>NC_135852.1:9457551-9922551 GCF_029677425.1 Wolffia australiana
ACACTCATTTCATACAAGTCATCACCCGGTCCATGTTTTGCCATTGTCATATCTCCGTCCTCAGTAACACTCTATAATTCGTGCATCATAGAAAATGGAACTGATAACGGACGAATGGATGACAAAATGTATCATTTTTTACAATACATAATTTATACAATGGAAGTCTGTTTCGTCTTCATACTCGCCAACCCGTGCAGCTTGTCACCCATCGCACGTCACACGTGGTATGTCACATGCCGTTCTCCGCTCCATGTTGTCCGCAACCTGTGCTACACCCACCATCGTCGTTCCTCATTTTTGCTGCTTGGGCCGCTCCCACTGATAGGCCTAAAAATGGTGTGATCAAACGCTAGTTTAATTGTGTCATGTAGATTTAAGCCTATTTAATAGATTTATAAAATTTCCTATTTCAAAATATAGAAAGTATAGAATGAGAAAGGGGTTGATCCACATGGAGGCAACTGTCCTTAAAATCTGAATCTATTTTATGGTTCTAGGAGCTAGAAATTGTATGAACTAAAGGAATGCCTAATAAATAGAGAGATGATGCTAAATAAGAGAAGGGGATTAAGCAAATTGAACCTTCTCTTGAAGATTCAGATTACGTGAATGAATGATGAGAATGATTGTAGTGTTTAGGGCCTTGATCCTCTTGAAATGATCAATAACTAAGTGAAGAAATGGATGGACATAAATCCTGCCCCTTCTTGATAATGATTCTCCCTTGAGTGAATCAAGATCTTGAAGGGAAATTCAATGTAAGTGCTAAACAAGATGTAGTTACTAATAGATTCGATCGAAATGAGATCCTAGAAATGGTAGATGACCTATCTAATTTGTTTTTTATTTTAGATTGCACTCTTGAACTAAGGTGAAGCTCTTCCCTCAATAACTCCTCTAGGATAATGAATAGTTTACCCATGCTTGGAGTTTTGGCAATAAATAAGAAGAAGAACAATAGGGGAAGAAGAAACTCGCCAGATTAACACAAGAGATGCAGAAAAATTTGACTCCAAAAGCTTGTTGTATCCTTCTTGGCCAACTAGGGTTGAGGCAAGTTCAAAGTGGTCCCCCCCCTCCTGAAATTATTTTACAAATCCCTCTAGTAGATTGAAATAGAAGGAAAAGAGAAAACTACCCTCAAAATTTCAGGTCGATCTGACGATGGGATCTCAAGATATCAAGGTTTCAATTTTCTTGAATCATGGTAATCCGAATTCTTCATTTTTTCTCTCCTCCAACTGTCGCCAGCTCATCTTGCCTTCCACGAGAAGGAAGGAATCTCTCTGCGAATATGGTGTTGGAAAATGTCAGAAAATGTGGAAAAAAGTCCAAAAAAGTTAGGAAACACCATTAGTAATTATAAATAAGTAGTATTTTCCTTCTGAAATTAATTTCTTCATGAATCTAAACTCAAATAAATCTGTAAAAATTCCAGAAAATTGTGAAAGATCATAAATTCACACTAAAAATAATTGTAAACAGTTTAAAGCATGATAACATGCGAATATGGGCATTTAGATGCAGATATTTATGATTATGCATGATATTTCTACAATAGTTAGCATGTTATCACCCACCATTCCTCATGAACTCTCACTCCCTATCTTCTCTATCTTACTCTCCCTCACCCACTCATCCCTCTATGCTTTTATATCGGTTACTTTTTTCTCCTTGATTCTCATTTTACTATGTCCCATTATGTTTCTCTCTTTGTTCACCTCTGGCAGGCTATAAAGATTTCTCAAAGCTGTGATGATTGGCTTTGGAGGAGGGTCCCACTTTAATACTAAAAGAGCATTGTTCGAGGGGCGACTTGAGTATCTGATATTTAAAATGACAGCTAAGGATTGTGATATGCCAGAACACGCATATTTAAAGCTTTAATGCTTGAGATATCCTACTCGTGTGTGTTTGCTCCGTTATTTGGGCATTATTATGTTTTGTAAGACCTCTATGTACGAAAAAAAAACATAAAGAAAACGCAAATTGTTCGGGGACAAAGAATTTCAAGTATAAAAGCATACAGGTGTTCCCTTTGAGCCTTATTTAATACCTATGTCCACGTTCAAAAATTCAAATCTAAAATATCAACACTTTTCATCTAAATTCAAATTTCATTTTAACCATTGTCTCATATAATGGATCCTACCTCAATTGTTTCACTTGAAAAGACTCCGATCACAATAATAAGATATTCTTCCTCTAGGGGCATCTCAAATAGTACCGTACTATTTCTTATTTTAGCTCTCCATCATAATCAATATATATCATCCTTCTCAATCTTATTTCTCTCTTCTGTCTTCTCTCATGCTTCACATTCTTCTCAATCTTATTTCTCCTTTCTCGTTCTTCTCTTACGCTTTTCATTCTTCTCATTCTTATTTCTCTCCTCCTACCCTTCTCTCACGCTTCAAACTCTTTCCGATCCGATGTCTCTATTCCCCCTCTTCTTCTTGCTTCTCATTATTTTCAATCTTATTTCTATCTTCTCATTCTTCTCTCAGGCTTCTCATTCTTTTCAGTCTTATTTCTCTCCACTCACTCTTCTCTCATGCTTCACATGCTTCCTCCTCTGAGTAATTAGTTTTTTGCTTTACAATGTTGAGAAAGGTATTGATGCATCAAATTAGACATCTTACATCATATTTAAAATTATTGGTTTAACATTTTACAAGTTTGCTACATTTTACTCTTTTATTTAAAAATTTGCTCTATAAGTTTACTGAGGGAAACATTAAGATGAGGAAGTCCAGTGTGGACACTGTGGCATCCTATTACCACGACTGTGAGCAACATCAACAAGCAATAGAGGTAATAAATGATTGTAAGACATGTCCTGAACGGCCAAGAAAAAATTTTGAGTACTTCACTTCAGTGGACAACTTAAGGCACATATGCAAAGTGTGTCATGATATAAACTCTACGAACAAAGAGTACTTACAATCAAGTAAAGAAGGGAGTACGAATGTTTTTTGGCGACATCTACAAATAGTTCTTTGCAAAGCACATGATGATCTCAAAGGCATATTGAGTTTGCAATGTTCTGATGCAGAAGTGTTTTCCAACTTGTCCTTGACAAAATAGTACTGCACTAGTGTCACTCTAAAGGAGGAAAATCAATAAATTCTAAGGCTTATGGTCTCTAATGCACTGCCATGGTCATTTGCTGACTCAAAGAGATTTCGACGAGCATAGCGATTTAGAGCACAGGCCGACGTAAAGATGTATGGATGGTGGGTATTTAAGAAGACCAGTAGGATAGTGTATGCTCAACTAAAGGTGACGCTTGCAAAGATTTTCAATGATGTACATCATGTGTCCCTCATGGTGGACACTGGGACTACAAATTGTTATGCCCTCTTAGGCGTTACCGCCCATTGGATTGTTGTCTAATAGAAGCTTCAAGAGCAGGTCCTTGGCCTATGACATATTGAAGAAAAGCATGATGTGGGGGGACAATGATAAGGCTCCTTATTGAGGTCCTAGAAGATTACAACCTTCAGTTGAAGGTATGTTCAATTTTTTTATTACCATAGATATTTATATATAAAATATATATATTTAAATTTTTACTAACATGCAGGTCTCTATTGTCACCACTCACGACACTGCAAAAAATATGACAATGATGTGCTTTATAGAAAGTAGATAGTAACTAATAAATCTGACATTCATTGTTGATCTACTTTTACCATGTGTGGCGCATGTCTTGATCTTGATTGTGAAAGCGAGCTTACAAAGCTTGATGTAACACAACGACCGGGATTGAGCGACTCATGCTACACCACAGGAGAACAAACACAAACACGATGGGATGTGGTGAAATGATGCGTATGTTGAAGAAAAATTAACAAGAAATTCATCGGAAGACCAAGTAATCCGAGACACAACCCAGATGATGACACGGGAAGAGTCATGACAAGACCAAGCTCCCATGACCCACGTGATCAGCTTAGAAGTCCGACAGAATGGGGGATGACCTTCGTCCTAAGACTTCCACACCATTCAAAGTGATCAAACCGATCAGGCACCATCAAGAAAATAACTACTACAGTAATTTATGGCTATTCCTAAGCACAAGTAGATTTCACTCTTGGCAGTGGAGCAGTCAAAAAAAATTCAGCACTGAAAGACATAATTAAACTGCAATATTAAGGGAGAGGGAAAGAGGATGAGTGACTTGTGGGCACGACCGGGGCGCTCGAAATAAGTTGCAGGTTGCTCTTAGGTGAGAGAACGTGATCAATGGTCTGAGACTCAGGGACGGTTGATTGTGGGGTCGACTTCGAAGGAGTCAAGCACATTTGGGAAGGCCTGGTCCAACTATGTCGAGCAACAAACTTTGTTCACTAAGACCAATTCGGCATGCAATGGCAGTTCGTGGAGGGGAAGCAATCGTAGAGAATTGTCTCGAATGTAGAAGATGGCACCGAATTAAACGATGATGATGTGGAGAACGTCAACAATGGGATTGACGGTGCTCTAGGGTGGACACTGAAGCACGTCAATGTCAACGAAGGAGATGATGCCCCTGGGCTGGTTGTGGTGTTGGACGGGTTCGGTCGACGGCAGATCTGGATTGCCAAAGTTCTCAGTTGACCTATCAACCACCCGGGAAACGATTTCAGATGACAATGGTCAAGCAAGAGTTTCTATCCAGAGTCGGAATATCTAGTCAACAACAATGATATTTAGGGACGCTATGATGAATCTCACAAAGGTACAATGCAAAATGATGTTCACGAGGCATAGATTTCTGGATCTGACGAACCAAACTTCTGTGAACAGTGCTCTGATCGTCGAATGTTTTCCGGTCAACTAGTGGCGAAGAGAAATCGATGAGGTGGTGGGGCTCTAGGCCATCGAGAAATCACAAACAATATCCTCCAATCGAACCCAAATGGAACGATGTCTGTTCTAGAAGGAATCGACTAGAGAACTTTTGGAAAACACAACACGATAACTTTCATTCAAAACTTCAACAATTGACAACTTCTTGCCCACGTCCCTGATGGAAATATATATGTGGCCGGCAAGCCAATCACACATTCCACATCTCGTTCCATATTTATTAATAGAACATATTCATTATAGTGCACGTGTGATGCGTATAATGAAGTCCATGAATACATGATCGGGCTTAGTGAATTATGATGAGATCGTAATACGGAGATCACTAGTCGTTAAGCATGTGTTCTAAACATTCCTATTCAAAGGATACGCGAGAAGGACATCAAAGTATCCGGATAGAATAGCACTATCTAGCCTCACTCATATGGTGAGTATGGCCGGTCCCGTAGCCATTAGTGTGGCGACACTAAGGATAGATAGTGGGTGCTCTTTAGCAGAAAGAGTTCACTGAATTGATCCGTACGAATCCCTGAATGGTATTATACCAAATTTTTAATCAGGTTGATTCACGTCACGGTTGTGTAAGTGGTCCTTAGACTTGAGACACCAAAGACATCTTGTGGACGGACGGTTGTACTTTGGCTATGGCCAACGAGTCTCTAATCATGGGATTCTAAACGGTCTTAGTTCGGGTGCATCAAGAAGTACACGAAGGCGATTGAGTGGTCAATATGGGATCGTCCACCCTCGGTATAAGAGGTGAAAGCCCAAGGAAGACGATGCAACGAAGTCCTTGGCCAAGGCAGTGAAATATCGGAGAAGAGTTCTCCGATGATTTCCGAATGCATCAGTACTAACTTGGATGATCGATTAGGGTTTGACAGTTGACCATACCCTAAGTTGTCCAAGGAGCGTCAAGTGGATGAGGGATTATACATACATGGTAACCGATGACGAACAGGTTCCATGAGTGAGTCGATACACACTCCATTGTATCTTCTAGGACACGAGGTGTAGCTTGGCACCCCACGTGTCGGAGTCTCGACCTATCGATTGGGTTAAATCGATCCGATATTAATTAATCTATATGATGATATAGTTAATTAATTTGGAAGACCAATAAAAGTTATTGGGCTTCTGGAGTCGTTAACTAGACTGATACATGGGCCTAGAGGGTCACACGCAAATGGTCTTTTGGACGTTGGAAGATATACTTAAGTTTTGGGGGTTTTTATGAAAAATACCCACTTAGTATAAATAAGGGAAGGCCCTGAACGAAATTCACCCAGGCCAGAATTGTTCAGGGGCCTTTCCCCTTCTTCTTCACTCTCCCCACACCCCCTCTCCATCCCTGATGTGATCGGGACGACGTAACGACGCCGACGGAGAAAGAACGGGGCTCGTCAACGAGAAGGAGGAGATCTGACGCGCCGAGGATTGCGTGGATATGTCTAGAGGCTGAAAATTTGAGCAGCTCGACTCGTCTCACTCCGGGATCGAAGAAATCAAGAATGAGATTCGTGCAAGGTACTTCGTTTTAATGGTTTTTGTCGATGCCGTTCGATTTGCAAAGAGTCTTCCGCTGCGCATCATTTTGTTTTGTTCATCCATCTCAAGGCCTATAGAACCCAACAGTCCCCCCCCCCTTCTCTTCTTATAGTAAAAAGAAGGCGGTTTTGGGTGACTAATGGACACCTTTTACGGGGAAGCTTAGTGGCCTTCCCCCTCAAAGGGTCCCTTTTTTGGGGGGGGGGGGGGGGGGAGAAGAAGAAGTCAAACATGGACTCCCCCCCCTAAAGGTGCAAGTAGAACACCACACAAACAAACACATGTGGGGGAGGCCCATACACACATAGGAGAGGACCTCCCTACAATCAAAGGACGACAATAAAAGAGTAAAACGACACTATGACGGGGCACGTACAAGAGGAATGGGTCGTCATAAAACCATAAATGGACACGACATGTAACAAAATGACTCGAGCGTATTTTCTCAAACCTGGTAGCAGAAATGTGGGTTTTTCCCATCGGTTCGGGCTCCACAAAGTGGCTGGTGACGAATCTGGACGCGCTCGACTGGATGGTCCTCCATCATCCTCCCGGGGTGGGAAGATCTTGACTCCGCCGAGTTATAGCCAATGATATCTGCAAGGGGTTGGACAAGATCTGATCGCAGCCAAAGAAGTTATGCCTCTAAAATCCTCGTATCATTGGAGGACAGTCAACCCTGCCAATGCACAAGGAACTTGCTGTCCACCGCTCCCCTGCAGCGTTAATTACCTCCTCCAGTACCGAATCGACATTCTCATGCCTCACTGGGGATAGGATGGGAGGGGATAGATGGTGTCTCTCGCTCACTTCACTACTAAGGCTCGAGGGGTTGTGAGGCACAATGATGGGTGGCATAGGAAGTACCAGACCATATCACTAACGTTGAAGGTGGGACAGATCCGCCAATTTGGAGGGATACCCACAATGTAGGCATTCTTGCTGACCATACGAACTATCGGGAAAAGCCCATCACTACGAGCACGAAGCTTCGTAGCGATGGGTCTCTCTCTCTCTCTCTCTCTCTCTCTCTCTCTCTCTCTCTCTCTCTCTCTCCTCTGACTCTTTGTGATGATTATTAGTGATGTGTATCTCTCTCTCTCTCTTTCCCTTTCGGTCCCTCTCTCATCCCTCTCTCTATTTCTTTGTCTTTGCTCCTCTCTCTCCTTTGTTCTCTCTTTATCTCTCTATCTCTCTCTCTAATGGGAAATGGTTAACCGTTCTTTTTCTCTGTCTCCTCTCTCTATTCTTTGACTTTTCTTCCCATCTCTCTCACGTTCTTTTCTCTCTCTCCTCACTCTACTCCTTTATTTGACTTTTCTTCTCCGCTCATTCTCTTTCTTCTATGTGTTCTCTCATCCTTTTTAACCGCCTACAATTATTGACTGTTCCACCTTTCTTTTTCTCTCTAATTTTCTCTCTTTCTCTTTTCTCTCATAACTTCCGATTTGGCTTTTCTCATAACCTCTCCCCCTCACCTTTCTCCACTACTTTCTCTACGTGGAACCACCCTTATCTATACCATTTCCATTCAACCACCATTCCAAATTTGACTGCTTATTTTCCTTGTAACTGCATGTTTTCTTCCCTTTAAAATGGCCATGAGCCTGCTTGTATGAACATCTTTTGTTGGAGAATTATTGTGAAGTTATTTTGTGAGAAAAGAGTGATTCTTGGTGATTTTCTTTGGCGATAACGGCAACGGGCAATGGATCGACAACGGAACGAGCTCGTATCTTGTCTACTTCAACATTGTCAACTCCTCTTGGGTTTCTTCTTCCTCTTTCTCCATACTTCCCTATCCATAACTTACCTATCCACTTATCCCCACCATTCCCCATCATTGAACACTTTCCTTCAAATTAAGCCACCATCTTCACCTAGTTCAACCATCCTTCTTCTTCATTTCACCAATTCCCACACCGTGCCCCATCCAACTCCTCCAACCTCACACTTCACCTCCACTCCTTGCATCTTACCCATCAACCTTCTCTTGTGCCGATCAGTTCACACATTTCCTTTTTTATCTGTATTTCCACACCCTCCCTTCTCTCCGTTTGCATCACTCGTGGAGCTGCATTTCAACGTAACTCAAGGCCATTCAACATCAAGATACTCAAGCTATTGGCTCCCATCTCTCAGGTACCTTGAGACACCTTAACTTTTGAGATTTATATGGTTCATGATAATTATTAATTTGCTCAAGTGAGAGTTGCTTAGAATTTATGTATTGCGCTTTAGACGACCATTTCAAATACTCTATTCCCAATAATTATCACGTTATTGTATTACCAAAGTGCCTTGTAGAGTCCCTGCTCCATTTACGTAATCCCTTCTTATAGGATTATACCGGCTTCGGATCACCCTCAAGGAATCATAATTACCTACTTAATTGTGTTATTTTATTAAATTCACGAGTCTATTTTTGTGTCCCGCATCACTCTCTCCCCTTTTTCACTCTCTCTCTCTCTTGTGTTCTGTTTTATCTCTTTGTGTGCCTTTCTCCTCTCCTCACATTATGTCTCTATATCTCTCCCCCCTCTGTTCTGTATTTATCTCTTTGTGTGTCTCTCTCCTCTCCTCTCCTCACATTATGTCTCTATATCTCTCCCCCCTCTGTTCTGTATTTATCTCTTTGTGTGTGTCTCTCCTCTCCTCTCCTCACTTTATGTCCCTATATCTCTCTGTCCTCTCTACTCTGTCTTTATCTCTTTGTGTATCTTTCTCCTCTCCTCTCTTTCTGCCTCTATATCTCTCTCTCCTTTGTTCTCTCTTTATCTCTTTGTCTCTCTATCCTCTCCTCTCCTCTCTTTCTGTCTCTCTCTCTCTCTCTCCTTTTTTCTCTCTTTTCCAATCTATCTCTCTCTCCTTTTTTCTCTCTTTTCCAATCTATCTCTCTCTCCTTTGTTCTCTTTATCACTCTATCTCTATCTCTCTCTCCTCTCCCTACTCTATCTCTCTCTTTGTCTATGCGTGTCTCTCTCTCTCTCTCTCTCGTCCTCTCTCTCCTCTCCTCTCTTCTCTCACTTTCTTTCTCTCTCCTCTTGTCTCCTCTCTATGATATATCAGAAAGATACAAGTTTTTTGCATCATATTTTAGTCTTCCATAAGATTGAATTATAATGCAGATCTTATATATGAATTTTCTTATTTGGAATACTATAAATATTTTTCTTTAATCTTAAGCTTAAATCACAAATTATGACTCATAACCAAAATGGATGCGATTGGAAGTTTCATGAAAACCATTGCCTGCATTCATAAAACTATGAAGCACATTCTTTCTAATTTTTCTTCAATAATTTCTTCATAATATTATTTAGTGTCTAAGACATCAAGGTTTTTTGGATATCTACAAATGGCTAAAATATATTTCATTGATACTAAAGGTACATCAGAACCAATTTATAACAAGAAGTTTATAATTGTATAAATATAATTCGGGATAAGTAAATAATTGTTTTTTACTACTTTGTTATATACTTTGAATCAAACTATGTGAACATTTTACACATTTTCTATTTTTATGTGAATTACTATTTAGAAAACATAATACTGCCATTGATTTATTTGATAAATTCTGGATTTTTCATGTATTCATAGATTCAAGATATTCTATAATTAAAATTATGTCATGGATATCTCTATTAACTGACTAGATGTCAATATAGGATTACCCAGTTGCTTATAAATAGTTCAAAATATCTTTGAGCCGGGTGAGTTGACCATGGCATTAAGCATAGAGAATATTTTTTCAGCCAATGTATCTAAGGGAGATGTACAAACTGAAGATAGTTCCAATTCAGATTGAGATCGGGTAGCTGGGAGGTGTGATGGAGTATGCGTGCTCGCTCCAACGGATGCGCCTTCAAAGTCACCAGCATTGTCATCGTCAACCCCCGCCGGCTCGCATCCCACCCGATCGGCATGCCAAGGCGACGATGAAAAAATACGTGTTTAACAGCCCCCGGTGAAAAGCACGAACCCACCATCACCTGATTTGAATTTCTCGCCGGCTCATGCTCGTTTATTTCCTCGTTTTACCATGCTTGTGTTTTTGTTTTCATCGTGTCAGTTTGTCGCGTCATGTTGTGTCCGTCGTGTGTCGTGTGGCCTGTCTTTATGTTCATTAGCTTCTTTGTTTTAATTTTTGTTGTAAAGGGACCCCATGTATAAGGGCCCCTTAATGGACCCTCTTGTAAGGGCCCATCATCGCCTATATAAGGCCATGATGGGCACCAAACCATTTCAGATCTGGAATTTTTGTTTTGGCAGTAACCCATGTCCAGATCTCACCAGGAACAAGAAAGGAGGAGGAAGGAGGAAGAGAAGAGAGAAGGAAGAAGAGTGAAGGGTGGAGAAGAGAGGAGGTGTGTATGTTGCCAGAATACCATCACTTCCATCGTGCAAGCCATCGTGATCTGTCCTGGGATTGTAGTGCAAGACGCACACATTCTTCCACTGTTTGGTGTTTCCCGGATATCGATATCCACGGTCGTTATCGTGAGTGGTCTACGATCGTGCGACCGGGGCCCTACGACTACGACAGAGCACCACGACGTTGTTGCACCGCGCGATATAGACAGCCAGGGCCCAACTGCACATCGTTCTAGTGTGGTCGCTCGCGATGTAAACTGAACGGCCGCGCTGACCACAGAGTAGCTCTGTTAAGGCTGTAGCTAAGTGCCAGCATCTCGTCGATGCCAAGACGCCAACCGGGCTGCATTTGCGTGACCACGCGGTCTTACGACTCCGCAGGTGAACCTCTCCGTACATCGCTCGGATCTCGTCGACATCCTTGGCAGTTCTCACTGCCTCAGATTGCCCCTTGCCTTGATACCAAGCCGACGACTGCCCCAGTGTCCTCGGGAGGGAAACACCTCCGGTGTGGTCCATGACCTGATTTGCTCGATCAGGAGATGCTCCACTAGCGCAGTGGGCCCGGAGCTATGTATCCTAGGAATATTACGGGACAACTCTGTTGTCCTCGGGTGTTACATGGCCGTACCATGTCCTTGCAAGGCCATCCACTGATCCACACTCGATTGCTGACCGAAACTATGCACGACCTGTCGCCCGAAGATCAATTGCCGTCCACTGTACTTCTTGGCTGTGCCAATGCCACGTGAGTACCAACTGCACTGAGTGCATTGTAGTGTCAAGTCCTCGCGGCCTATCTAGTTCAGCCATTGCTTGAGCCGCCACTCTGTTGTACGCCTCTTCCAACTCGTCTCCTCACCTCCGACCTCCGATATTACACTCCTGCACCACATCACCGCCGCCAGTTGAGCCGAGCCGTGGCAATCTACTGCACACCTCCACCTACTTTCCCGCACCTACGACACATTCTTGCCTATCTGCCACCATCGGCCCGTGCCCGATGAAGATGTCGACAATGAACGCCGCCATTGACAAGGTACATCGGTCCCCTTGCTCGTCAATTATATTACGCCTTTCAGCATATTTTCGGCTGCACTCCACCGCGCTCGGGTTAGTTTAGGTGAGAGGTTACTTTGAAAAAACTACGAATCGAGTGACTTCCTACGTACGGGCTGAGCCCGTGCATTATTTGCGAGTGCCAACGGAAATATTCTGTCTGGCGATGTAGTCACCGTCGTCGCTCCGGCGAGGGTCAGAAGGTCACTATCATTGTCCTCGATCGCTCACCTAGGGAGCTTGGAACTCGACGAATCCCCACGAGTCAGTGTATGCACGTACTTTTGCCTAGGTTGCACGTCTTCATGTAGTTACATTTCCCCTTAGGGATTTATCTGTCTGACGACGTCAATGACGACGACTGACATCATCTAGGTATCCGAGTATCATCTCAGTACCGACCGAACGACGTCCGGCATCAAGATGCCTGGTCTACCTTATGTACTTAATAAAGTCTTCCTGACCCATTGACCTGCCCTCTTGAATGTAATACTTAGGCAACTGAACCTCCAACCCTTGATTGGCTTTAAATCCTACTTGCCTACATAAAATTTAATCACTAGTTGACCCAAATCTCAGCTTGCTATCTTGGGCTTCGCGCAAATGTCCCTAACTCCAGGTTGAACCAACTCCATACTTCTTTTGGGCAGGTTGAGTTACTCTCCTCTGCCCCCTGCATGAACCAACCCCCAACTTGCTCCTTTGGGTTGATATTGTTAGTCTTCTCTGACCCTAGGTTGCCTTGACCCCTGCTTGGTCCAACCCCCAACTTGCTATCTTGGGTTAGTAGGGCTAGTCTTTCCTGACCCCTGGTTGACCCAACCCCTAACTTTTGGTTAGGTAGGCTTAGTCTTCCCTGAACCTTAGTTGACTTGACCCCCAACTTGCTCTCTTTGGTCGTTAGGGTTAGGGTTGGTTTTCCTTGGTTGACCTAACCCCCTGACTCGTTCTTTTGGTTGGGTAGGGTCAGTCTTCCCTGGCCCCGCTTGACCCAATCCCCAACTTGCTCTCTTGTGAGGGTTAGGGTTAGGGTAACCCTAACCCTAACCTACCCTGCTTGACCCAACCCCCAACTTGGTCTCTTTGATTGTTAGGGTTAGTGTTAGTATTCCCTTGTTGACCTAACCCCTAACTCGATTCTTTTGGTTGGGTAGGGTTAGTCTTCCCTGGCACCTACTTGACCTGACCCCCAACTTGCTCTCTTGGGTGGGTAAGGGTTAGGGTAACACTAACCCTAACCCTAACCAACCCTGGTTAACCCCACCCCCCAACTTGCTCTCTTGGATGGGCTAGGGTTAGGGTAACCCTAACCCTACCCCACCCTGGTTGACCCAACCCCTAACTCTTTCTTTTGGTTTGGTAGGGTTAGTCTTCCCTGACCCATAGATAACTTGACCCCTGCTTGACTCAACCCCCAAATTGCCCTCCTTGGGTTTGTAGGGTTAGGGTTTATCCTAACCAAACCCTAAGTCTTGGCCGGCTTAGAGTTAGTCTTCCCTTATCCTTGACCCTGGTTGACCCAAATCTTACAATATCCTTGAATTTAATGTGCTATCTAAAGAAGGCCATTTTCCCCTCTGATTACTGTATAGACCCGCATCTTTATTAATTACTCATATCTTCTCTTTTTGTCCATCTATCGTTATCATTGACCCGGCGAGTCAATGCCGACAGCTGTCGCCGAGTCAGCAGAATTATCAAGATCTGAACCGGGCCGTTTCCGTGGGTAAAAGAGGCGGGCGGACCCCATCCAGATCTATTCTTCTTTTTATGAGGCGGCTTGCCGTCCGGATTTTAAAATTTTTTTTTGGAGTTATTGTGGATTTTAAATTTCAAAATCGGTGGACTGTTCCGCGCGCAAGTGTTGCGCGGGCCCGTGGAAGTTGCTTCGCGTTGGCGTCATCCGTGGCGTCTGGGAAGAACACGCAGACGAGAAATTCAAAAAAAGTTGAAAAAAAGCTGTTCAAGAAGATCAAACTCTTGTTCTAATCCGATTCTCTTACCCACGCCTTTTTCGAATCTGCTCGCCTTCGCCCGCTGATTTCCCCGATCCAAATTTTTACAACCGCTTGCCAGATCTATTTACAGATTCCTGTGCAGGTGCGGCGAGGGGAAAACCGTCGGATCGAGATCGGCGAGAGCAAATCGGCGCGGGATGGAGGCGGAGTTGGCTAGTTACATTGCTGGCGTTGTCTCGGAGAGCCAGATAAACTCCAACGGACTGTCAAAGAGGCCTCCGTCGTAGATAACCGTCTCGTCGGCCTCCGTTTGCCAAAATCTCTTCTCGTACGCATCGTAGTCGAGATCGTCGTACGAATTTGAAATTTCCTCTTCCAGGCTCCATATCTCCTCCGGCGGACTGAAATCGGAGGTCTCGGTCGGCGGGAGGCCGAGCTCATCATCCGACGCTTCGAGAAGAAAGCCTAGATCTGATTCTTTCGAATCCCGATCGTCGGATCCAGAGGAGACATCGCAGGACGAAGGAGAAGAAGACGCGATCTCCTCTTCCAAG
This sequence comes from Wolffia australiana, assembly GCF_029677425.1. NCBI lineage: Eukaryota > Viridiplantae > Streptophyta > Magnoliopsida > Alismatales > Araceae > Wolffia > Wolffia australiana. The sequence continues at coordinate 9,471,905 of NC_135852.1, forward strand.
CTCCTCATCACGTCGGCCAGATCGCTCTTCGCAACCTCGGCCTCATCCAACTCGTCTAGAACTTCGAGATCGGAAGAACGAAACTTCTTCCCTAGCGGAGTCTCGTCGACGTCGACGTCATCCCACGATCTCTTGGCGTCGCCGTGCTCCATTGAAGACTACCAGAACCGAGTTCCAAAGAGAGAGAGAGAGAGAGAGAGTTAGAGAGAGAACGCGGAGGTCACAATGAGGTGGGGGAGGAATTCGGGGGGGTATTTATAGCCGGACAGGCGTTTAAATTAATTAAATAATTTAGTTTCTTCGACGTGAGGTAAAAAGAAAAGGCGGTGAGGGGGAGGTCACGAGCGGTCTGCAAGTTTCTCTCTCCTCGAGCGTGCTCCACGTACCCTATCCGCTTATAACGGACGGCTTTGGAATCCGGGGGTTGGGGTCCGTAATACGGTGGGAAAGCCCGCGCTCCCACGTGACAGTCGGTTGGCGACCGACGGCCATCTCCCACGTGAAAGAAGGATCTAGAGACCGGCCGGCACGTGCCGACCTCTCTTTACCGGGGCCGGCGAATGGCGAGCGAGACGTCGCGAGAGCGACACGTGGCAGAATCCGTTCTGGGAAACAGCGAGGAATCAAAAAAGGATTTTAATTAGACGCTAACGGTTGTTAATTTGTGATAATTTTGCTTTTTAAAATTAAGGGAATGTTGGTGGGCCCAATTGGCTGAGCCTTATCTCTGTCTCTCTCTACTCATCGAAACCGGCCAATAGGGGCTCTTCTCTGTTTCTCTCTCTTCATTTAGGAGGGTGGCCGCCGTTATCGAAACAGGCTGAGTTGGGGAGAACCGATTGAGACGTGTGTCTCTCTCTTTCTCTCTCGAGAAAATTGATTTTTATTTATTAAACTAAGAGTCTGAGGTGGGGCGGTTTGGATGATGGCGGCAGGGACTGCCCCCCAAACTGGAGAGAGAGAGAGAGTGGGGAGAGATGTAGGGACAGATAAAGTAAGAGAGAGAGACAGACAAAGATAGAGATAGAGAGAGAGATAAAGATATATGGAGAGGAATAGAGAGGGAGACGTGAAGAGATGTAGAGATGCATCGAGAGAGAGAAGGGAAGAAAGAGAGAGAGATGGAGAGAGACATAGAAAGAGCGAGAGACAACGAGAGAGATAGAGAGCCATAGAGAGAGAGACAAAGAGCCAGAGATAGGGAGAGGGAGACGGAGAGATAGACATAGAGAGAGAGACAGAGGTAAACATAGCAAGAGAGAGACAGAGATAAACATAGCAAGCGAGAGACATAGCGAGAGACACAGAGATAAACATAGCGAGAGAGAGACAAAGATAAAGATAGCAAGAGAGAGACATAGAGAGGGAGACGAGATAAACATAGCAAGAGAGAGACATAGAGAGAGATAGACATAAAAATAGCCAGAGAGACAGAGATAAACATAGCAAGAGAGAGACACAGAGAGAGATAGAGATAAACATATCGAGAGAGAGATGCATAGAGAGAGACAAAGACAAACATAACAAGGGAGAGACATATGTGGAGAGACAGAGATAAACATAGAGAGAGACAAAGACAAACATAACAAGAGAGAGACATATGTGGAGAGACAGAGATAAACATAGAGAGAGACAAAGACAAACATAACAAGAGAGAGACATATGGAGAGAGAGATAAACATAGAGAGAGACATAAAGAGCGGCACGTAGAGAGAGAGATGAGAAGATAAAACATAGCAAGAGAGTGACATAAAGAGAGAGAGACAGAAAACATAACAAGAGAGAGAAATAGAGAGAGAGAGAGAGAGACCAAGAGAGAAATAGAGAGAAAGATAAAAACATAGCAAGAGAGGTACACTTAGACAAGGAGACATAGAAAGAGACATAGCAAGAGAGGGAGAGAGTCAGAGAGAGAGAGACAGAACAATTTATGATAGAGAGAGAGAGTAGATTGATTCGAGCAAGTCTTCCTAAAAATATTACATGGCAAGTTCTTTATGACCCCACATAGGGATATAATGGAATATTCTGATATTTTTTTAATAATACAGAAGCTGCAGGCCAGCTCTGGATCCATGATAGTTGATCACGTCAGCAAAAAAATATCATTTACGCCGAGCCCACTTGTTGCTTTACTTGTGGTATCTTCAATAACGAGGATTTTTGCATTTTCCTAAGTACTCTAAATTTGTATACACTATTGCTTTTTTTGGACTAACTTTATTGCCCAAAACATGAGAAAGCCATCTTACCTAGTTTATTGCCTAAAGTTTTATTGTTTTATTTTTTATTTTTTGATACATCTTTTTCAAGCTTTGAGCTGAGTATTTTCTTGAAGGTGATAGGAGAACCAATTCATGTAGAAATCTATATTAATCGAGTATCTTCCAAAACTATAGCTGTCTGAAATGACGTACGCCATCACTCATGATATTTATATTATATCAAAATCAGGAGAATTCGACTTTTTTTTTAAAAAAACCCCAAGGCTTTTCAATGGCATTCTTTATAATGGAGAAGGTCTACGTTGATTATAATGTATACATACAATTAATAATCCTCATAACACACGCATGCCCTACGAATAACGGAAGTGGATCTATTAAATGAATACCACAGAAAGCAAAGACTAGACTGAGTAATTTTCAGTTTTGATGAATTTCTTTCCAAATTTGATATTTTATTACTATGTCGTTAAGTTTAAGCAACAAACCACCCTGGATATTTATCCTCTATTTTGATAACTTTAAACACATATTACAAGCCATATTAGATATTTTGAAATGGAACTTCTGTAAACAGAACATTCGTATGGCTTTAAGAAGTCTTTCACTTTCTAGGTCTAACCCTTGACTCTGGTGGTGTGAAGTTATAATACAGAGGCTATCTTTTTCTCTATGTTCTCACTCTTGGGAAAAAAAGGATAGTGGTCTTCTTGCAGTTTGAAAAAAAAATTCTGTCTTTGCATCTCAGAGACTCTACCCAACAACCCTGCCACTCCGTGCCTTGCTGTCTGGTTGCCCTACTCTCTTCTGATAAGCTACCAACCATGAAGATCCCACACAAGTCAGAAAGAAAAAAAGGCTTTGGGATCTGTACCATTTGCAATCTACCTTGAAAAATGAAATCTCATTTTACTAGCTAGCAATAGAAATGCTTTGTTCCTTTGTTGAGTGCAGATTGATTTTGCTTGACAACGGGTAGGCAATGCCTGAGTCAATACCAGTGATCAATTAAGTAAAAGCTTGGGGATTTGAACTAGCAGGCTATTGGGAGGAAACAAAAATTTGTGCACTAGAGTGAAATGGGAAAATAATTTTTTTTCTCTCTCTGATCAAGGTAACTTTTCAGCAGTCAATCAATCAGAAGAATCAATGAAAAGTGTGAATGCCTATGACATTGAGAAGTATTCCATGAGGTTGAAGCAGGATCAGGAAGTCAGGAATTATTAAGACCCACTGCTTCGTGAGTTAGGAACATGCACGTAGTGAAGGTCAGAAAAATTGAAACATCACTCAAAATCTGGGAAGAGAGCAAATACATTTGATAAACCATGTAACACAATCTGATCGTTCTGTTCTGAATTATAAATCATAAACATGAAATATGATCATTCCTTTCTGAATTATAAATAATAAGAATTAAGATTGATCTGTTATCTATTTAGCATTATGAACATCAAATAACAGTTTGATATGTTCTATTTTATCAGTTACATAATACAGTCTAAATATTTGTTTATGTTTTATCAAACAAACATAGAATATTTTCAATTTACTGTTTAATTTTTATTCATACTAAAAAATAAAATCCAAATATATGTTAATCTCTATGATTTCATAAATTAAATCTTGATTTGTGCGCCTATTTATAGCAGCCATTCAACTAAGCATACATGTATTCCAACTAACCAGTAATCTGTACAAAAATCATCTTTCCTGCAATGCGCCAATATCCAAAGCCAAAAACTAAATCTGAATGTTTCTACATGGAACCATCAGTTATTAGTTATTATTTGCTAATTACACCTATCAGTTGAAGACCTGAAAAAACGTGCCTGATCTTTGAAAGTTCCATCTGACGTAACATTTTTTATCTATTCTCATAGATTTATCGAATCTCTTTATCCAAGAATTTAGAGATTGTCTGAGATCATCTTCTCAATCGTTGGAGAAAAATAATTGCGAATAATTGGTTAGCTAAATAGAGGTATTCTATTTCTATCTATGATTATAATTTCACAATAATATGTTATTAAAAAATACTTTATGAGACTTGAGATTGTTTTCTATTGAGACTATTCAATTAATAATCTTCAGGAGGAATTTAGAAAGATATATATATCTATATATATATATAATTACATTACAAAATTGAAATATATATTTTTTTGGATTTTGAATTACTTATTAAAATCCAAAATAGATTCTGAGTAGGTATTGAAAGAGAATTTTCCACTTGATATTTAAAAATTTACCTGGCGTGAAGTAAAGAATCAAAATATCTTATCAAAATAAGGTATAGTGCTTCACATACCAAGTTTCATATTGGAAGGAAGTGAAAAAATTGTAAAAATAATTCATCAAATTACCATGTAGATGAGAAAGTCCTTTAGGGCCAAGTGGGTAGAAATGTTACATTAATCATTTGCAATGGGAGGCTTAAGAGATGGAGGTGAGTAAAATATATGGCACATATACCAGCTTTGGAATGTTTGGCACATATACCAGCTTTGGAATGTTTGGCACATATACCAGCTTTGGAAATACCTTGAAGATATTTGTTTTTTCTCATGTGCATTGAAGCCCCAGTGGTGGAGGGACTGTGGGATAAACTGCATCGATCCAATGGATTGGCTTTGGCAACATAAAAGGGTTGAATGTAAAACTAGCTACAAATTCTGATTTAAGTTGCCCATGTTGGGCTATAGGGGGCATAATTAACATGAATCTTTGATAGTTTGTGCAGCAAAAGAAGAACAACAGAATCTCAATGGACCTTAAATCCAATGATCGAATCACCTTGGCATGTATCGATTTTATAATTTCTCAAATATTCAAGTGAGACATTCTATGATGCTCAAATATGCAGCTTTTAAACATGTCCAGATTTTAAATACATATGGTTTGGTTCAGTGTAGGTTGTTTGCATCCACTTCTGTTCAGTGATGTTCATTGAGTTCTGTTTGGATCAGTTTGTTTCAGATCAGTTTATTTTGTGGTCTGTACATGATAACAGCAGCATTCGTGCAGTAGTGGCAGGTGGACATGACATAAAATGCCAAATTTGAGCTATTGCTGTTTCATACATCGAAGGATCATTTACAGAGGTGTAGATCAGGTCTTGGATCCCTCCACAATGCCTTCTAACTTCCCTTTTAGTGACGAGCACAAAATTCAATCAAGGAGATCCAAAAATTATAATTCAATAAATGGGAAAAGAATAAGGAATGGCAAGGAGATAAAATATCAATAAATATAAGGGCATTTTATGTCAAGTCCTATCTATAATATTCCTTTCCTCTCTATCTTATATCATTATGGGCATTCTTTAGAAGTGGCTATCTTGAAGAAAAATACTCTCAAGGATCCTACTTATTCAACCTGGTTGAAGTAAAGTGTTTTGAAGTGTTCTTCCTTTGCTCATCCTTTTCTTATGTAGAAAATGCATGATCCTATTAATGGTGAAATTTGGTGGTGGTGTGTTTGAGAATTAAAGTGATGTAACTTTTGTTAGAAATCAATTTGTTGGGAATTCTTGTAGGCATTGGAGAGCTCTGTATATAAAATAAAAATAAATCAAGAATAAATATAAATTAATTGGATGGATAAAAAGATGTATAAGAGAAGGAAAACCACACAAACCCCTATGAATTTGGTATTTCTCCTCCAGATCTGCTGCTCCAGGTTTTGGACCATTTTAAACTTCACTCTTGATGACTCATGAATGGGACCCAATGATTATTATGAAAATTCTACTCCACCAATAGAACTTGGGAAAAAATCTGAGGCTGAAGCAATCACGGGTAACGTCTAGGGTTTTTTTAAAGTGGTTAGGCTTGGGTTAGATATCAATTCTAATCCTCCTGTAAAAGGCTAGTTGACTTCCCATTCCATATTGGCAGCCATCCCTAAAAGTAAGGAGGCATTTAGGACCAGGCATTGACAAACTTCAATTTCTCTCTTCCTCCTTAATTTCTTCTATAAATCATCTTTTAAATCTCCTAATTTTTGTCACTAAATAAAACTTTAAGAAGATGTGAGAATAAATTTAGGGGGTTTTTGAGATATTTATTGAGTTAACACAACATATTATTCATAAATTTGCTTTATATTTTTCAAAAACAACATAGTCTTCTTTTTAGAGGTCAAATGGTTTGGAATCACTCATGGATTTACATACTTAATGCATCAGAACATGGGATTATGCTTGATATGGTTTAATATCAAGTGGCATATCATCAATATATTCATTTAGAATAATCAGAATGTGTCAAATATTTTCTGGTAATGAGTTTATGTCATTTTTACTATTATATATTGAATATAGAACTCAAAGGAGCAAAACGAATATGAAATTATATGATGAATTTAAGGGATTTCAATGTAGAGTGATCAATCAACTGAAAAATCTTACATTTGAATATGTAAGATAAAAAATTCTAAGCTAAAGGCCATACCAGATAAATATTTGTACATCATTACTATCGATAACTGTGGGTGTTTTTGAGGATGTTGAATCGATACGACTAACACGATGAAATTAGATCCACATCATTCAATTTCAAAGCAATACCTATTTTGAGCTTGGTCTAAGGGTAACCTTAGTGAATGATTTCTTCACTGTTTAGGATTCCTGCCTATATGAATTTTCAATGAGAAATTTAATTACCTCCATCAACAGCCAACTCGTGGCATGACTATTTAAGAAAAATATCTACTAATTCTTTGTTTGAATCCAACACTTAAAAACGAAACAACATAGTTCTTTTATTTTATGGACAAAGGGATGTTCTGAATGACCTAAAATTTAGCTTCAGTCACTTCATGAACATTTTGGGATTTATATTTGAGGATGTATTTGAGGATCATGCCTTAGAATTCTCGAAGTGATATTTATTCTAAATTCCAAAAATATTTTTGAGATAGATCCCTATGATGTTTTCAAATTGGGAAATCAAATTTTTACATATATCTATGTGCAAATGTTGATGTGTGATAAGTCCAATTTGGGGGGATCCATATGGATATTTATGATAATCTAGCCTTCTGTAGTATTATTTATAAAGTTCCAACTTAATTGCTTAATACTTTTAGAGTAAGCAAGGGACTGACCCTAGGAAGGACTGAATGATGGTTTTTTGGAAAGAGAGTGTAAGAAATGTATTTAAATGTTGAGGTTTAAATATATGGAGGGTAATAGTATACAATTCTATGTGCTTGTGTGGATGTTGAAGTGAAGGTTACGTAATTGAACACAAGCTGAATGTGTTGGCATGTGTCATTCATGCGGATGCATGTCACATGGTGTTAATGCTGCATACATGCATATGGACATATGGAAACATGCATAGTTAGTGCGCATATGGGTGTGAATCTTGGAAAATTGTGCTAATGCATGGGTACATAACATGCACACTCATGCAGACACAAGAGCAATTAAGCAGGCATGTGCGTGGCCAACATGCATTGGTATGCAAGCACACAATGTCATATCACAGTTGGTTAAGAAAGTTCTTGGGTTAAGGGGAGTTTATAATTGTAGGGTTGCATGGGCAAGTTGGCTGGTAATATGTAGGATTATGCATGGATGTTGGTGATGGATATTATGTGACTGTCAAGCCAAATCATACCATCATGTTTATGTAAGTTCATTGAATTACATATTATGTTCATTATTATTCCAATGTGGTTTTATAATGAAATCCATGGATACATGCAATGAACTAGTGAATTATGATGAGATCATAATATAGTGATCGCTTGTGTTTAAACATGTATTCTAAATATTTATATTCGATGGAGAATCAAGATGGACATCAAATAATCTGATAGAATAACACTAATCTGATAAGTACAGTTGATCATGTGGCTATTAGTATGACAACGCTAAGGACAGATAGTGGGTGCTCCTTGGTGAAAGAGTTCACTGAATTTCGTACAAATCCCTGAATGGTTAGTATACCTAAATGTCAATCAGGTTGATTCATGTTGTGGTTGTATAAGTGATTCATTGATCTGAGACACCATGGACATCTCGTGGATGGAAGACTACATTTTGACTACGACTTACGAGCCTCTAATCATGGGATTCAAGCAAGTCATAGCTCATATGTAGTAAGAAGCTCACTGAGATGATTGAGTGTTCAAGATGGGATCATCTGCCCTTGGTATAAGAGGAGACTGACTCAAGGAAGATGATGCAGCAAATCCCTGGCTAGGGTAGGGAGGATATTGGAGAAGACATTCTCGAATCATCCTTGTTGTGCATTAGTACTAATAGAATGACGGATAAGGGTTTGACGATCAACCATACCCTAATTTTTCCTGAGAGTCTCGCACGGATGATGGATTATACATATTTGGTAATCGATGATTGTAAAGGTTCCATGAGAGAGCTCAAACGCTACTCGGTATCTTCTAGAGCACGAGGTGTAGCTTTGCACCCCATGGGCTGGAAACTTAACCTATCGATTGGGTAAAATTGATCCTTAGTTGATTAATCTATATGTTTATATAGTTAATTAATAAGGTTGGAAAATAATTTTTGTTGGACCACTAAAGTTATTAACTATAATGATACATGGGCTTAGAGGGTAATATACATAAAATCATAGCGATATTGGTGAATATATTTTATTTAAGGGGTTTTGGAGGAAACACCTAACTCCCCTTTCTCCACTCCGCTCTCTTCTCCATTCAACCAAGGAGAGTGTCTTCATGTTGAGAAGATCTTCAAGATTTTCAAGAAGAGTTATAGAAGAAGAAGTCTAGATCTTGGGCCAATGTGATCACGTGGATACTTCTAGAGGCCGGGCACGTAAATGGCTTCGGAATGATCTCATAGTGACAAACTCAAGGGTAGAACAAGTTACCCATAAGGTAAATAAGATGTATTGTTTCATAGATCGATTGTGAATTGATTACACGCTTCCACATCATGGAATTATGTTTTCCATGGTTGAACTAAGGCAAAAAACCCACCATTTGTGGACATTTATTATGTAAGGAGGCTCCTTGCAAGCTTGGAATCAGATTCTTTACATAAAGGTAATGAGATAAGGAGAGGGAATCAAATGAAAGAGACATGGATCTCCTCTTGAAGACCAACATATCACATAATAAAAATGAAAACACAATTTTAGGGATGGAAATGATGAAAAACTAGATAAGTGAATGAAAGATGAGAGTAGGAGAATATTTTTATGCTTTTAAGGGTGCTAAAGATAGTTTTTATAATCTCATGACAGATTAACATGCACATTGTATGAATATGATGCTGATACCTATCCTTTCAATCAAGGGTTCAAAGTAATTGAGGAGAAAATTTAAAGTGATTTGTGACACATATTTTTTATTCATAAGAGATATGTAAACTTTCATCCAGAAAATCTTGGGCCAGACACTGATAAAAAGCATTTATATGTTTTTCATGGGATGATATTCATGTTAAAGCCACATGATTTCATAAAAAATAGATTTATATGCATCTTATCATGAAATTTATCAATTTTCTTGCATCATTACATTTTAACAAAACCAATTATTGATATCATTTATTTATTTTTAGTTACTCATGGTTTCATTGGAGCAAGAATTTTGAGTTATAATTTTACTATGAGGTTTAATAATGTTGAGGATGATGGTGGATATGAAGGAGAAATCACAACTACAGCTCCAGAACAGGATTTGTTAGGACCTGTGTCTATTTGGCTATGTTTGCATTGTTTGAAGTTGTGTACATTTCACAGGGCACTGCTGTAGCAAGATTCAACCCCGCGCAAAAGCTGGAAACTAGTGGGGACTTTAATAAGTCAAAATTATTGCTTTAATATTTTTCTGCATTAGTCACTAACATTTTTAAATCCACTTAAATACTAGATAATATAAATGATAAGTAATGGGTTGATCCCAAGAGAGTAAAAGATAAATTAAATTTATTTTTGCAAAAAATCACATATGAAAAAATGATTTCAAAAAATCCTTTTCTTCACATTTTATGAAAATATTTTAAAATTTTAACAAATTATTTTTATCATTAATGTAAGGAAGTTACCAAAATAATTTATATATTTCTCTAAATTTATTTGGTACAAAATCAGGAAATAGACTTTCATTTTTTAAAGATTTATTAGTAATTATTTTGAAAAAAATAAAAAATGATAAATGTGATATTTATATAATTTTTGTTGAATTCGTTTAAAATCTAGAACCACTAGCTATCTATAATTATTCTTTTAAGGATCCTTTCCCAAGTTTTGAAAATATAGAGGATTAAATTGCCTATATTTCTGTACCTCAAAGGCGTAAAGTATATTTCAAGTATTTTTTCAGATATTTTGGAATTATTTTTAAATAAAAATCATCAGAAATGATGTATGATAGTTATATAATTTTCTAGAATTATTTGAAAAGCTATAAAGAGATTTTGGAATTGTTTTATTGATTTTTGTAAATTTTTAGATGACCAGATTATCTGGTGGTTGGTGCTGGTGGCATCAACAGCAGCTGGTGACAGATTCCTAGAATTTGGCACTTGGGTCAGTTTTCATGATGGTCTAGGTCAGTTAAATATTATCCATGCAAGTTCAAGTTGGTCCACCCTATGCCAGACTTAGCCAAAGATTGATTATTAGATTCATAGACATTTTTTTGATATCTGCACAAGATGAAGGGGGAAACTATCTACTTGCACTTGGCCTGCTACGCTTGTAGCCCACACAAGTACGGGGAGTGGGGATTTATGGAAAACCATAACAGTGAAATGGGTAAATCATGATTTTTTAATAACTTTTTTAGATAAATAATAAATATGTAGATGTGTATTAGAGTGAGAAAGGGATGGCTTTTCGAGAGATAAAGTTGGTGAAATGAAGTGATAGGGAGAGAAAATGGCAAAGTAGGAGATATTAGGAATTGAATTTGAGGGTTAAAATGGCCAAGTTTTTTAATGAAAATTTAGAGGTATGGGGAGCGTTATAGAGAGAAAGATGATTATATACAGAGAAAGAAGAGAAAAAAGGGTATTGAGAGAGAGAAAATGGTGGAATGAAGGGGGAAATGGAGAGAAAATAGAAGGAAAATGTAGATCTAAGTTCCTATAACCTTATTGCATGTCTCTTTAGACCTCATGCCTCCTATCAAATTTTATTTTCTCATTTCCTCCAGGATCCAACAATTTTCAATGAAAAAGATAATAGATTGAATGCAAACATTAATAAACTGATACAAAGCTGGTCAAACAAGCTACACGTACAGAATGGCTTGTCCTGCTGACCAGACACATCCAAAATGAGTAAAAAGAGTGGGAAGAGTATTTGAAAAAATGGTATAATTACTAAAATATGCCTCTGTGATTTTGTATCCCCTTACCTTGTCATTTTCACCTCTTTTTCTTGTTTGTTGAAAGCTTCTCCCTCTATATTTCTTCTGCCATATTTTTGGAGGTATTCGAGTGCTAAATGGACTAGTCAGGTCATGGCCTATTGTCCTCGCCTTGTCCTTGTGAAAGCCTAACATCATGTTTGACCATTTTAATCCCACTTTCACAATATTTTAGTCCTAACGAATCCTTTGGATCATTAATAAGTTTTCCTTTTTCATTCATATATTTATGCACTGATGGAACTATAAATGAGTCATTAGTAATAAAACTTCTTAAACTTCAAAGAACTGAAGCAATTAACTTAAATATATATATATAATGTGCAGAAGCTGAAACTCATAATTGTTGAATTATTATTCAATTAATCCATAAAATAACCTGATAAACTCAATATTAAAGATATAAAAAGTTAATAACAAGTATGAAAATAATAATGCCTTTGTTATGTTGTCAGACTACTACTAGGCAAAGGAGCACAATGATGGCATTTTACCTGGCTTATCAAGGCTCTTTATCTCAGATTAAGAAATCAAACCAAGGGCCCAAAATTACATTAATTTAGTTATATTTTTTTACAAGGTTAACATCAGAATATTTTTTAAAAAATATTAAAAAATTAAGATAATTTCGGACATCATCATAATTTTTTAATTTTTCTCTACCGTGATAAAATGATATTTATCATTTTAAATTTTTAAAAAGGTTAAATTTAAAATTAACATATTAATTAACATGTTATGTATGTTCAGCAAAACCCCCCAGCTTAATCATTTCTTGTCCCTAGCAGTGCAGTTTGGGCTGTTTTCATCATCTGTTCACCATTAAAATAATCAGAGAGAGGATATATATTTATATACATAGATACATAGATAGATAGATAGATATAGAGGGAGAGATAATTAGATTTGAGTTATAGGTAGAGAGGGAGATAGAGGAGAGAGAGTCGAGCGAGAGAGAAGAGAGATAGATGGAAAGAGAGAGAGGAGAGTGAGGGAGAGAGAGGGAGAGCGGGAGAGAGGATAGAGAGGGAGAGAGAGGAGAGAGAGGGAGAGAGAGGCAGAGAGAGTATAGAGAGGGAGAGCGGGAGAGAGGGAGAGAGGATAGAGAGGGAGAGAGAGGAGAGAGAGGGAGAGAGAGGCAGAGAGAGGAGAGAGAGGGAGAGAGGATAGAGAGAGGCAGAGAGAGGAGAGAGAGGGAGAGAGAGGCAGAGAGAGGCAGAGAGAGGAGAGAGAGGGAGGGAGAGGGGGGGAGGGAGAGGGGGAGAGGGGGAGAGAGGGAGAGAGGGAGAGAGGGAGAGAGGTAGAGAGAGGAGAGAGAGGAGAGAGAGGGAGAGAGAGGGAGAGAGAGGGAGAGAGAGGGAGAGAGAGGGAGAGAGGGAGAAAGAGGGAGAGAGAGGGAGAGAGAGGGAGAGAGAGCGGAGGAAGAGACAGAGAGAGGAGAGGGAGGGAGCGCGCAGAGGCAGAGAGAGAGGAAGCAATGTAAACTTATGGTTAAATCAGGCTATGTGGCCTTTAAAGATGAATGTTTAAAATCTCTAATTTTCACTAATAAGATGGTTAGATAGATTTAATGTGAGAAATAGATATCAGACCAAGTAACTGGTGCGTTCCTAGTCATAGATCAAGTATATTCTATCTCTCTCTCTCTCTCTCTAAAAAACTTTGATTGCTGCGCAGGACACACATACAGTTGATGGGACAATAAAAAATGCTGTTTTTTTTGTGCCAGTCATAGTGAAAATTTTCGAGCAAATGATGTGCATGAATTCTGGGGATCGTAATTGGCAGCCTCTGGAGGAGATAGCAAAATATAAGTAATCGGGCCTACAAATCATCAATTTTTGAAGTTTGATCTCTTGAGTTCTAACCATTAGATCAACCTGAAAGTTTGAGAGTTGTTTGGTTTTTTCCTCCTCTTTCTTTCCATATAGTGTTGTTTGGTTTTGAAATGAGGCTGGTTAAGGGGGGAGAGAACAATTCACACTTACCCCAACCCTAGTTGTCTAGGAAGGAAACAACAAGCTGTTTTGAAATCACTTTTTGTTGGATCTTTTGGTTTCATTTGGTGAATTTCTTCTTCTCTTCTTGATCTTCTTCTTTTACTGTTGACAAAAGGCCAAGCATGTGCAAATTATTCATGCTCTAAGTTATTAAGGGGCAACACTACCTTCACTTAACACAACCCAATAAAGTTTCTAAATAAATAGACTGTGTTTTCATCTCAGTCCTATAATCAAATCTACACTAGGTAACTTATCATTTCTTTTTTACCATAAGTTTTTTTTTATTCTCCTTTAAGATCTTGACCTCTGCTAATGAGGATCAAAATCAAAAAGGGTTGAGTGTCTCTATCCTTTTGTCTTATTGTTTAAGACTGGATCTTTCAAGAGGGATCAAGCCATATGCAAATCATTCGACTTGATCCTTTAGAGGTAACTTCTCATTATGATTTTTACATCGGGTTTCAAGTGATATGATTTTGTCAAAAAGGTAAATTTCCAAAAGGACAACAAAGACACTACAAATAAATAAAAAAAAGACTAAGAAAAAATAAATATTAGAGACACAAATCATCAAGTTAAACCTTGACAATTATCTGAGATACTGTTATGTAAGTTATAAATCCTTGCTCCAGTATTTATGTTAATATGATAACCGTTATTCAGTGAAACATTATGACCAACATGGATTTCATCCATAGTTACCTCTAAATTAGTGGATTATTTTATAAGAGCCTGATTTTTCAATAAATGTACATAGGATTGTAAAACATTTAAGAACAATATTTTAGGTAGATAAGAAAATAGTTCATGACTCTTACTTCTATCTCAAATATAAAATTTCTGAATATTCACTTTCCGAGACCATATAGATAAATTTAGTATTAATTCTAGATAACATTTATTTGGATGAAAATTACACTACAAAGGAAATCATCAGATCTGGGCCTCTAGCAAAAATGTTACCCTCTTTTAGAGAATTTTTACATAAGCTTTTAATTAGATCATTCTATACGTGTATGATTTGGGATCATATTTTATAGTGCAGATTTGTTTATGTTACAAGGAGATTAACATTGTGCCATAGAACTCTAACCGTCATCACCTTCATCTAAAGATCTCCCTTTTTGATATAATTTACAATTTTTTCAAGTTGTATTGAAAAAAATTGTTTATAACATCCCTCACAATTACAAAGGTCCTTGAGCAGTACTATTTGATAGAAGATAGAACAAGTTACAAGGAGGACAATACTATGACCCAAGATTTGAACTACCAATTATATTGTCCTATGCATTATTTTTTTTCAAGATTTGAGAGAATTATTTTTAGCTATAGTTAAAACAATATTTAATGCTAACCTAAATTAGATCCATATAGTCTCAAATTGTATCATTTGATATTGGATTGAATAACTTACCAGATTATCATTTGATATCGTATCATTTGATATTGGATTGAATAGCTATAGTTAACTAACCTAAATTGACTCAAGATTTGGACCATGAGGAACTTTGTGTTGATGATGATACTTCTACTATATTTAAAACTCATTTTTATTTTTTTTCTAAATAGTTATTTACAACACTCACATCATCCCATACAATCTAGAATTGGTCCTTTTGGCATAGCATTTCAGAAGTTTCCAGAGAAAAAAGAAGAGCAAAACAAAATCTCATATATTAGAAAGAAAGCCAACATGTATATCAACTTACAAGAGATTCAATTTAAGAATCATCAAAAATAAATTTATACAATGTAGGGAAAGGCCGTCTGATATCCGTCCGATATCTGGTATCAGACATTCGATATCTGATATCCGAAGAAAATTGGGGCAGTGTCTCATATTGAATATCAGATGGATTTCGTTTGGCAGGTGAAAATGGATATCAGGGACGTATATCAAATGGGTAAGGTGAGACGGATACCGGATATCGGATTTGGATATCCGGATATCGGAACCGGTATCCGGATATCGAAACCAGTATCCGGATATTGAAACCGGTATCCGGATATCGGAACCGGTATCCGGATATCGATATCCAGTATCAAGAGGAAAAATAAATAAATTGTCATGATATAAGATGATTTACGTTAACAACGCCAAATGTTTTTACTATATTACTATTTTGTTTAACACATACACCTCAAAATTTTTATTTTCTTCCATATGGGATAATAGGATTCTGAGTGTAATATTAAACTCCAAATCCGATTGTCCCATACGGAAGAAAAGAATAATTTTGAGTTTTATTTAACAAATTAAATGAGGTACGATATATATTTAACAAATTAAAAATATATTTTATTTATATTTAATACATATATATTTTTACTATAATATTCGCTCGTATAATATATACACCTTAGAATTTTTGTTTTCTTCCATATGAGATAATAGGACTCGGAGTTTAATGTCAAGCTCTGAATCCTATTGGCCCATATGGAAGAAGACAAAAATTTTGAGAAGTATATATTAAACGAGGTATGATATATATTTTAAAAAGTAATAATATATTTAATTTATATCTATATTAACTATGTTATTCACTCGTATAATATATAGACCTTAGAACTTTCATTTCTTCCATATGGGATAATAGGATTCATATAATATTTAAAGTTAAATGCCAAATCCTATTATCCCATATTAAAGAAAATAAAAATTTTGAGCTGTATATATTAAACGAGCTACTAATTATTCAGAAAGCTCTTGCTTACCTGCTCACCCACGGATTTCCTCTCTAAGCCATATCATCAAAGCAGTAAGCATCAATAAGCATCTATTTTGTGCATTCACGCTCGTATGGGTGGAAGGCAAATTACATACTTAATTTTAGTGTCATTAGTATTTAAATTTTCCCAAATCAAAAAAATCTGATAAATATAGAAATGCTCACTCAAATGTATAGTTTGAGCGAGGTCGCCCCATAGGAACTGGCATTATATGTGATTTCAATAATTGAGTGTAGCTGAGGAGAAGCAATAATACAACTAAATATAGTGAATATTATTAAAGATAAGTAATTATTAGGTAGGGAATAGTATCTATGGATTGGAGAATATTCACTCATAATCAATAGTAATGAATATGAGAGAGAACTTGATGTAACACAATGACTGGGATTGAGCGACTCGTGTTACACCACAGGGAAAGACAGGAAGTATGAATGGAACGGATAAGTATGATGCGGACGTGTTGAAAATTTAATGAGAAATATGCAGATATCCACAACTACACGATGAGCTGATAACAATGCAAAGGGGTCTAGGTAGCGATCAAGCTCCCAATGACCCGATGGTTCGGCTGGAAGATCCATGAAGTGGGGGTCAACTAGTCCAAAGTTGTCCACAGCCTTCTCTGAGAGTGATCCTAGTTCGATACCAAGAACGAAATCCGATCTCTCGAAAAAGGTGGCTAATTCTAAAGATGTCATAAATTCTAGGCATCGGAGCAATGGAGGGCGGCACTGAAATAAGTAATAATACTGCAAAAATAAGGGGAAAAAATGGCGTAAGCTGAGGGTGAAAACCTTGTTGTCCATGGCGGGAATGACGTTGTAGTCGAAATAAGTGTATACAATGTTGATGCTGGTTAATAGAAGCATGGGATGAGATCGCTTGGCATGGGCGGCGGTGCAGAACGAGACGATGTGTCGGGCTGTCAGTTTGGCGCACAAGGAAGCAAGGAGTGTTGGCCACGTGGCCACTTAACAGGCACGTGACCCGCATATTTTCAGCCCGCTAGGCCAAGTTTTCTTTTAAACGTGGCCCATTATCTTGGACGAGGATGGTTCATCAGGGCATTTTTACCCCTGTTTTATGAGTTCTCAGTGTGCTCAGGTGGCGGCGGCTGGGAGAGACGAGAGCTGCAGCTCACCACAGGTGGAAGAAGGTTCCAGCAGCTCCTAGGACCTAGGTGAAGCTCCAGAGGGCTGAAGAGCCCATTCTACTGCTTGTGTAGTAGGGGGAGCTTGTGGAGGGAGCAAGCTTGTGTTTCTCAAGAGGCACATTGAATCAAGGAAGCTTTTCTTAAGCAGAAGACAGAGAGAGAACAGCAAAAGGATATCCAGGTTCTTGTGCTCTTCGTTTGATCTAGAATAGCACTGTTTTGTGGTTGAATCTATTGGAGAGTCCTTACAAGTGATATTGGGATTCCTTGTTTCTTTATCTTGCTCTTTAAGACTTGTTTATCATGTGCTTGGACCTCATATTACCTGCAGTGGTTTTGTTTGAATCTCTGGTTATTATTTGTTGACTGGAATCAGAGCAGCTAAGCTCGGTTTGGAATCTATATTGCCATGTGTTATTGTTGAAGCTGTGAGTTACAAAGCTCTCTCCTAGAATTATTCATATATTGTGCTTGCTTTATTATGCAATTCATAATGTATACAATGAGTAATAATACTGAAATGAGTATAATACTGCAAAAATAAGGGGGAAAAATGGCGCAACCTGAGGGCAAAAACCTAGTTGTCCATGGCAGGAACGACGTTGTAGTCGAAATAAGTGTATACAATGTTGATGCTGGTTAACAGAAGCATGGGATGAGATCGCTTGGCGTGAGCGGCGGTGCAGAACGAGACGATGTCTTGGGCTGTCAGTTTGGCGCACAAGCAGGCAAGGAGCCTGAGCGTGCATGGTGTGTAACAGGCTTGGTGTGCGACAGCGTAGCAAACAGGTGACACTGCACCAGGAACGTGAGGGCAGGTGCAACACTCATGTGGCGCGGCAGACTGAGGGGCATGATTAGGCAGTGGGCGCAGCACAAGGGTTGCATGGCTGTGTTGTGCGCAGGTGTGGCGTGCAGCTGCGTGGACGTGCGCTTTCACGTTGCGTGCTACGGCGCGCTTAGTAGGGCGGGTGCTTAGCGATGCTTGATCAAGTGGATTTGCATCCCTGTGGCAGCGTGTGGGGCACGAGCGCCATTGATACAGGGTGGTCCTTGGATGAGGGCAACCTGGTATGGTCTCAGGGACATGGATGGCGCAGTCAGGCCATGTGGGGCGGATTGAGCTGCGGTAGTACGCTGGTGAAGACGAGGACAATATCACGCCAGCGTCAACCTCGACTAATAGGGTTTAATAACTAGTTAGTAAAATGAAAATATTTATACTCGTTAATGAGAAATAGATTGATAGGATTAAATATAGGATTAAATCTAGTTGTTAGGATTAAACATAGATAGGATTAAATTCAGTGGTTAGGATTAAATCTAGGTAGGAGAAACAAACCGTTAGACAAACTAACGGTTATGCTCTAACTAAAATAGGCAGTTACAGATCTGGATCTATAACTGCCTAAAACTACTCTTATAGATATTTTTATAAATACCAATCCATTTGTAACATTTTGAATAACAAGAATCAATGAACTTCATCTTGTTCTTGTCTCTTCTTCTCATCTATCTCTATTCTCCTTCTCCTTCTTCTACATCTTCTTCTACCTTCTCTGGGCGATTTCACAGTTGGAGCACAATGAGAGCGCTCAAGAATGATGCGGTGAATCATTGTTGACGACGATGTTGCAAGATCTATCGGCCCAGGAAAATCGGCGTGGGCAAGTTGGTGACGGCGTATCCAGCAGGGGACCAAGAACGAGGGTCGTTCTTGGAACTGTTCCATGAATCTCCAAGAATCAACTATGGCAAACAAGAAGTGGTGTGGCGGGCAGAGACGCTCCCTTCGTGGATCTAACTAGATAACGATAAGACAACTCCCAAGAGGAGGGCGGGAGCCCAGATGAAGAAATCCTCAAACTTTTCAATTTGAAATTAACTCCAAATTGGTCCCTTGGGCAGGCCTCCCTTAATATAGGGCAAGGAGGATGCTCAAGTGGGCTGAGTTAGGGTAAAATGTCCCGGGACGAAGACTTTTCCCCTAAAAGTCCAACATTTCAAATGAAATAAGATGACGACGATTGGGGCCCAAAACACAATGGCCCATCAGTCAATTCAGAAAACAAAGTACAGAAAATAAAATAAAACCACAAAGGCCTGTTGTTTGGCCGTACACTTGAAGCTCAGATTTCTGGCGTCGGCTTGAGCTTCACGTCGTGGTTGCTCACGAACAGTTGCCCGGTCATTTGGATGGTCCCCCATCAGAACTAGTGAAGGAGAGAATTTAGAATATTATTTATATATTTTTACAGATACTAGAAATTATCAAGAGGTAAGATATTTGAAGAGAAGTAATGCTATTATAGATATGGATGATGTTAATGTAGGTAGTGCAAGAAGTAGAAAAAATTAGTAAGATAGGAAGACTGATAACTGACTATTATGGAGAGAATATAAGAGGATTATCTATTTAATTAATATCAAGCTTTATATAAAATAGAAGATGGATATAATGATAATAGATGGTATGCTTTTAGTTTGATAATGAAAAGGATTTTATGGTAAGATACGAGAAGTATTTAATTTAGTAAGAGTTGAGAGGAAGAATGAAAAAGAGAGGAAGTATTACTTATGATATGAAAATAAGGAATTATATATATTTATTTATTAGGATGTAGATTAGTGGGATAGAGAAATACTTATATATTCTAAGAGTTCGACCTTAACAGAGTTAGTTAAGAGTGAAGGGATTATCTAATTTATAATTTAATAAAGAGCGAGAAGAGATTAATGACATTAGAAAGAGTCATATATACTAATAGCTTAATAGAGATAGATGAGTATGGTTTTTATATACTTTTTAAGCGTTTATTTAATTAGTTATAGAGGAGAATGCTAAGAGACTTTAGGTATGGTTAATAAGAGAGAAAGGTTAATATATTTACAATGTCAGATGGTTAGGGGTAGTTTATAATAATAAGATGCTGGTTTATAGAAATTTGTATGTATAATAAGTAATTCTAGTATTTTTTTATAAGGTAAAATATGGAGAAAATAAGATAAATCAAGAAATGTTCATTGACAACTTGCAAGTATTTGTGAAAATGTCTCAAAGACACAAATCTTTGAATGGAACTTCAGAATCATATTTTTAGTGGGATTGCGATAAAAAATAAGATTAAGAGAATAATTTAGTGATGGATTTCTACCTTAAGGACTTCAGCACTTCACAAAAATGCCATGATTCAAGTGACTAAGGATGGGGGAGTCATTTACGACCCCCTGACTTTGGAATGCATCTTCATCGTTCTTCTCCATGCTGACATGCTTATAGTGTGTTATAGAGCTGTTATGGCATGTCCAAAGCATTGTGAGCAATCAGAAAGTGTCACAATTCTCCCATTACTCTCGCTGCTGCCGAAATTGTCTCGTGCCTCCATGAGCGATCTGGTTTAGAAAATGCTCAAGGTAGGGGTTGGAAGCCCCTTTTTAAAAACTTTGGAGGGTCTCTTCGAGCAGTTGATGAGCTTCTATCACTGGAGGACCCCCCTTGCCTGAATCCATTGTCCGACTACCAATGTTGATGACCAAGGGTGAGGATGGATGGATCTGCCCTTGACCATTTGATCTCCATGAAGTCTTGTCCAACAGCTGCAATTAAATTACACCCATAGACCGTTAAATATATGGTGCACCCATTTTTCCATGTCAACATCCTCTTCATCTCGCCCCATCACTATTTGCATTGGTGATTCACCCATAGAGGGGTCCGGCCATCCTCATCAGCATACAAAAATCTCCCATATGGGATTATACTTATATATTCTTATATCTCGTCATTGATAATTCAGATTTTGGGGTAATTAGTGATGAGCTAACTTCACTAATTAGTGTCGTTGGTTTATCCGAATTAAAACAACGAAAATTTATAATAACCTTACTAGCGTAGGGAGAGTAAGGGTCGATCCACAGGGAGCAAGGGTTTTTTTCTTAGGAATTTGTGCTTTAGTTATGTATTTTTTAATAATTTTAGAGGTAGGTTTACTACATATGAAGATAAACAACTAATTAAATAAAAATATATAACAAAGAAAAATAAAATATTATTATAATATTATAATAATATTAATAGGCAGAAAATAATTTTTGGGAATTTTTTAGGAGTATTTGAAAGCTAAAAAAAAATAGGAAATGAAACAGTTTGGCGCTCTGGACTTAGTCAAAATTTGGCTAAGTCCGGATGCCAAATGGGGAAGGTGCCTTGGTGGAGGAGAGAGAAAAAATGGACTGTACTAAAATCACTCTAGAATGAGTTCTAGAACGAATTTTAGAGCGTGGTTGGATGCACTAGAACCGTCTGGATATTGGCTAGCTGATCCAAGACCAAAAGACAAAAGACGAATAGAAAAGAATGAAAAAGGAAAAATAAGAAGGTAACCTCTTTGTCACACCCGCTAAGGTCCAAGGGACTTCTTCTTCTCCTTTCCACCAGCTTCTTCAGCCCTGGATGCTTCCTGCTCAGCCTGGCACTCACTGAGGTGAATGGATCTATGACTCAATTGCACTTAGGCCACCAAACATTACTTTGGATTGAACCACAAGATGAATTTTACAATAGGGTGAAGGGGTTTATATAGGGAGAGAGAGCAAAGGAGAGCCATTGGATTTTTAATACAATGGATGGCCAGATCTTCTTTTCAGGGTCATGATCCACGTCCATTATGGTCCTCCAATCAGCATTGAGACCTTTGAAATACCCCCTGGACGTTCAAGGCTTCTTTCCTTAATTAGCATTAAAGGTGCTATCTTTAAGTGTCCACCCTTGGATGTTTTGTGGATTGAATGGCTGGATCTTCTTCTCTGGCTTGGATCCACGTCCAAGGTTGTCCTCCAATAATCATTTAAGCCCCTGAAATATTCATAAATAATCATGACTGGACCTTCCCCTTGCCCTCCTTTCTTTGGCCCAACATGCCTCTCATAGTGGACTTAGTGGAGCTTCCTTAGTGGGCCTTTAGACTAGAGCCAACTGTCTTGCTTTGGGCCTTCTTTCTTGGCCCAGGGTTGTGGCTGAGCCTGCTCCTCTGATCTAAATAGCTTCCTCTTCATTTAATTATCCCCTTTATTCATGAAAGTTTCACCTAATTCCTGCATCTTCCACATAAACTAAGAAGAGAGTGAGATTCATTCCACTTAACTCATTGAGTTAAGTGGGGTTTGTCCCACAAATGATAATAATTAACTCCAAATTAGAAAAAGGTGATTTTGTTTCATGATGTTTCACAACTTAACATAAATGTTGATAATATATCCAGATAAAGATAAAGAAGTAGATAAATTAGCTGAAATTGCACATATATATTACTATCATTTTGGATTTATCAGTCATCTGATATTTAGTAAGAAATCAAACGGTTGAGATTTTTTCATTATATTTTAAATTGGTCCCGTAGAACACGGACTTCGGTCCAGGTCAGCTTGAAGCCCAATCGTCTGTTCTTCCTATGTTTCATCAAATTTCCAGCCTATTGGGCTCCAATCTATTTCATCACTTGTTGGCTCAACCTGATGTAGAGATGAAAGAAGTGTTGAGATAGAATCCCATATCCGAGATTTTTGTAATAAATGTTGTGATATAATTGCTATTCTCCTATATCATTTGATTTAAATATCTACTTTTCTCTTCCACGTACGGGTGCGGGCCTTTGTGTGGGCCTTATTTGGGCTTCCTTGTCAGACTGTTGGCGCAATTGCCGGGCGCCGCTACTTGTCGAGTGCAGCAAGGCTTGAGCACCCTGATTTAGTTACATGTGCCTGTCTTGGGCACTCCTGCGTATTAGCTAACCCCTTGCTGCCCACTTATAACAACTTATATATATTCCTCTACCTCTCTCTCTTTCTTATTCTTTCTTCAACTTTGACTTCCTCCCTGCAAAAGGATAGATTGACATACTAGGGGGAGCATTAATCTCATTAAAATTAATAATTGTTAAACATTTTTTTTACTAAGAAATACTTGGAGTTGTAAAATATGTAAAAATTACAGTAAAATGCATTGTTCTACCACTTGCTTCATTTAGTGCGCGAGATGAAAATTTCTGTAAATTTGAAGGTAATACACATAAAATGATACCAAAATTACTTTAAAATGTGTAAAATTGGATGTGTTATTTATGTCTCGTCATCCAGCAACAGTTCAAATAGAAAATCTTGATTTCACATGTTTGGAATTAGAAGTAAATTGTATCCGGCGAAATATTTATGCGTCACACAGTATAAAAGAGGAGATAGAGATTATATGATGGAAATAAGGGAGTAATGATATAGGTAAAAGAAAAGGTAAATTTAACCATCTTGTTTCACTTAACTCAATATTCATAGTACATTGAATGGTAATTTGTTATTGACTATTCAGGAAGATATATTTGGCTCAAGTAAATTGATAGATTTTATTTGGATCGTTAAATAGACCTTGGCCATTAACTAGATGAAAGCTTTGGGCGTGAGGATGAGAATCTTTGGTTGTTATTCAAATGAGTTGGAGCATTGTCACTTCATATAATAATTTGGGTTCAAGAGCAACAACACTTCGAAAAAATTTTATTTTCTAGGCGCGTTCACTTAACCTTTGTTAGGTCTCATTGTTACCTTGGTCTGGATACCCCCCAAAAATATTAAAAACTAGCCTATGCTCAAAGGAAAAAAGCAACTGATGCTTTGCTATCCTCTATCTCATTCTTTAGATTGGTAAGACATTTTCTTACTTTAGAAACTCAAGAAGAAATAATAAATAATAAATAATAAATATTCAATAATCAATAATAAAGAATAAAGAACAAATAATCAATTAAAAATAATGAATAATAAATAATAAAGAACAAATAGTCAATATTAACAATGAATAAAAATAATAAATAATGAGTAATAACTTAATATATGAAA
This sequence comes from Wolffia australiana, assembly GCF_029677425.1. Taxonomy (NCBI): domain Eukaryota; kingdom Viridiplantae; phylum Streptophyta; class Magnoliopsida; order Alismatales; family Araceae; genus Wolffia; species Wolffia australiana. Next base: position 9,496,288 of record NC_135852.1, read on the forward strand.
AATAAATAAGAAATGCTAAATTATTAATTGGAAATAGTAAAAAATAAATTAGAAATAAGAAATAATGAATATTCAACAATGAATAATAAATTAGAAAGAATAAATAAGAAAAAATAAATAATAAAGATTAATTAAGAAATCATAAATAATTAATGATAATTAATAAATAATAATTAATTAATGAAGATTAATAAAAATAATAAATAATAACTAATTAATGATGATTAATAAATAATAAATAATAACTAGTTAATGATAACTAATAAATAATAAATAATAAGTAATAAACAATGAATAAGAAATAATGAACTATAAATAATGAATAATAAATAATCAATAATAACTATAAATAGTGAATAACAACTAGAACATAATAAATAAGAAATAATATATAAGAAATAAGAAATTGGAAATGAGAAATATAAAATAAGAAATAATAAACAATGAATAATCAACAATGAATAATAAATAAGAAAGAATAGATAATACATAATTAATGATGATTAATAAATAATAAATAAATAATTATGATTAATCAATAATAAATAATAACTAATTAATGATGATTAATAAATAATAAATAAGAAGTAATGAACAATGAGTAACAAATAAGAAATGATGAATAATCAACAATGAATAATAAATAAGAAAGAATAGATAATAAATAATTGTTAATAAGTAAAAAATAATAAATGGGAAATGGGAAATGATAAATACAAAATAAGAAATAATAAATTTAAATATTAGACAAGAAGTTATAAATAGTATACACAAAAATTGAAAAAAACTAAAAAATAAAAAGTGAAACAATGGGCTTGTTTGTTTTGGACACATGTTTCTCTAAGGATGTGTTGATAATTGTTTTTATCATCCCTTGCTTAATTCTACACACCATATTGTCTACCATTCTCATCTTTCTGTATGCCATTCTTTTGTATTATGTTCATTCATCTATTCTTGGCAGCAAGCTATTGAAGTATCATTTACCTATCCAATATCGTTTACCTATCCTAATACCTTCTCTTGGCCATCCAACATTCTCTTCTTTACCTATAGTTAGAGAGGAGCCTCATAACCTACATTTCATTAATACATATTTTATGTTCAGTGAATATTGATGGAGATAAATTACATAGCTAATTTTTAGTGTTCTAAATTTAATCTGCCTAAATAAAATAAAATTTTAATGAGAGTGAGGTAGTCTCCACAGGGACTGGCATTTATAGATGTATCTAATAGTTGAGTTGTACTTGGGTAGAGTATGATGATGACAACGATAATAAAAGGGATTAGATGTACAGTCGAGGGAAAGCAAGGATAAGGTGATAGAAAGACAAGATAGTGAAAAGGAAGAGAATTAGTGATGAGTGGAGAATCTGGAGAGGATAAACACATAGAAATCTACCTTAGGGAGTTCAAAAACTCACCTGAATCACCCTGATTCAGGTGGGCAGAGAATAGGGTGCTGATCACCACCCACGAGTGTTGGTATGCATCGCTTCCCCTCTTTCTCCATGATGACATGAATCCAAGCGGCTCTTGAACTCTTAAGGTGCCATCCTGGGCATTTGGAGCCTTTGAGGAGGCGTCGCCTGCCTCGCTTGGCTTGTCCTGTCGTTGGAAGGGTTTCCCACTACGGAGTTAGATCAAGATCAGAAGAAGGAAAATTAAGGGTTCTATAGACCCTTAAGGCTACCAGATGAACTCCAACTCTCAAACCGTTGGATCGCTTGTGGTAGTCATCCTCAAGTAGAACAATGTAGTGTCTAGTGGGTGATTCGATGATGGAAAGTCAAATGGTATAAGCTCTATTATCCAAAGGTAGAGTGATGAGTGAATTGAGGTCCCCCATTCCATCAGTTTGAAGTAATTGATCCCACTTATGTATTTTGTCTCGCCATTAGCCTTCTCTTATTTCCAGTTAGGAGTCATTCTCCAAGTCCTATGCACAGAATACACCGTCTTTGCCTACCTCATTGTTCCACAATCTTCATACCCTACCCATCATCAACTTGCTTCAACTACCAATGAAATACCTATCTCCCAAGTACATCTATCTTCCTTTCCACGATGTCACTCTGATATCGCCTCTTCGACTCTTCTTCTGTCCATGATTCGCTCAACATTATGTCAATCTTATTCTTCTGTCCTTTCTATCTTGACCAATGTGATTGTTATGTCATTCATGCTAGCTGTGATAAGATGTTTAGAAATCATTTATAGGATAGAAGGTGTTTTATTTTTTTCATGCCCCTCTTCTATTAAAAAAAAAAGAAGAACAAAAAGAAGATGAATGAAAAAAATAAAATTATATAAATTGAAAAAAATTAAAAAATAAGAAAAAGGGGTTTTGACGTGTATGAATTTCTTATATTAATGTTCCATTCATATTAGTCTACACATATGTATCATCATATTGCTCACATCTTTTCTATCGCCCCACTTTTTCTAAAATCGTGGGAGTAGGTTATATTAGGTAGCACCACATTCCTTTGGCCATAAATTCATCCTATTTTTAACTCCTACCCCATACCCTTCACGAGACTTCCATATTTCCTATCACAATCCCGACAATTCTGCCATATATTCTTCTTGTTATCTATCATATTCTGTACTGAACAGGAGGAAATTGGCTTCTTCTACTCTTGTGTAGGAGAAAAGCTAATAGAGAGACAAGTACAAGGTGGCCGCCACCCCGGGAGAGAGCGATCTTGCTTGCAAGATATGTGAGGCCAGTATCAAATGAGTGCAGGAAGATTGCCTTAGGAGTATAGCGTCATACCTAGCAACAAGTACACTCCATTTACATCTACTTAGGCATCGAAATCAAGGAGAAATTGATCCTACATTCCTGAAAAGGTTGACACTCAAATTGTCACACAATGTTTCGTCTCAAAATGTGATTGATATGTCTACCACTTCCACACTTCTTTTCTTTCACTTACAGGATAAAAAATAAAAAATTGGCCAACTAGTTAGATGTTGCTAAGGGACTAACAATGTTTAAGTAGGGAGGTATATGATAACACCCTAAATTTGGTATTTATTTCAAGGAATTAGCACAATTTTATACACTTAAAGAGTTAAAAATGGGGTTGTTATCATATATTGCATGTTAATTAATTTTCCAAGTGAATTCTGCCTTTTCCTTATTTTTCTGTTTATGAATTTATGAATTTGTGAAGTTTATTTAAGCTTTGAATAATTCTTTTTAAATGAAAACGGCAGTTTGAAAAATTAATTTTAATCTGAATGAATGTGGGGACGAATTACTAAATTTTCTAGAGTTTTCTAGGATTTTATTGGATTTTTTGGGAACTTATTCTAGGAAGAAATAAATGTTTAAAGAGGAAAAGGAAATACTTATAAGGGGAATATGAGTTTTAAAGTAATTTCTAAGCTTTGAGGGGTTTGTCTTAACGTTTTGTTGCAATTATGCCCTTAAAAAGAGCTCTCGGTCGTGACGGAAGGCGTAAAGATACAATTAAAACAAGTACATGTGTTAATAGCAATTCATCAGGATCTTTTTTAATGATTTTGGGAAAAAAATTGGAGAAGAGAGAACGCGGAAGGGCATATACCCAAATACCCTTGGGCCGCGTCACACCGAAAATATTTTTTTAAAAAGGATTTAAATGAAAAATGTGAAAGAATAATTTTGGTTGACCCGCGTGGCCCAATCTCGGCCGTTCATATGAGAATCTGACGGCGCTCGAGGAATATACCTTTGGGCAGTAAGTTCACCCCCTGTGTGGCGCATACAAAGCGTGTGCACAGGCGATGAAGTGGCTTTGTCTGACTGGGTAGCATTATAAAAAACACATCAGTGTGCGTTTTAAATGTACAACCAATGTTTTTATTTATCTTTTTTCTTTGTTTGTATTTTCACTAGGGGGTATGTGGCGTTCAAGGAGGCAACCAGAAAATGGAAATTCAAATTATTCCACCCAATCAGAGATCGACATGTCATTGCATGTGAAGAAAAGAAATAGTTACATAAATTAATTTGAATCCAGTGGCTATGATTGATCGATACTTATTTATTAATAACTTTTGATCCTGAAGTCTGATTGAGGTGATTTTTTTATAGATTTGCTCGTCTCAACCTCCTCTTTCTATGATATGGTTGGACCATTTAGATCAAGCCTACATTTATAAATCAAATGTTACTAAATGACGGTAAAATGGTAATTTTTACAATGTAACCCAGCCATAAAAGCCATATTTTGAGAGGAGGAGGTCATTCTGGAGGTGGCTCTATCACAGCTTCAAGACAGAGAGGAGCTTCATCCTGGATCAACTCTACTATGTGTTTTTTATTTCATTGTATTTGATTTTTCGTGTGATTTGGATTATGTGGTAGCAAATTTTGTGATTGTTCTTCTTGATCTTGATCTGCATTTCTAAATTCCTTGGCTTGAGTGGAATGTACAAGCCCAATCTAGGATTGAGAGGAGAAATTATGAAATTGATCTAGCTATTCCATTTGCACGTAAGAAAAAAATTATATAAAAAGTTTGATTTCTAGGAGATTTTAGATTGCCTTTATGGTCTAATAGTTAGCAAATTTTGGTACCGAATTCCCCAAAACAAGCTAAATCCAAATCAGATTTTCTTCTTATCCCCTCTAATGGATCCCTATGATCCTTTTTATTGGATCAAAGAAGTCAACCTAGAGCTCCTCACTTCTTCTATTCTTCCCATCTCTTCTACCCCCCTTTCTCAATCTTCATCTAATTAGGGTGATTTGATCATCATTGAAGATTGAATTAACTCTAATTAGGGTCCAATTATTCAAGTAGATCACTAATTGAATTCCTTAATAGCTTCCCTTGGACGATACCTCTAATTATCATTATACATCTTAGGTTAAGGTTTTACAAATTTTATTGTGTAAGCTAAAATTAACAACGACAATGGATTATAAAACCTTAACTTAAGATGGTAAATTGGGAATTTGGGAAATTGGGAAAATGTTGGTAAATCCCTATTTAAATGAATCATGTGATTTTGAACTATCGACGAAGTTAAATCACAAAATTCTCAAACTTTAATCTATTTTGAATTAGATTTGAGTTCATTTACATTGATTATTCTACCTGTATAATAATTTAACCCTTCCTGTAAGATTCGGAGCATGAAAACGAACATTATCTTTTCCTAAAGATTATAGAGTTACAGGTTTCTCTTCCCAATATTTATTAATAAAATTTCCTCCACAAGACACATCAATCATCTTTTCATCCTGATATCTTAAGCATACATACTAAGTTTAAAAATATTCCCCACCTTCTATACCATTGTGTGGACATCTATGAGTTAGTTCCTTTAATTTTTCTTTGCTTCACCTATGGATTCATCAGCTCATTGACAAAATTGTCATATCACTATGCAACATGCCAAATAGCCGCTTCCATAATAATGATCATAATTGTTTTTCAAAACTGTGATTTCCATTACCTTCCATGAATAAAAGATCATTGATAAATATGTCAACTTACGTCTAGATTTATTCATGACTGAAGGGAAATATCTATATATTTTTGTAACATAATTAGTCACATTAGAGAAGTGAAAAGTTTGACAAATATGGCTAAAAGCTTCCAAATTTTATATTTCTCTTTCCAACATAAATATTGGAAGTTGAGAGAGATTGAATCATATGATTATTAATTTTAAATTTGATCCATGACCAATAGGAGCAGTAAATTTTGCAATTATTTATCTAATCTCTACCATCTATATCTTGGATTTTTATAAGATAATATGGATGATGATTTTCTCTCTTATTTGAATCCTCTCTTACATTGAATTAATCTTTATTTTCATTCTCATTAAGTGATGGTCCACCATCCATCATAATATAAATAAAATAAAAAATAAACAAAGACTTACTACTGATAACATGCATGTTTAATGCTTTAATATGATCATATTTCCATGTATATTTGCATTAAATCACTCATATTTGCATGTTATCTAGCTTAAAATGATTAAATCTATTTTTAGAATGATTTTCTGAATTTTCTACATTTTTTGGGATTTTTCTAACAAAAGATTCTGAAGGATTATAATTTTTGAGATAGAATATGATTTTCCTAGAATTCTTTGACAATGAATTTGAAAAGATATGATTTTTCTAAGTCAAAATATTTTTATACATATTTTTGGGATTTTTTATTTAATATGAAATTTGAAAGTATTTTGTGGCTTTTTTTTGGTGTAGGGTGATGTGGAACGCTCATGTCCACTCATTTAAAGCAAAAAAGAAGAAGAAAGGGGGTGACGTGGCGCAGAAGTACTGCCATGTCCACGTCGAGAAAATGTTTTTTATGCTCTTTATTTTGTTTTTTTTCTTTGTCCTTTTTAGGTACACGTGGTGTAGAATACGAAAAGCGCCAGTGCGGAATACAAAAAAGCACAGAGTCTCAGTTACTTTGACTTCTTAATGGACACGGAAAATGAGGATGCTGATGAGGAGGGAGAATAAAATCAAGAGCTAGGATTGGCTCAGCTTCAAAAGACCATAACTTTTGTTCTGCAGCTCGGATTGAGTTGCAATTTTCAGCATTGCTTTGTCTTCCCCTCCTCTTTCCATCCATACCATTTGATCTATAAATAGAGGCGTGGATCATTGTGAAATTCATCTTGAACTTGCTTCCTACTTCTGTGGGCAGATTGAAAGATAGTGATTTTTGAGATCCATCAAGTGTGTTCTTGGTGTTTTTCAGTATGTGGGGAGAAGCTTTGGAGAAGAGGGGGAACTTACTGGCACTCCTAAATCGCAGTGATCCTGGCAGAATCAAAGGATCTAAGGTAAGTTTCTTTTCCTTATGTTGTTTCTTTCCCAACATTATCGTTATCATAATTATAGTTTTTTATGAACTTTTCATTTATCATTTCACTTACTTATGTCCCCATTATCTCGTCTCTATCTTTATCATCAAAATGTTTGTGCATTCGATCACTATAATATCTGCCGCACAATGCACCGTACTCCTGTAACACTTTGTGTAATTTTACTTATATTTCCTCAATATCACTATCTCGCGTATTCTATTCTCGTTGTTATCTCTTCTCGTACCAATAATCACTATGGTGAGAAAATTAAATACTTGATCATCGTTCCCTGTGGAGAGGATCCATACTCATCACTAACTAACTGTTCTTAAGAACATTTAAATATATTTTTATTGAATAATCTCAATTACCAACAACGAATTAAAACCCTAAAATTTGAGATCATCAACTACACCTAAAGAAAAATCAGAATCATATCTGCCACTAGTATTGTTTGTGAGTTGATATGGATCATTCCACTCTGAAAAAAGGATTAATAGAAAAGAGAAATTCACCAAATAAAAATATAAAATCCTCAATGGCTTCTGTTCCCCAAAAATGACATCAATTTGCAAACTCAAATTTTGGGTTTTGAATTCATTGGTGCTTTTGGATTTGATAAATAAAACCATGAAACTTTACCATCTTCTTCCTATTTACTTTGTCCATCTCCATGATCCCTGCTACATCAAATAGTTCAGTTTTTTAAAAAATAAGCTTTAGTATTGATGATATTTTTCATAATTATTGCTGATTCATCGTTCATAATTTTTTCTCTTTTTATTCTGTGCTGTTCACATCTCCTGCACAAGATTGGGAAAAAATCCTTATTATTGATTTATTTACCTTACATTCTGCCTTAAACCTAAATGATGTAGTTTAGTTTTCTGAAATTTGTTGTATTCGATAATAATGTCCATCTTTAGAGTTAGAATAACGATATCTTTCTAAAGGTAAATGCAATTCACTTCTAGGAGCATCCATCAGACCATCATATAAAGTTTGAGCCAAGGTAGAAGATTTGATTCCATTAATGTGTGAATTTACTTATCTTATCTTTAGTATTTCAAAACCTTACTAAAGGTTTATCATTTTTTTATCAAAAATATTTCCACTATCATACCAGTAATAAAATGTTATCCTTAAACATATTCTCCAAGTGTAAGAGGGAAATATTTAGTTGTTCAAACTTCACTAGTTAATCAAGGAATAGTCTGATCATAACACTTGATATGATCCTGGTGTTTTGTTATTTAACATTTACTCGTCATGTAAAGAAATGTTCAAGCCGGTTTCTCTTGAGCTCTTGCAACAGCTAGTGAGCATGTCCCCAATCATTTGGATGCTACGCATCCATTTGACATGTCAAACACGTCAAATGGATGATGATGTGTCCCTCAATGGCAAATTGGCTGGTCGATCGACCGGCCAATGTGTTTGACATCTCTGACATCCCGCATTGGGTGTTGGCCAACGTTATAGCCTACATTGGATTGCGGGCCATGATGAACTACTTTGACGACAAAGTTAAATGTTTAAACTGAATATCATCAAAGTAGGAAATGAAGATAGTAAAAAAAGGTAAAAAATTTACCTTTGATCTTTAATCCGCCCAAACAAGAGCTATAATGATCTTTTTGCTATGTTTTTGGAGTCAAAAACAATATATTTTTACCCTAATAATCCAATAAAATGGTTTTAGAACGATCAAATATCAGATGATAAATTTAGGAGCCTCAAAGTCAAAATTGGAAGAAAGAGAAGCTCTATTAAGGATAGATAAATTTTCATTATGGGAAAGGGGTTTCAAGAAGAAAGCCTTCATCGTGAGATGGTGTAGAATATTTTGAAGAAGAGATAGAAAACAAGTGAATCTATAATTTCATAGATCCAGTTGGAATTAATCAATGCTTATGTTGCACATAAAACTTTTTTTATCACTAAATCAAGGCAGCATACTCAACATGTTTGGTTTTAGTTCAGATTGACATAGGAATATAAGAAAATTTGATGATTTAAATTTTGACAAGATGAATGGAAACTTTGGACACATGCTGATGGGAAATCATCCAGCTTTGACAACCAGGTCTCAACCACTTCATTGAGGGAGGGCTAACATGCAAGATCCAGCCTTCAAAATACTCGGTCTCATCTATGGGCCCTAGAGGTTTGACTTTACCTTTTTCATATCTTTCTAAGTTTTCAGGCCTTGTATGTGTGGCCACGTACATGTCGTGTGTGTATGTTCGCGCATGTTTGGGCCCCCATATGGTCCTATATGTATGTGCACGTGTGAGCCCTTGTGTGGACGTGTTAGTGGGTCTCTCTCCTATTAGGGATCCCAATGACCCTTTAATTGGGCCTTCTCCCCTTTATTTCTAACATGGAAGGCCCATATTTACCCCCAATAAGAGGGGGCCAGCACCCAATGGAGAGCAAGAAGAATTCTGAAAATAATGTGAACTTCTGATGGATTTATCCCTTAATTTTCTGTATTTATTTGGTTTTTTTTAGGTTTTCCACATAACTGCCAAAATGCCATCCCAAATTTGAAGTCAGAAACCCTAGCTTTGACTCGTCAAAACTGCCACCACCTTTGCCAAAGCTCCAACTACTAGTGTTGCTGCCAGCTCTCCTGCCATTGACCGCCTCTCCTTGGGCTGCTCGCACCACCACCACGCGCTTGCGGCTGCTAGCCGTGACTGCAGGATGCCTGGTCACCAGCCAAAGGAACAGATGCGCTCACAACCACCAGAGCGATCACAGGCGCCAGCCGTGAGCCACGACCACAACCGCAACCACAACTACAGCCATAGCCGTAGTCGCTAGCCGCGAGTGCAATCGCCATTCGCGAGCCACACCCGCAACCGCGAGCTATAGCTACCAATCGCAGCCACGACATCCATGGCCACATCCGCCATCCATGTCTACCACAACCATAGCCACAACCGCCAGCTGTTGCGGCCGCTATAACTGTAGCCATAGCCACCAATCGTCCCGGGTGTAGTCTTGAAGGCAGCCGTAGTCGCAGCCGCCGCCATTTATAGCCAACCTCGACATAGCACTTTCGTGCCCTAATGTTATGCCGCTCGTCATTCCCGTTGCCGTATCTGCCTCCATGCCCCCCGCCGTGCCTTGCTGTCCTATCTACCACTGCCTTCATGCCATGCCCACTGCTGCGCCTGTCATCACTCCAATTGTAGATCCTATCGTCGTGCTCGTCACTGCCTTCTTGCCGCTGCCATGCCTGTCGAGCTCACCTTTGGCGCACTTGTCTTCGCGGCCTCCGCAGGTGATGGCCCGCCACCATCATCGTTGTGCTTGCCTTTGTTGTGCCCGCCGCCATGTCACCTTAAACCACCGTGCTCGCTGCCCCGCGTCCTGTCGCCACATCCTCCTGACATACTCACCATTGTTGCTCATCAGCGCTTACCACCACCAGTGTGTTGGGTTCGATGCTTAGGTTCGTCCATGGAAATCATGTTTGCATGAATGCAAAAGCGTGGTCGATCGATTCTCAATTGATCTTTAAAATAAAAATTGAAAGTACCTTTTGGGGAACTCGTTCTACCCTTGACTTTGCCGCTCCGAGATTGTTCTAAAGCTGTTCACGCGTCCGGCCTCGAGAAGTATCCATGCGATCACTCAGTACTTGGATCTCCACATCTTCTTCTTCAACTCTTCTTCAAAATCTAGAAGATCTCCTCACCATGAAGACACTCTTCCTTGGATGAGTGTAGAAGAGAGTGGAGAAGGGGAGAGGCTCTCAAATTAGGCTTGCATGGGTGCTTCAAAATAGACCCATTTTCCTCTTTATATTTCGCTTAAGGTGTTTCTCAAAACCCTCCAAAGTAAAATATATCCACCAATGCGTTTATGACCTTGCGCATGTGACCCTCTAGGCCTATGTATTGTTCTAGTTTATAACTTTAATGGCCAAATAACATTTATTAACTAACCTTATTAATTAACTATATCCACATATAAATTAATTAAATAAGGATTGATTTAACCCAATCGATAAGTTAAGTTTCCAGCCCGTGGGCTGCCAAGCTACACCTCGTGCTCTAGAAATTACAAAGTAGTCTCAAACTCTCTCATGGAACCTTTACCGTCATTGGTTACCGTATATGTATAATCCATCATCTGTGTGAGACTCTTGAACGACTTAGGGTATGCTTTATCGTCAAACCCTAATCCGTCATTTGATTAGCACTGATGTGTAACAAGGATCATTGGAGAACGCCTTCTCTAATATCCTCACTACTATGGCCAGGGATTTCTCTACATCGTCTTCCTTGAGTCAATCTCCTCTTATACCGAGGACGGATGATCCCATCTTGACCACTCAATCATCTCCGTAAGCTTCTTACTACATCCAATTTATAACTTATTTGAATCCCTTGATTAGAGGCTCGTAATCAAAATGTAGTCGTCCACTCATGAGATGTCTTTGGTGTCTCAGGTCAGCGGATCGCTTATACAGCCATGACTTAAATCAATTTGATTAACGTTTAGATATAATACCATTCAGGGATTCATACGGATCAATTCAGAAAACTCATTCTCAAAAAAGCACCCACTATCTGTCCTTAATGTCGCCACACTAATAGCCGCATGATCAGCTAGTGATATTCTATCCGGATAATTCGATGTCTGTCTCGACTATCCATTGAATATGAATATTTAGAATACATGTTTAAAGACCAGTGATCACTGTATTATGATCTCATCATAATTCACTTAGTCATTGCACGTATTCATGGACTTCATTATAAACATCAAACGGAATAATAATGAACATAAATATTTTATTCAATGAACTTATATAGACATGGAATGTGTGATTGGCTTGACGGCCACATAATATCCATCACAGTGATATCGCCCGGCCTTGATGCAACACGTGCGGGCTGGGATCAGTGGCTCGCGTTGCAACACAAGGCGAAGTAACCGATCAAGTGCAACGTTTCAGTGGACGATGATTTTATGATGCAAATTCGTAAGAAAATAATGAGAAGCACAATTAAACAACCGAGGTAAGACGAACACCCTAGTAGTGATCATACGTGCCACGTACGGTCCGACTCCCGATGACCCGATAAATCAACAATAAACACTGACGGTGCGGGTATCCTCGATCAGACTGTCTATTCTCGACAACAAAGGCAGGGTTGAACGGACAAGGATAATAACTCTCCACAAACCAAAAGAACATGAATCGTATAATGACTAATCCTCGGCAGTGGAGCATGCGAGAATATATTGAAAGAAATAATAATACTCAAAAGGGGTGAACGGTTGGACCTGCGGGACCGAGGTCCGGTAGGTCGCGGTGAATCGAAGTCGAGTCTGAGTTGGCGTGAATGGTCCGATGCGGCGGCGGGCGAGTGGACGGGCGGACACGACCGACCGGGCAGCGACGGAGTAGCCAACGGCGTCCGGGTGATTAGTAGGCAAGCCGAGCGGTGGGCGTCCAGACGGGCACCGTTAGTGCCGGTGGCGGTCGCCCTGTCGGGGGCACCGACGACCGGCTAGCACGAGCGCTCGACGGGGCACTGGCTGCAACTCCCGACAGCGGGTGCCCAGGCCGGGGGTGCCGGCTGCGGATGAGTGGTGGTGCTCCTGGCTAAGGGGCGGGCGCTCCTGAGTGGGCGTGGCAGCCAGTGGCAAGAGGCCACAACCGAGGCGGACTGGCGGGCACCCTTGGTGAGGGCACCGACAGCGGGACACGGCAGCGGCGACAAGGCGGCGGCGCGGGGCGACCGGAGCTTGGATCGGCGGCGCAGGGAGAGGTTTTGCGTCCCGCTCTGAGGAGACGCGGTAGGGCGGCGGCTCACGAGGAGGTGCAAGGCAGCGTGGCGAGGTGAGGCGAGGTGGAGCATCCAGGAGGGGCGGCGGCGTCGGAGCGGCCGATGGCGTACTGTGGCGGTGGCTGCGGCGACTCGTCAAAACCCTATTCTCTCTGTGTGTTGCTTGAGACAAATTTGCCCCTAAACTGTCAAAATTTTACTTGGGAGGCCCTTTCTTAAAACTGAGTCACATTGTGTCGACTCAGTGCGTGACTCGGCGGTCACTTAAAACCGGGTCAGTGCTGAGTCGACTCAGGGCGGGAATCGGTCGGGTCGCGTTGAGTCGACTCGGCTGATGACTCGGTCGTTGTCGTCCTCTTGCTCGGGGGTTTCCGGTGGCAGCGTTGGAGCGGAAGGGTGCTGGTGGCAGCCTGGGAGCTAGCTCCATAGTCGGGCGCCGCTGACGAGTGAGCGGCGGGCGCCCTATTCAGGGGCGCCGGCGGCGGCTTGGCGGGCAGGCGCTCGTGGTTCGGATGCGGTTGGCATACGAGGCGGGCGCCCTATTTGAACGTCGGCCGGGATGGCGGCGTTCAGTGCAGGCGCCACTTCTGGCTGGTGGCGGGCGCCCAGGTCGGGGTGCCTACTGCTGGCCGGTGGCTGGCGTCAAGTGGCGCCTAAGTTGGCGGCGGTGACGGGCGTCTTGGTTGGGCGCTGGCGATTGCCGCTGGGCACCAGAGTCGGCAGCCCCGGGGGCGGAGGTAGGGCGTCTCGGTGGTGGCAGCAGCGTGCTCTGCGGTCTCTCCTTCGAGAGACGGAAGTAGGGGCAGCGGCGGCGTCACGGTGGTGGCGCAATCCGGCATTGCTGATGCGAGTTCTGATCGACGACGATGCGGTGGTGGCGGCGAGGCGACGGCAACTTCCTCTTCTCCCTCAAGGGATTCCTCCCCTCTCTTGGAGGGTTTTCCCTCTTCCAAGCAAAATGCAAAACACAAGATAATCACCTTCTTCTCCTCTAGGGCATCTCTTCTCCTTTTATAGGGGGAGAGAGAAAACCATAGGGGTCGGCCCGTAATTAGGGAAAAAAACCCTAATCGGGCCATAAAACTTCAGTTCGAAATGCGATGGAAGGGCCAAAAACACGGAGGCCCTCCCCAAAAACACAACGAAGAAAACCCATGAAAACGCAAAGGAAATGATTTGGGGAAGCTTCCTCCTCAAGCTGTGTACTTGAACTCCAGATCATTCACGTTGGCTCGGGCTTTGCGGCGTAGCTGCTCATGTGTCGCAATGGGTTGATCGTGTGCTTCGGCTTGCGGATGGTCCCCCATCATCCTCCCCGGGTGGGAGGAACTCGGCTCCGACGAGTTTGAGCCGATGATATCGTCCAAGGGCTGGATGAGCTCTGGCGCCGTAGGTCTTCCTCCGAAACCCACGTGTCCTCGCTCGAGGGTCGGTCCTGCCAATGACAAGGAACTTGCGATCCACCTTCTCCCTTGCAGCGTTAATTACTTCTTGCATTACAAACTCGACTTGTTCATGCCTCGGTGGGGATGAAACTGGTGGGGGTAAAACTGGCGGTGAAGGGTGGGGTCCCTCACTCGCATCACTCAACGGGCCAATGGGTGTGTGAGGCTCTAGGTCTCTCAGACTCTTGGGCATAGGGCGGTACAGGGCTAGGTCGCTAACGTTAAAGGTGGAACTTATCCCCCAGTCAGGTGGGATACACACAACATAAGCATTTGTTAATCACACGGACTATCGGGAAAGGTCCGACACTACGAGCGTGAAGCTTCGTAGTGACCCGTGAAGAATATCTCTCAGACCTCAATCGGACCATAACAAGGTCACCCTCGGAAAAACTAACAGGACGTCGACCTACATCAGCGATAGTTTTACACTTCTCATTTTGCGAAATGATGCGAGAATGAATGTCATGATGCATGTCTCTCATGTAATGAGCAAATGAAATACTCTCCTCTGAGGTCCTAGTATGAGGGTCTACGGGAGTGAGGTCTAACGGCCTCCGTGGTATCTGGCCATAAACAATCTCAAACGGTGTGCGACCCATAGTACGGCTCACCGTGGAGTTATAAGCAAACTCTACGCGTGGGAATACTCTGTCCCACGACCTGAGGTTGTCCCTAACATTGGAACGCAATTCCCTAGGCTATGGTTGACGACCTCCGTGTGTCCATCTGTCTGTGGGTGATACGCAGAGGAGAACTGCAGCTTCGTGCCCATAAGTATCCACAGTGTCTTCTAGAAATAGCTCGTAAACCTGACATCTCGATCGGATACCATCGATCAAGGTAGACCGTGAAGCTTCACGATCTCATCAAAGAACAAGGTCGCTACACGTGAAGCATCCGCAGTCTTCGAACATGGCACAAAATGTGCCATCTTCGAGAATCGGTCGACAACGACTAAGATAGAGTCGTGTCAACGGGCAGTCTTAGGGAGACCGAGAACGAAATCCAAGCTAACATCATCCCAAGGACGCATCGGTACCGGAAGGGGCTTGTAGAGACCAGCATTCTGCTTGGTCATCTTAGCCCGGGAACATGTCAAACATCAGGAGACGATGTTGTCAACATCCCTCTTCAAGGAAGGCCAGTAGAACTGGTACTCGAGCGCGTGGATGGTCTTGTTGACACCTAGGTGTCCACTAAGACCACTTGCATGTGCCTCCCAAACGAGGAGATCTCGTATCGAGGTGTAGGGAATGCGCAGCCTCTTCCCGCGGATGAGGTACCCCTCTGAGAGACAGTACTCACTGTGCTCGGTCGTCGGGCCATCACTGACTGCGCGGAAGATCGTCCCAAAGTCAGGCAGTCCGCGTAGGCCTCTATCATCTGCTCTAACCCTGTGACGTGCACTCGCATTGTGTTGAGGACATATGGGCGATGGCTCAGTGCATCGGCGACCACATTGTCCTTCCCCTTCTTGTGTCGAATGACAAACGTATAGTCCTACAGGTAATCCATCCATCGTGAGTGTCGATCGCTGACCTTTTTCTGATCGTGGAGGTGCCTCAATGCACTGTGGTTGGAATAAAGGACAAACTCCTTCGGGAGGAGGTAATGGCGCCAATGCCTCAAAGACTGGATGATAGCGTAGAACTCGTGGTCGTAGTTCTCGTATTGGCACTTTGTATCGTCCAGCTTCTTGGTGAAAAACTCAACGGGATGTCCTTCCTGGCTAAGGACTCCTCCCACGCCCATCGCCAAGGCATCACATGCAACTTTGAAAACCTTTTCGAAGTTGGGAAGTCGTAGAACTGGGGCTGTGGTCATAAGGCGTTTAAGCTCCTCGAAGGCCTTCTTGGCAGCCTTTGTCCACTCGAACCTCTCGAGGCGGATCAGATCCGTGATGGGAGCGACAACTCCACTAAAATTTGGCACGAATCGACGGTAGAAGGTCGCTAACCCAATGAAGCTCCGGACGTCGTGGACGTCCTTCGGCTGCGGCCACAAAGAGATGGCTTCGACCTTGGTAGGGTCGGCAGATACGCCACGGTCCGACAAGATGAAGCCTAGGAATGAAACCTCGACCGTGAAGAAGCTGTACTTCTTCGGGTGAGCATAAAGCTTCTTCCGGTGTAGCGCGGAACACACCTTGGTAGGTAGTGGAGATGATCAGGTCGGGACCTGCTATAAACCAGAATGTCATCGAAATAGACGATGACGAATCTACCTATGAACGGGAGTAGGACCTCGTTCATCAAACACTGGAAAGTGTTGGGGTCATTCAAAAGCCCAAAAGGCATCACGTTCCACTCGAAGAGACCATCCTTAATCTTGAAGGCCGTCTTCCACTCATCCCCTGGTTTGATGCGAACCTGGTGATATCCACTCCGAAGATCAATCTTTGAGAAGATAGTCGCTCCGGCCTTCTGGTCGAACAAATCCTATACTCGGGGAATTGGGAACCGGTACTTCACAGTAATCTTATTGATGGCTCTCGAGTCGCAGCACATGCGCCAAGTGCCATCCTTCTTCGGCGCCAGGAGTGCTGGGACTGCGCACGGGCTAAGGCTCTCATGGATGGGGCCCTTCGACAGGAGCTCCTTCACCTGTCAGTACAGCTCCTCGTACTTCACCGCATCCATCCGGTAGTGGGGTAAGTTTGGGAGCGACGCACCCGATACGAGATCAATGGCATGCTGTATGCTACGTATTGGCGGGAGCGTATCTGGGAGCTCGTCGGGAAACACCTCACTGAACTCTGACATAAGCTCGGCTAACTCTGGAGCATCGAGTGTGGGTGGTGGGTCCTCGGGAGGGACGTCGAAGGTGAGCGCGAAGCTCACTGGCAGGTCATCGGGATGCTCCTTAAGTCCTCGTCGGAATATGCACACATTCGTGACAATCGGGTACTTCGGCTCTCGTGGGAGCTTCTTCTTGCGATCTGTCATGGCCTCGGTGGTCTCAGTCCTTGGGGCGGGAGGCGCGACCCGCGCCGGTGCCCGTACAGATGGGTACCATAAGAGCTGGCATCCCCGGAACATGAACGACACAGTGTTTGCCCGACCGTCTAGCTGGACGTTGTAGTCAAATAACCATGGTCATCCAAGGAGGATACTGCCAATCCTCATGGGCAGGACGCCGCATATGACAGTATCCTCGTACGTGCTCATCTTCAGGGGGATGGCACACTGATACTTCACCGAGAGGGTGGAAGCATCAACCCACGACACATGGTATGGTGCCGGGTGGGGAACTAGGGCCAGGCCAAGTTTGGCCACGACATCCTCGGAGACTGCATTAATGCAGCTCCCATTGTCAACTATCAACATGCACGACCGATCTTTGATCTTGAGATAGACGTAAAAGATCGAAGGACGTTGACGCAAGGTCGTCAACAGTCATCATCGGCGTGGTCGATTGTGACTGACGTGCGGCCGCATGATCTGGGGTCCGCATAGGTGATGGGGTGTCCTGGGGCACTGAGGCCGGTGTTTCCCTCGTCTCTACAGAGGGAATGGTCGGGTGGGAGGAAGTCAAGGGCCGATCCAATGCAGTGGCCAGGGCTCCGGCGGGCAACTGGGGCTGCTTCACTATAGTAGTGCCGGAAGCCCGGGGTGTTCGGACGGCAGGCTATATCCCGACATTGACCAACGGCCAGTGGGGAGCACAGGCGCTCGGGGATGAGGGGGCGGCGTGATCATGATAACCCCTACGGGCGCCTCACACTCCTCATTGTCATCTGGGCAATCGCCCTGGTAGACGTCGACCTCGGGGTCCTCCCTCGGTGGTGGATCTATCATGTTCCCCTTCAAATCCACAAAGTTCAAGGATGGGCAATCGGCTCTCCGGTGGCCGAATCCCTTGCACATGAAGCACTGTACACTGTTGGTCGCTGGGGCAGGGGCTCTAGCTGTAGAGTCCACGGAAGAGGACGGCGGGGCGGTGCTGGCTAATGTCATCGCCATTGGACTGACGGGGTGCTTCTTGTCCACCCAGTGGTTGTAGTTGCCCTAGTGGTCGGGGTGGTGGAAGTCGTGACCTTGGCGGTAGGGGTTACCGCCGATGTGGAGTTCTCCAAAATATACTCGCTGTCCTCCACTATCTTGTAGGCTAAGTCGATAGTCGTGGGGTTTTGCTCCAAAACCTTAGCTCCAAGCTTGGGCTTCAGGCCTCGAATAAAGTAGGCGATCTGCTGCTCGGGCCGGTCCACGGTCGTGCATCGCATGCGACACTGCTCAAACTCCGTGATGTAATCGCGTACCTTCCGTCGACCCTGTTTCAGGTCGAGCCATCTCAGGAATATGTGAGTCATGATGTGCGTGGGGACATATTTGTCCCTCAGTCGTTGCGTCATGTCGCTCCACGTCATGGGAGGATCTCAGTGCTCGCGTGTAGCGTTGGTCCCCGTGCATGGTGCTTGATGCTAGTGCGCGGCGCTTGGCATGCGCGTGCTCATGCATGTCGGCCCGTGTGCTCAGCATGCGCGGACTCCACCTGATCCGTCCTGCCTTTGGCGTGAACGGGCACGCGCACCATCTATAGTGTATCACCACATACACGGGCGATGGCCTGAAAGATCAAGTTTGGGCATCGCTACCCATAATGACTCAGTCCTTTAATATCGTGAGTCTTAAAACGCGGACATGTCCTCCAAATAAACAGGCAGGCCTTTGGACAGGGAATGCCACCTAGTTAGGGGCCTAACACGCCCCCACCGCCTGAAATTATTGACACCCTCGTCGACGCATGCTGCTCCGCTTCATTTGCTCGCAGTAGGTCCTCGAACTACCATAAGTCTGAGTCGTGCTCCCATGTTGCTGATTCGGTTGGCGTGTGCTTCCACTTAATGAGGAACTCAGTCTTGTGATAGCAACCGTGACGTCCTCCCTGGTCAATTTCCCTCTTTGCCAGAACTGCTTCTATTTCCTGATAAAAATGCACCCGCAGGTTTGGCTGCGCACGCTGAGGCTGGTTCCTCATCGCGGCTTCAGGATCTGGTACATATTTCTTCAGAACCGACACATGAAAGACGGGGTGGACTGCCAGTCGACGGGGAATATATAGTTGATAGGCAACCTGTCCTATCTTTGCTACCACCTTGAAAGATCCATCATAGCGGGGTACCAGACCCTTGTGCTGTTGCTTTGCTTGCTTTGTCTTCAACATCTGCGCATTGGTCTTCAACAAATTCAGGTCGCCGACTTGGAACTCTACGTCCCTTCTGTGTTGATCGGCATACTTCTTCATTCTCTGAGCAACACGTTCCAGTGCCTCGCGTGCTTCCTCAATGCGAGCATGATAGTCGCACGCAAAGCGAAAGACCGCGGGGAATTGTCCGTTCCCCTTTCTCTTCACCACTTCTAGAGGAGTTAGTGGTAGTCTTTCCGTTGCAATCTCAAACGGCGAGTAACCTGTAGCAGAGCTCTAGTTGATGTTGTGTGCAAATTGCGCTGCATCCGCAAGCTCCACCCAATTCTCTTGATTTACCAAAATGTAATGCCGTAGGTATTCTTTGAGCATGGAGTTTACACGTTCTGTATGACCATCTGTTTGGGGGTGGAAGCTTGTAGAAAATTTGAACTTGGAGCCCATGTACTTAAACAACGACTCCTAGAAACGAGCCGTGAATCTTGTATCTCAATCTCTAATGATGTCTAGTGGGAGACCCAGTACTTTACCACATAGGACATGAACGGACGAGCCACGCCATCTATGTGCACCTCCCACGTGGTGGGGATGAACTTCGCATATTTGGAGAAACGATCCACGACAACCAAAATGGAGTCGTGCCCACCCACTCGCGGAAGGCAAGTGATGGCATCCATTGAAATAGACTCTCATGGTCTGCTCGCTCTCAGGAGAGGTTCTAGTGTTCCTGCAGTCTTTGCCTTCTCTGTCTTGTCTTGTTAATGCCCCAGGCATGAACGAACATAAGCCTCCACATCTCGCTCCATTCTCAGCCAGTGATTGCTGTTGGACAAAAGTGCAAGCGTCCGTGCCTGTCCTGGGTGTCCGATGTGGGGTGCATTGTGAGCTTCATAGAAGAGTTTCTGGCGCAGCCCACCCGCAGGCGGCACATACGGTCTATTCCCATTTGCATAGATAGTGCCATCCTCGGACTATAATCTCCTTGTGTCGCCCATAGCAGTACGCTTCATCAAGCGAACAGATTCTGGATCATCTTTCAACACCAATTTGATTTCATCAAGAATGCTTCCTTGGACTACTGAAAGTGTGGCCACAAAAACTTCCGGTTCTTTGTGGCTTAAGGCGTCGACCACTTGATTGGGGTGTCCCGGCTTGTACTTCAAGTTGAAGTCAAACTCCGCCAAGAAATCCTGCCATCTTGCTTGCTCTAAGGTCAGCTTCTTCTGGGACTCGAAGCAACTGGTGGCCACATT
Source organism: Wolffia australiana (assembly GCF_029677425.1). Lineage (NCBI taxonomy): Eukaryota > Viridiplantae > Streptophyta > Magnoliopsida > Alismatales > Araceae > Wolffia > Wolffia australiana. The sequence continues at coordinate 9,516,787 of NC_135852.1, forward strand.
GTCAGTGTAAACCATGAATTTCCCTCCGAGGAGATAGTGGCACCAGACTCTCAGGCCATGTACCACCGCGATCATCTCCTTCTCCTGTACTGAGCATCTTCTCTCTGCATCATTCAGCTTGCGGCTCTTGTAAGCCACGGGGTGTCCATCCTGCATCAAGACATGTCTAAGTGCGAAATCAGAAGCATTAGTATGTACCTCGTATGGTTTGTCAAATTTGGGCAATCGGGACACCGGTTCACTGGAGACTGCACTCTTCAGCTTGTCAAATGCTCTTTGACACCGGTCTGTCCATTGCCACTTCACAACTTTCTTCAACAAATCCGTTAGAGGGGCAGCTAGTCGGGAGAAGCCTTTGATAAACTTTCAATAGTAATTTGCCAAACCAAGGAAAGATCTCAACTGTGGCACTCTCTTTGGCTCTGTCCAATTCTTGATGGCCTTCACCTTAGAGGGATCCATGCACAAACTTCCCTTCCCAACCAGATGCTCAAGAAACTACATCTCTTGCAAGGTAAACTCACACTTTTTTGGGTTGAGGTAGAGCTCGTGCTCCTTTAGCTTGGCCATCACCTTCCTCATGTGCCTCACATGGTCATCTAAGCTTCGGCTGTGTACGAGAATATCATCTGAGTATACAACAAAAAAATCATCGATATAGTCCCAAATAAACAAATTCATAAGGCAACAAAAAGTAGCAGGAGCGTTTGTGAGCCCAAAAGGTATCACGCAAAATTCAAATGATACGTAGCGTGTCACACACGGCGTCTTCGGTTTGTCCCCCTCCTTGATCTGCACTTGGTGGTACCCGCTCTTCAAGTCCATCTATGAGAAGTAGCGAGCCTTGCCGAGCCTGTCAAACAATTCTTCAGCGTTGGGTACAGGATATTTATTTTTCACTGTTACCTTGTTCAGCGCTCGGTAGTCCACACAAAGTTGGAGCGAACCGTCCTTCTTCTAGAAGAGAACTGGGGCACCGAAGGGAGCCTTGGACGGCAGATGAGCTTTCTGTCCAGCAATTCTTCAACTTGTTTCCTCAGCTCCTCCATGTAGGCAGGCGACATCTTGTAGGGTGACCATGCATGGGGACGTGTGCCAGGGAGTAATTCAATCTCGTGGTCCACATCCCGCCTGGGCAGCAGCTTCGCGGGGAGTTGTGCGGGCATCACCCCGAAAAACTCCCGCAGTACGTCCGTAACTGGCCCCGGTAGTCCACCTACGGCAGCACCGGGGTTGTTGCTGTCGTCGTCACCCCAACTAAGTGCAACCAAATGGGCTGGTGCGCATCCCTACCTTCGACCCTTTTTCTAGGGTGCCGGCCCTTATATGGTGATGAGGAAGCTCTCCTCCCCTTTCCTCATTCCGTCTTTGACTTGCATCGCGGACAAGAGAGCGGTTTTCCGCGGCTTCCGGACCCCTTGGTCTCTCACAACACATGGGTGAGATCCCTCTGGGAATAGGTTGGGAAACACAACCGCACGTCCTCCCATTAAGAGGCTGAGACCGAGGACAACCTTGAAGTCATCCATGGGGGACACCATGAAGTTGGTCTGGCCCTCCCATGTTCCCACCTACAACAGCACCCCCTTGGCCACCCCAACAATGTCTCGGGCCTCCGAATTGACGACCTTGATCATCCCCGTGCTTGGGGAAAGCTTCAAGCTGAGCTTCTTTGCTTCTCGATCAGCGAGGACGTTGTGCGTCGCCCCCGTGTCGACCATAGCAGTGAAGGGTTTGCTGTTTATCAGTACCGAGACGTGCAAGAGATTCAGACCCTCATACTGGTCTAGGGCATCCCCCTGTAGTGCAGCCAAGCACTAGAGGGGGTTCAGGGTCACCGTACTGCTACCCCTAGGAACATTTGGTTGGGCTAGCAGCACAACCATCCTATTGATGTTGGTGGCCACCGTCGTACCCCTTGGGCAATCCTTTATAAAGTGGGGCCTCCGCAAGCAAAATATGTCAACTTGTTGCCCCCACTGCTTGGAGTTGTTCTCCACAGTCTCAGGCTCTTACCCTTGTCTCGGCCCTTGCCGTGGCCTGACTTGAACTTTCTCTTTAGGCCTTGACTGCTTTGATTTGGTGGAGCTTCGGCGCATTCCTTGCGTGGCCTGTTCAGTTTTCCAGACTTCTCATCTGACTTGGCAAGTCAAGTGGCACGGAGTTCTGTTCCTTCCGCAACTTTGTAAGCCGAATTCAGGTCTCTACAATGTCTGCTCTCAAGCTCTGTCTGGAGCCAGTGGGGAAGACCCTTAGCGAAGCGGTAGAGCTTGTTCGTCTTAGACAAGTCGGTGATTCTCCTTATTATGGACACGAACTGGCCCACATATTCTCTTAGATTGCCCATCATTCTGACGTTTTCAAGTGCTCCCCTCGCGATCCGCGTCATGTTGTGCGGCACTAAATTTTCTTTTCTTTCCCACACAAAATCTTCATATGTAGGAGGTGGCCAGTTCCCACACTCCTCTCGCTGACACCACCACAGCTTCGCCTCGTCCGTGAGGAAGTAGCTAGCAAGCAGCACTTTCTTTTCATCTGAAAGTTCTTTGTTCCTAAAATATCAGTCACAACCGTAGAGGAAATCTGCCACAACATCTTCCTTGCGGGACCTGTCGAACTTCGGTGGGGGGAGCGTTAACTTTTCTCCATCATCGCTGCTAGAATGGCTACTAGGGCCTTCTTCCAATTTCTCCACCTTAAGTTTCAGGGTCAGGACCATCTCCGTAAGCTGGCAGGCCGTGTCCTGGAGCTGTCATACAGTTTCTTCAAGGACTTCCTACCTTTGGCGGGTCTCAACCTGTAGTTCTCTTACGTCCGATTTTCCTTCATCATGGTTCTTGGCCACTTGGGTCTTCAAACCTGACAAGTTCTTCCACAGTAGGCGGGTGTTCAGCCTTTGTTGTTTCTCCTTCTGCTGTCGCTCTTTGCATAGTTGTGCACGAAAGGACTCCATCTCCTCAACCAAGGTCAGATGCACAGGGGAGGCGATCCAACCTAGCTCTGATACCAATTGTCACACGGTCAAACTCCGAGCTAGGTCTCTTGCTCGAGTTTGGCATGTGTCGGCCTCAGTGCTCTGATCATAACACTGAGCAGCCTTGATCTCTTGCAGCAGAAGTCTTTGCAAATTCTTAAGATAGCATAGAAAGGGGTTAGAGGAGATCGTGGGGATGCAGCCCTGTCGGGGAATAGGATCATTGCATTAGTATTGTAAAAGATTACATCATCGTTGGGACAATTTCATGAGGGAAGATGAGGGGTGATACAAATGAACGAGACGCGGTGCCTTGCGCCAAGGTAGTGTCGCCTCTCCGCCTTGAGGCCGGCGCTGCGTGCGTGCGTGCGCCCGCTCTACTGCTACCCATGTGCCCCAAGCTGAGCGACGCGCGTACGCAGGTATGGCGATCACGCACACCATCCCTGCCTTGATGATCACGCACACCATCCCTGCCTTGATGATCACGCACACCGCGTCAACACCTTCGTGCGTAGTTTGCGCGACGTCACCGCATCTGACATCCCAAGTTGGGTGCTGCATGCCTAGCACAACACGCGGGAGCACTTTGCGCCCACTATGCTATCTCGGCATTCTCAATGTGCTACATGCCTTAGTCTCGTGGCGGGATATCTCCCTACCCCCCGCCCGACACACGCAATGCGCGCACTGCTCGTGCGGCACACCTCCCGGCTTGCACGTCCCGCACCCGCGTGCAGCGCTTCTTGCTCCGGCACGGCACTCGGCGCTTGCGCGTAGCGTTGGCCCCCACGCGTGGTGCTTGCCGCTAGTGCGCAGCGCTTGGAGCGCGCGTGCTCACGCATGTGGGCCCATGCGCCCAGCACACGCAGACTCCATCTGATCCGCCCCGCCTTTGGCGTGAACGGTCACGCGCACCGTCTGTAGTGTATCACCACATACATGGGCGATGGCCTGAAAGATCAGGTTTGGGCATCGCTACCCATAATGACTCAGTTCTTTAATATCGTGAGTCTTAAAACGCAGACATGCCCTCCCAATAAACAGGCAGGCCTTTGGACAGGGAATGCCGCCTACTTAGGGGCCTAACACTCGTCGAGAGGGGAAAGACAACTCACCAACGAGATTCTTGAGCGGTAACGATGATCGAGCGACCGATTTGACCTGAAGTTCTCCTTCTTCTTCAGAAATGATTTGGCCTTCTCATTCTTTTAGAACTAAACATGATGATTAACTGTAACTATCACAAATTCAGATCCGGATTTCAAAAGAAAACTAGCTTGGTTCCCAAGTCCCCCCTTCCCCTTTTCTTATAGAAGAGTCATGGCAGTTAGGGGACTAATGGGTCCATTTAAGGGAAGCCTATTGGGTTTCCTTTAAAAGGGGTGTTTTAAGGGGAAAAGAGAAGTCAACATGTACTCTTCCCCTTCCCCCTAAAAGGTACAATTAAAACACAAACAACAAACACGACACGAGGGGGTAGGTCTGTACTCATGCAGGAGGGGCCTCCCGATAATCCATAGACGATGAAAAGTAAAGAACAAAAAGACACACGACATGAAGCAATACAACGAGAATGCCGCTTCTCAAACCTGATAGTGGAAGTGTGGGTTCTTCACGTCGGCTCGGGCTCCGCGAAGTGGCTGGTGTCGAGTTTGAGTGGGATCGACTAGATGGTCCTCCATCATATTGCACATGAATGATAATAAAACTGATTTATATTGATGTGATGAAATGAGACACATATTCATGATTTTTTTGTAGGTCACATAATTCAAACTATACCCAAGATGAATATTGAGTTAATGTATTATTCATTTTATATATCTATAACTAAGTGGCATATATGTGTAATGAAATCAGCGTATGCCTCTTAGAGAGGTCTTTCTGATGGAATAATATATTGCTTTTTTGATAAGTGCATATGGGTTAAATAAAACCTATGTACATGGATATATTTTATGAAAAACATTTGATTTTACTATTATTGTTGTAATAATTAAGCCACGCGATAAGTAAAAATGTTACATAGAGAAATTCAAAGATGGGTAATTCAAACCAATAAGAATATATTGTGCAACATGAAAAGTAAAAATATTTTATAAAAATAGAGAATCATCAATAGCCATGTGCATCAGAGGTGAACACCTCTAATGCAGCATATTATTCATATAAAGAATTAGGAGTTTAAATGGGTTTACTGGTGTTTTAGAGCTAGAAATATCACACTTATATATTGAGTTTTTAAAAACGACAATTGTATTGCTCGATTGGATCAAGTAAATTAGAAACTAGTTCCCCTCAATTCTCAATTTGCAAGGTTCATTTAGATTAGATAAGCAGAATTTCTCAGCAGAATTATATAGCCAGAGTGCTGAACAATTGGCCCAACCCCTGAGCTACCCCAAGGTTATGTTATATTTGATCCACTGGTTAAATTAAAATCACTGCACAAGACTACATGACTTGATCATGGAAAGAAAATCGAGCCAGGACTGCAGTGGACCAGACGCCACAGGTCAGTCGGGCCGATCTGACCCTACTCACCATTATAGTGCACAATCCTCCAAGACGTGACAGTTTGGGAGGATTTTTGTCCCATCTCATGTCCTATTATTTCGGGGCCATTCCAAACTGTCCCATCCCAAAACCGTCCCATCCACAACCATACACAACCATACACAACCATACACAACCATACACAACCATCTGTATGGCATCTACTTCACACAAGTTTTAAATTTAAGTAATGAAATAATAAAATGAAAAGTTTTCTACATTCGCCCCGCGTCCCGCCCGTCCGCGTCCCGTGCACTATACCGGCCGCACGGCAAAGCAGCTTTTCGCACGGCGACAATCAGTGCCCTTGACCGTTGTCAGCACGTGAGTGGCATTCATTATCACCGCCAAAAGCGACGAAACGAGCCACTCTAACGCCCAACCCACACTCTCGCACGTGATCTCCACCGGTATCGTGGCTCCATCCAAGCCGTCCAAGTCCCACGAGCGATATTTCAGAGCCGTTGGCCCCGCTCTATCCGAAACTTCATTTCCTCTAAAGTCCAAATATCCTCTCTCTTGGCAGAGAGCTTTTGTCATTTATCCCCCGTACCGGCGTTGCAGTGTAGAAGAAGTTCCCTCTTGCTTCGATGAAGAAGAAGGAAACACGTTCAGTTTTTCTCTCTATCGCCATGGATTTCCTTCGCCATGGCTTGGTTTTGGCGGTGTTCTTGCTTATCTCGGCGGAGTTCTCCGCTTCAACGACGACGCAGAAGGTCGGTAGTGGTTATCGCCTCGTCTCTGTAGCGAAGACTGTTGACGGTTGCGGCCTCGCCGGGCTTCTGCAAGTTAAGCAGCTCACCGACGCCTACGGCCCTGACATTCGTCGTCTTAAGCTCACCGTCCGGTACTCTTCCTCTCCTCTTCTTCTTCTTCAATCGTTCTTCCTTCTTCTTCTTTCTCTTCCAGTACATTCTTCTTCTTCTCTTTCATCATCCCGTATATTCTTCTTCTTCATCATCTTCTTCTTCCTCCGGTATATTCTTTTTAATCTACTTCATCATCCCCCCTATATTCTTCTTCTTCTTCTTCTTCGTCTTCGTCATCTTCTTCTTCCTCCGGTATATTCTTTTTAATCTACTTCATCATCCCCCCTATATTCTTTTTCTTCTTTTTTTTCCTCCGGTATATTTTTTTTATCTTCTTCATCATTCCCTTATATTCTTCTTCTTCTTCTTCCTGTACACTCTTCTACTTCCGCTACTTTCTTCTTCTTCTTCTTCTTCTTCCGAAGTTCCGATACATTCTTCTTCTTCTTTCTTCTTCTTCTTATTATTATTCTTATTCTTCTTCTTCTTCTTCCTCTCGTCCTTCTTCTTCTTCTTCTTCCTCTCGTTCTTCTTCTTCTTCTTCTTCCTTTTCTTTCTCTCGTTCTTCTTCTTCTTCTTCTTCCTTTTCTTTCTCTCGTTCTTCTTCTTCTCCTTCCTTTTCTTTCTCTCGTTCTTCTTCTTCTTCTTCTTCCTTTTCTTTCTCTCGTTCTTCTTCTTCTTCTTCCGGTACATTCTTGTTGTTGCTGTCGTCGTTCTTCTTCTTCTTCCGGTACATTCTTCCTCGTTCTTCTTCTTCTTCTTGCGGTAAATTCTTGTCGTTGCTGTCGTTCTTCTTCTTCGTCGTCGTAGTCGTCGGTTTCTTCTTCTTCTTCTTCTTCGTCACGGTCCACTTCTAACACGGTGAATCTCAGGCACGAGACCAAAGAAAGGCTGAGAGTCCACATAACCGACGTGGACAAGGACAGAAGGGAAGTCCCCTACGACCTTCTCCCCCGCGAGCGAGTCCCCAAGACGGAGCCACCACCGCCGTCCTCCCCTGCCGCCGTCCCCGGCGGCGAGCTCGCCGGCGAGGAGCTGGTCTTCTCCTACTCCCCCGACCCCTTTTCCTTCACCGTCCGACGCAAATCCAACGGCGATTATCTCTTCGACACGAGCAACAGCACCCTGGTCTTCAAAGACCAGTACTTGGAAATCTCCACGCGGCTGCCTGGCGACGCGTCCCTCTACGGCCTCGGCGAGAACACGCAGCCCGGCGGCATCAAACTCCGCCCAAACGACCCCTACACGCTCTACACAACGGACATCTCCGCCATTAACCTTAACATGGACCTCTACGGCTCCCATCCCTTCTACATGGACCTCCGCGGGTCCACCGATCCGACGGCCCACGGCGTCCTCCTCCTCAACAGCAACGGCATGGATGTCTTCTACAGAGGCACCTCCCTCACCTACAAGGTAATCGGCGGCGTCTTCGACTTCTACTTCTTCTCCGGCGAGTCCCCGCTGGCGGTGGTCGACCAGTACACGGCTCTAATCGGGCGACCGGCTCCGATCCCGTACTGGGCCTTCGGGTTTCACCAGTGCCGGTGGGGTTATCGGAACGTGTCGGTGGTGGAGAAGGTGGTGGAGGGGTATCAGAAGGCCGCGATACCGCTGGACGTGATATGGAACGACGACGACCATATGGATAACGCCAAGGACTTTACCCTCGACCCGGTGAATTATCCGAGGGGAAAGCTGCTGGCTTTTCTCGATCGGATTCACGATCAGGGGATGAAGTACATCGTGTTGATTGATCCGGGGATCGCTGTTGATCAGAGCTACGGCGTGTTCAAGAGGGCGATGGCGGGGGATGTGTTCATCAAGTACAAGGGGAGGCCGTTTTTGGCGCAGGTTTGGCCTGGGCCGGTGTATTTTCCGGATTTTCTTAACCCGGCCGGGGTGGCTTGGTGGGCGGCCGAGGTGGCTCGGTTCCGCGAGCTTGTGCCGGTCGATGGGCTCTGGATCGATATGAACGAGGTGTCGAATTTCTGCTCGGGAGACTGCGAGATGCCGACTCCGGCTCGGCCCTGCCCCGTACCCGGCTCGACCACGCCGTGGGTCTGCTGCCTCGTCTGCAAGAACATTACTCAGACCCGCTGGGACTCTCCTCCCTACCGGATCAACGCCTCCGGCGCCCAGGTCTTCTTTCCTCTTCTCCCGATTTTTCTTGATTTTTCTTCTTCCTTTTTCTCTACTAGATACGTGGGCTTCTTCTCGATTGTTGTTATTTTTGTTGTAGAGTATTTTTCTTCTTTATCTTATTGTAATAGTGGGTTCTTCTTCGTGCAGACACTTTTTTTTCTTTTTCTTGTTGTTGTTGCAGATTCTTCTTCGTCATCTTTTTGTACGCAGTTCTTTGTCATCTTCTTGTGGACACTTGTTGCACACACTCCCTCGTCATCTTCTCGTAGAAAATTCCTGTACAGGCTTCTTCGTGATCTTCCTGTGGACTCTTCTTCTCCGTCATCTTCTTGTAGATTCTTCTTCTTCTTCTTCTTCTTCGTCATCTTCTTCGTCTTCTTCTTATTCTTCTCTCTCTTCATGTGGATTCTTCTGCTTCGTCGTCTTCTGCTTTCTCATTCATGTGGATTCTTTTGCGTCGTCATCTTCTTCTTCTTTCTTTCTCTTCATGTGGATTCTTCTGCGTCGTCATTTTCTTCTTTCTCATTCATGTGGATTCTTCTGCGTCGTCATCTTCTTCTTCTTTCTTTCTCTTCATGTGGATTCTTCTGCGTCGTCATCTTCTTGCAGAACCTTCTTCTTCGTCATCTAATTATAGATTTATCTTCTTCTTCTTGTTCTTTCTCCTCTTGTGGATTATTCTTCGTCATCTCCCTGGAGAACCTTCTTCTTCGCCATCTTCTCGTAAATTCCTACTTCCTATCTTCTCCCAGAATCTTCTTCTTCTTATTCTTTCTCCTCTCGTGGATACTTCTTCGTCATCTATCCGTAAATTCCTATTTACTATCTTCTCCCAGAATCTTCTTCTTCGTATTCTTTCCCCACTTGTGGATTCTTCTTCGTCATCTCTCCGTAAATTCCTACTTACTATCTTCTCCCAGAATCTTCTTCTAACCAAAATATTGTAATCTGTCTAACGAAATGTTCTGCCATGCAGGTGCCGCTGGGGTTCAAGACGATAGCGGCGAGCGCGACCCACTACAACGGCGTGCGCGAGTACGACGCGCACAGCCTCTACGGCCTCTCGCAAGCGGTGGCGACGCGGCGAGCCCTGCAGAGCACCGACGGCAAGCGCCCCTTCGTCCTCACCCGCTCCACCTTCGTCGGCTCCGGCGCCCACGCCGCGCACTGGACCGGCGACAACAAGGGCACTTGGCAAGACCTCCGCTACTCCATCTCCACCATGCTCAACTTCGGCCTCTTCGGCATGCCCATGGTCGGCGCGGACATCTGCGGTTTCTACCCCGCCCCCACCGAAGAGCTCTGCAACCGTTGGATCGAGCTCGGCGCCTTCTACCCCTTCTCCAGAGACCACGCCAACTTCTACTCCCCCCGCCAAGAGCTCTACGTCTGGGACTCCGTCGCCGAGTCCGCCAGAAACGCGCTCGGCATGCGCTACCGCCTCCTCCCCTACCTCTACACGCTCAGCTACCGAGCCAACCTCGCCGGCGCGCCGGTGGCTCGCCCCGTCTTCTTCTCCTTCCCCGGGTTCGAGCCGGCGCGGTCGCTCTCCACGCAGTTCCTCCTCGGCCCCGGGCTCATGGTCTCGCCCGTGCTCGAGCCGGGGGTCACCCACCTCGACGCCCTCTTCCCCCCCGGCACCTGGTTCAGCCTCTTCGACCTCGGCGAATCCCTTGTCTCGCGGGAGGTTAACGTGTTCCGGCTCCGCGCGGGTCTGCATGAGATTAACGTGCATTTGTACGAGGGGCATGTAATTCCCATGCAGAGAGGCGGGTTGCGGTCGCGGGAGGCGCGGGCCACGCCGTTCTCGCTCGTGGTGGCGCTGGGCGGCTCGGTGGAGGCGGTCGGGGAGGTCTTCGTGGACGACGACGAGCGACCGGAGATGGCTCTGGAGGAGGGCGAGGCGACGCTGGCGGTGTTCAAGGCGGAGGTGCGGGGGTCCGTGGTTAGGGTCTGGTCGGAGGTCACGATGGGGAGCTTTGCTCAGAAGAAGGGGCTGGTGGTGGAGAAGGTGACTGTGCTCGGGTTGAAGGGAGCGGGGAAGGAGTTGGAGATGGAGATTGAAGGGGAGAAGGTGATGGACATCGCCGGAGCTAAGGTTGACGCCGGCTCGGGGCTGACTGTGGAGGTGGCCGGCCTGGCGCTCCCCCTCGGCAAGAACTTCGCCCTCACTTGGAAGATGGAGATCGGCGGCTGATTTTTTTGTTTCGTTTTTTTTTTTGCTTATGTTTTTTTCTTTGCTGGTAGCGTCGGACTGAGGGTTTGAGAATTCGAGGAAAGAGAGGAAGAGGTGGCCCTCCCACTGCGGTGAGCTCCCCTATGCTCTTATTATTATTCTTCTTCTTCTTCCCCTTTCTTGATGAGGGCCATGATGGCCCCCCGAGACGCTCTCTATGTTAACAAGCTTTTTACAGTTTTTTTTTGTGTATTTGGGTAGAGAGAGAGAGAGACGCGTCAAATTACAATGAAAAAAAAGGATAGTAGATGGGTACGGAGAGAGAGAGAGAGATGGCTGTGCCTCTGCAAATGGGACCATGACGATCCCCGTGAGCGAGCAAGACGAGTTTCTCAAAATAGACAGGAGGGAAGGAGAGAGAAAGAGACGCTTCAAGGAACCCTGAAGAGAAAAAATGGATACATACATAGGTGGGAAGGGAGAGAGAGAGATGGCTGTGCCTGTGCATATAGGACCATGACAACATCCGAGAACAAGTTTTGACAACTTTCTGCGATTAGAGAGGGATAGAGAGAGAGAGAGAGAGGCTTCTAGGAACCCTGGAAAAAAAGATAGATAGATAGATAGACAGGTGGGAAAAGAGAGAGAGTGATGGCTGTACGCCTGTACCGGTGCATATGGGACCATGACGACCTCCAAGAACAAGCTGGACCAATTTCTGCAAGTAGAAGTTCTTGAGCGGAGAGAGAGAGAGAGAGATAGAATGAGAAAGATGCTTTTAGAAACCCGTGAAAAAAGATGGGTCGATAGGCAGGTAAGGAAAGAGAAGAGAGGTGACTGTGCCTGTGCATATGGGACCGTGATGACAAATATCTGCAAATGGAGAGGGAGGAAGAGAGAGGGAAAAAGATATATAGAGAGATAAAGAGCTGTAAAGACAAAAAGAGAATGAGTAGAAGGCCCGGAGCCTCGGAGAAAGTAGTTTCAGCTCTCGCTTCGACGAGAATCCCGGGCAGGAAATCCGATAATCTCCATTCTCGAAGCGAAAAGAAGTATCCCGGGCGTTCAAAAGTTGCCTTTTGATGTGATCTTAGCCCCGCGATGACTCGCTGACGAAGGTGCAGGAAGCGATAAACTATACCAACGTAGGTCAGTAACATTCACGCATAGTATCTCCCCCGTGAACACTGCCATCGTTTCTCCCACAGAGTCCCAGTTATTCTACTTCTATGCGTCGGTTTCCGTGCTGCCCTGGCCGAATCAAAACCCACTCTATACAAGTTCTATTTCTAGGACCTACTTTTGGAAACGAAACAGATTACGAACAGGGAAGTAGGGAACAGTCACCGCTTGTTGGACGGATGACGGGTCGTCAGTTTTTTCTGTTATCAGTCATCCGTCCATCCCTAACTGTAGAAGTATGATTGGAGGATGTAGTTGTACGTCAGCCTAGATGACAAATGACTGGTGATGGAAATGACATAAAAGAATTCCTTTAGTTCAATTTCGTCATCCATCATCAGTCATTGGTCAGCCCTCATCTGTCAGGAGATAGACCAAGTGATAGAATAGATAATGGTGATGACTGATGAATATTTCAAAACTGAAAGAAGAATATTAAAGTAACTTTGTAGATGGAGACCATGTGGAGGATGACCATCAACGATGAGAATGATGACCAGCCAACGGAGATGAGAGCCTTCAGTGGCAGGACAAAATCCAAAGACAACACAAAGGATGATCACCGCTGCTGACTGTTGCTAAAGGGGATTATAACTGTCAGTGACACAGATAACAACTGCCAAGTATAAGAACAAATATGAGGCTGATGACAGTCGATGCTACATGATGATTACCATAAAAGATAAGGACAACCATTCAGATATTGACAGAGACAATAACGGTTGTTGATGGGGACAGCAACCGTCCACGATTAGGAAAACAACTGCCGATGAAGGGGACAATGTTTGTTGATGATGGTGATAACAGCTGCCAACAACATTGAGGATGAGTGAGGTGACGACTACAATGAACAAGGACAACAACAACCAACAATGGGAATGATGATATCCAATGACCACTGGAGCAAATAATACTTGTTGTTGTTGATGAATACATTGACCATTGAAGATTACCAAGGACGAGGACAACGACACCCAATGACGTCAAGAACCAACAACGCGAAAGACCACAAATGACAAATGTAGATAAATATGGTGATTAATGTAAATGCTGGTATCAAATAGCATGGATGACAGGACAATTGTTGCCGACATTAAAAATTGATTCTTCCAATGAAGATTGGGTTTTTTACAAAAAAAAACATAAGATCAACTTTTGAAGGATGTCTTGCTTCTTGGACTCCTCAAGGAAGCTCTATGTTCAAGCCTTGCTTGTTAAAAGCTCCTTAAATAACCAAGAGAAAGTAGAATTAGATATAAAGTAAAATATGACCATACAAAAAAGGATTAGTCTCAACCATTGTTAAACTAATAATCACCTTGTCCATATTCTTGGATGAGGAAACATCATTTTCCTTGCTAGATGAGGTTGAGGGTCGCATCCAATAGTGCAACTTACACACTATATTGATACTTTGTGCATCTAGGAGTGATCTTTTGTAGTCACAATGTTACGACTCAATGAGAATAGCCACTCTACGATGTACTTGTTGATGGCTCATAAAGGTACTCAACCACCAACTTTGTTAGATATGGATAAGACTACACACCAGTGTCCATCCACCACTGTAGAAGGTTCTCCTTGTCCACTATACAAGGCTCAGAGATATAGGCCTGAAGCGCTTGTATGGGTTCATCTTTTGGCATGGATTTGACGCCAGCTTTAGCAAGCTTGAACATCTTAGTAATCATTGAAGGAGTATGTCAGAGACTACCTTCAGACACTTGAGCTCCCACAAGTTTGGTATGATCATCATGCACAGGTGAACACTAGAGAGAAGACTGGAAATAAGCAAAAAGTTTTACATTTCTTTGAGGTTCGATCAGAGTTAGTGTTGTTGATTAGCTAATGAGCATTGCTGCTGCCACACATTCATGGATGAGATCACTAGTCTTTAATTATGTGTTCTAAATATTCATATTTGAAGGATACTCAAGAAGGACATGATAGTATCTTGATATAATAATACTATCTACCCTCACTCCTTTGATGAGTATGGTCGATCCTGTAGCCATTAGTGTAGAGACACTAATGATAGATAGTGGGTGGTTCTTTTTGTGGAAATAGTTCACTAAACTGCTAGTCAGGTTGATTCATGTAACGGTTTAAAGTGGTCCTTAGGACTGAGACACCAAAGACATCTTGTGGATAGATATTTTTACTTTGGCTATGGCCAACAAGTCTCTAATCATGGGATTCTAAATGGTCTTGGATGCATGAAGAAGTCTATGAAGATGATCGAGTGGTTCAGATGGGTATGTCCCTCGATATAAGAAGTCACAGCTCAAGGAAGATGATGAGATGAATTCCTTGGCCAAGGTAGTGCAATATCGGAGAAGAGTTTTCTCATGATTTCTGATTACATCGGTACTAACTTGGATGAACGATTAGGGTTTGATAGTTGACCATACCCTAAGTTGGCATTGAGCGTTAGGTAGATGAGGGACTACACATACATGATAACCAATGATGAACATGTACCATGAGTGAGTCGATACAATCCTTTGTATCTTTTAGAACATGAGGTGTATCTTGGCACCCACGGGTTGGAGACTCAATCTATCGAGTTGGGTTAAATCAATCTAACATTAATTAATCTATATCATGATATAGTTAATTCATTTGGAAGGCCAATAAAGGTTATTTGGTTGCTAGAGTCGTTAACTTGACTGATACATGGGTCTAGAGGGTCACATGCAAATGGTCTTTAGACGTCAAAAGATATACTTAAGTTTGGGGGGCATAAATAGGGGAAGATTCTGAATGAAATTCACCTAGACCAATTTTTAAAGGATCTTCCCCTTCTTCTCCCTTCTCCTCATACCTCCACTCCATTTCTAATGCGATCTTGATGCCATAAAGATGATTACAGAGGTTAAACGGGGCTCTTCAACATGGAGGAGGAGATTCAACGTGGTGAGAACTGCATGGATGCTTGATGGCACATGCCATGAAGGATCATCGATGATGTCATCCGCACCGCCTGCCACCGTCATCAACAACCTGGTGAAAACATGCTCATTATCATGTTTTGATTTTCACCATTTTTGTAAGTCGTATTTTGTGCTTCTTTTCGTAGTCGTTAGTTCATTTTTGTTGCATTGCAACGCGTCCCGTATGTCGGTTTTTGTTGTCATGGGAAGGGGCCCCTAGTCCTTTCCCCTTTTATTTTTTTCATGTTTTAATGTTTTTTTTATCTTGTAATGGGGGGCCCATTATATAAGGGCCCCCTAATGGACCCAGATTTCCATTTTGTTGACTCACTAAGGGGGCCTATTTCCTTCCCCTTTATAAGGGAAGAGGGGGGGGCGCCCTAAAACTTAGACCAGGAAGAAGAAAGATCATTGTTGTGTTTTTTCTAGTCTCCCTCCCTCGTTTAAAGAAGAAGAATGAGGGAGGAGGAGTTGAGGGAGAAGAGAGGTAGAGAGAAAAGGGGGCAGAGAGCGGGAACACCGCCTTTGGCCACTATCCCTGTTTAAGCCCAAGACTCAGGTTACTTGGGTGAAGAATGGCCGTCAGATTCGAATCTGATCACATCTGGTTTCTCTCGGCAATTCACCATCGCCGACGGCCGGTGCAGCCCATTGGCGGCATGTGCCCTTGATCTCATCCATTTCGTAGTGCATGAGCTGGGACGTCCTTCGGATCTCCCAACGGACGCAAAGAGCGGGCCGTTCAACTCAGTAGGACAACCTGATTCTGCGCGGCCTAGGCATGTCCCGAGGTTCCAACGGACGTGTAGAGAGGGTCGGTCCCAACTGTGTAAGGATCTTGCCTTTTGAGCCCATGACAGGTGTGGAGATTAGACCGGTCAACCCATCAAACACCCCCAAATGGCGCATGAACCTGGGGGTCCTCTGAACTCCCTACGGGTCGGGACTCCCGCTTTGGTCATTCAGTGGGGCCCTTGGGGTGTGCGCGGATCAGACCTACGGGCAACCCACTTCGCACCTTGGTGCAGTCATCTGGGATCTTCTTGGACCCCACGCTCGTGGGTCACCAGAACTCGGGGCGTCACTCAGTTTCTGAACAGAAGGCCCTTGTCTCCTGGTCGTGTGCGACAGCGATCGCGGCTGTTGGGCGGTGCCCACCGAGGGTCCACGCCTTTCACTCCTCGCATCGACCACGACAGGTGGTCCAACAAACCGCCGCACACTACTGCTCGGGATATGCCTACTGTGCCTGAACGTGAGCTTTGAGCTAATCAGCCTTCTCCATTTTCGGCCACTCTTCCCGACCTCAACTCCTCTAACCTTTACCATCGCTCTGGCGTCACACCGCTCGTTGAGCCACCGTTAGCTCTCTGGCGCCTCTCCGCCACACCCGTTCTGACTGCCATCGACTGTCGAAGAATTCTGCTCCATGAGTCACGCGTCGATGAGGTACGCCGTCCTCTCCCATCACTCATTTAATTATCTCTTGCAGTATAATTTCATAGTGACTCCACCGCGTTCGGGCTAGGTAGGTGAGAGAAAAAGAATTGAGAGAAAACTATGACGTAATCGAGTGTCTTACTGGTATGGACGGGTCCGTCCATTACGTGCGAGCCCTACGGATTGATTCCATTCAGCCGTATACGTCTTCGTTAATTTGACGAGGTTTGAGAGGCCACTGTCGTCGTCACCTGGTGACCCCGTCTGAGCTCCGCCTCCCTCGAGTTGGAGCTTGCACCTACGACACATAGGATGCATCTTTCATTACGTTGTAGTTACATCTACCCATCAGGGTTTATCCGTTGGACGACGACACCATCGAGGTTCGATACCACCATCTATTATCGGTACCAAGCCATCATACTTGGTGCCAACTGGACGACGTCCTAGACGACGTTTGCCATCAAATGGGTATCAGAGCCAGGTTGTGGTTGCTCACAGCACATCTCCGACGCTGCATAGCCATCATTTCTACATCCCATTGTCTTTTTGAAAACCATCTAGGTACCCTAGCTAACATGGCCATCGAAACACAATCGAGCAGGAGGGCTCAGCACGGAGGTTCGACCTCCCCGCACAGAACAGAACCGTTGCCAGACAAGAGAAGCCAGCCTACGGCCCTTCTAGAACACTGTCCTGCAATGCCCGTAGGCGGCCCATCACACCCACCTACGAAGCCCGCACGGACCGCACCCACCGATGTGGGTGCCGCGGACTACCCGACCCACGTGAGTACACCCGAGCCCACCGTGGACATCGGCGGTCCCCACGTAGTTCCCCGCGGTCACTAAGTGTCTCGTCACCTAGTGACAATGAGGATAGGGAAATGATGAGTCGTCGCCCTCATTGGAAGGCTCCCGTTGACGAGGCCACACCTTGGGCCACTACCGCACGCGGCTGAGGAAGGCCTCGCCAACAAGACCGACCCCAAGAGGACCCGTCCAAGGAGCAAGGGGCGTATCTCTGCACCCTGACGGCCATCGCCGAGCGAGTGGAGCAGATGCTCGCATGCCCCGTACCTCCAGTACCCACCATCGTACCGGCACGCGTGGCTCAAGAGCTAGTCAACGACACGCCCCTGGTCGTGCGACACCTAGAATGTCTGAGGAGCCCGTACGATGATGACGGGTACTTGGAGCATGATCGGAGGCCAGACGAGGAGCTTCGAGATCGGCGCCCCTCCACGTGCCCCACACGATGTCCGTGCTTAGGATACATGATACCCACACGACTACTCTGACCATGGGTACGAGTGTGACTTGCCTGTCCCCCAAGATGAATACGTCCGGCCATATGACCGAAGACCCGAGGCCGACCTACTGGCCCCGCCAAGATGACTACGTCCGACACGACAATCATGGTTACATCACCGATCTACTAGCCCCCTGAGGCGAACACGTCCGGTGACATGATCGAGGATACGAGGCCGACTTACCAGCCTGGCGAGACGACTACGTCCGGCGTGATGATCGTTTTTACCCCGCCAACCTACCGGCCCGCCGAGACGAACTCGTCCGGCCCCATGATTGAGGATACCAGGCCGACCCACCAGCCTGCCGAGATGATGATGCCCAGCACAACAACCGTGGTTACGTGGCTGACCTACCGGCCCGCCGAGATGAACACATCCAGCGCCACGATCAAGGATATTAGGCCGACTGACTCGCCCACTTGGACGAATACGTCTGGCACTATGATCGTGAGTATGACGCCGACTTACCAGCCCGTAGTGATGACCACGTCTGGCTCCATGATCATAGACACAATGTTGATCCACCGTCCTACTTTGACGACTACGTCCAATCCCACCTCTGCCAGTATGAGGAACCTTATGAGGTTCCCTAGTACCCGCCATGCGCGAGGCCCGACATCCGCACACCGCACGACGGTCATCCCCGACACAGGGATGACCATTACCGCAGCCCGACCCACCTCAACAACGCGCCGACCCGCATCTAGGGAATTATTCAGCACTTGTATAGTGCCTGGACGATAACAAAGGCCGACGAGAGGAGAACCGCACTCAGATCCAGAAGCGCGTGCGTGTCGACGTCGCCGTCTTCGAGGGGTCGAGGAAACCCAAGGAGTTCATCGACTGGGAGTTGAGCATGAACTCCGACTTCTAGTGGTATCACATGGACAATGACTTGTGCATCGAATATGCGGAGACAAGACTTGTGCATTGATGTGATTCATGCCGAGGTGATTCATTTCATGATTTTGTTGATGCCATTACAATTCATTAAAATCTTCCACAACGGATCATTTGGAGTTGTTCATCTAAATCAATGCCTATAGAACCTGTTACGATCCACGTTGTTTGGTAAGCCCACTAAGGGCATTCTTGTCTTTTGCATCTCCTTTAAATTTGTATCCCTCCCCGTTAGAGGGCAGGAGATAAGTTGTTAATTGTATTTCCCTTCCAGTAGTCTCTCCTCTCTTAATGACGTCCACTCCATCAAGACTCGTTCGTCTAGTGACATCCACTCCACCCATCTCTACCTCTCTTGTCCCCCTTGGCGTTGTCCATTCAGCCATAATCAACCTTGTACTTGATACAACCCCGGTTGGGATCTTATCATTGGTATTAGAGCCATAGCACGATGCTATCACCGTACCAGCGCCACCATCCTAACCAAATGTCTTTGTCCCCCACTTCCCCTTAGGCTCGATGCAGCTCCTACGCCATCTCGCCCCTGACCTTGGAAGACCTGGTGGCCAAGCTGGTTGCCCTCGAGGTGGCCCAGAACGCCATAATGCATGCCGTCGAGCAAGGTCTCAAGCGCTGTCAGGAGGCCTTGTTGTAGCAGATCAAGACCATGTCAATTGCTATCTCTATCTAGTTGGTAGCACTCGTCACTGGCCAATTGGAATCTACTAGGGCAGTGCATCCCCGTCTATCGTTGGAGCCACCACCGCCTACCCCTCCAATGGAGGCTCACCCTATCGACAAAGTTTTGGTGGTCCTTGCCCTCCTACCATCAGTCACCCCATCCAAGTCGTCCTCTACCGCAGTAGCATCAATCATAATTTTCAGCTTTGCATCATCCTCCATTGGACACGCGCTTGCAGTCACCTCTTTTGGCGTGCCACCAGCCTTTGTCTCCAAGACACTCGCCACCTAGGGTGCCTGCGACAGAGCCATCGCAGCTGCGAGGGCCATCGCCATGCCTGCCGCCGCCCAAAGTATCACTGGTGGTGGCCCCAGGTCCTCGACAACTGGTGCTTCCCAAGGTATTGTTGTCATTGTTCCCAACCCTTTGATAGTCTCTATCACTATGGGCTCGTCCTAGGGGCCATTTGACTAGGGAGTCTGCCCTAGGTTGAGTCGGGCCCTAGGGCGGGGGCTGTCCGGCCTGTCCTGCCATGAGAAAGCCTGCCAATGTGAAGCTGGCAGGCCTGTCCTAGGGGAAAAAAGACCAGACACTAGTTTTCTTTCCTTGGCTGGCCCGATTCTCCCTCAAACGGGCCTATTTCAGGTGGGAACCCAGAAAAAGAGCCCAACTCTGGGTATTTTCCCACAATGGACCCATTTTGGACCCCCTTGAGCCTAAACTGAGAAGGTGACCTGTTGAACAGTCCGACTATGGGTCTCCTACCAAAGACTGACCCAACGAGACCCCTTGCCAGTATTCTGCCTGAGGACATCATCCACAATCACTCCCACACTGGCGACTTCTCCCGCACAGAAATGTTTTTGAATCGTCTCCTCTCCTCGTTCCGCAAGCCAGGCCAACCAGGACTCCAAGCACCCCGCATCAACCTACGCGGGGAGGACACCATCAATACTTGACCCATCATCAGGGGCCCTGCCAGCTGCCTCACCTTTCTCTAGTCATGGCCACCATGATCGTGGACTAATGCACACCATTGAAAACGACACATCGGATGACGACTATGAGTTCTACCATCCACCCTAATGACACCCGTCTCATGGCTGTAGGGGACATGCGGGTCAGTCAACCGTGGGACCTCGCCATCACATGGTCGACCTCCCTATCTTCTCCAGTGGTGATCTTGAGTGCTGGCTATGACTTGTGGAATAATACTTCCATGCATACCCCGCAGATGATGCGAAACAGCTTCACTTAATATCATCCTATTTGGACGGGACCGCGTCCTCGTGGTTCTGCTACCTCGACGAACGAATGGGCTTCCAAAGCTGGGCCGACTTTAAATGCCAACTCAACCAGTGTTTTGGACTGAAGCCTTGCGACGCCTACTACCACTTGTTCAACTTGTGCCAAACTGCCACCATGGATGAGCTTGTGTCTAAGTTCATGGGCCTGGTGGGCTACCTCCCAAACCTTGTAGAAGAAACAGCCAGGTACGCTCCCCATGCCATCTTGCAGCCCAAGATCTGAGGTGAAGTCAACCGCTATGATCCACAAACTACCAAAGACCTCATTGACTTCACGTTCAAAGCGGAGGCAATACTCTGGGAAATTGAGGATCCCTCAGTTACCACCTCCTACATCAGCGCCCTCAAGGATTCTACATCCTCAACACTCACGATGGCAACCAGCAACCACAGCCCATCCACCTGCCCTCGCCGACTCAACCTGACCAAAGAGGAATTTCTTGCTCGTAAAGCCCAAGGCATTTGTTATCAGTGCAACGAGAAGTTCTCGCCAAGGCATTACTGCTATAAAAAGCTCAACATCAACATTGTTATGCCCAACAGCGAGCCGCATGCCGA
This sequence comes from Wolffia australiana, assembly GCF_029677425.1. Taxonomy (NCBI): domain Eukaryota; kingdom Viridiplantae; phylum Streptophyta; class Magnoliopsida; order Alismatales; family Araceae; genus Wolffia; species Wolffia australiana. Next base: position 9,537,764 of record NC_135852.1, read on the forward strand.
TGAGGTCCTTGCCAAACTGACAATGGATGACAACCACCAGCTTGAGGACAAGTTGTGCTCGAGGAGGGAGTATTGTTACGACTCACTCCATTTAGTAAGTCCACTAGGAGCATTCTCGTCTTTCCCATCTCCTTAAAATATGTAGCCCTCCTCGTTGGAGGGCAAGACATGAGTTTTTAATCATATTTCCATTCCAGTAGTCTCTCCTCTCTCGACGATGTCCACTTTGTCGAGCCTCATTCCTCCAGCGATGTCCACTCTGCCACTGCCTGCCTCGCTCGTCCCCCTTGGTGTCGTCCATTCTGCCAGGATCAACCTTTTTCTTGATATGATGCTGGTTGGGATCTTATCAGAACCCGACAAGGTTACCTTCTTCTAAGGTGAATCATATATAGGTTTTACAATTACATAAATTTGAACCACTACCTTCCCAAAGGAGGTGACACTACATCAATATGACGTGTCAATAGAATATCTCACTTTTTCAAATATGGACTGCTCTTTATCAACTGACATGTAGGTCCACTGCTATTTTTTAGGCTCACTTGCACCATCAAGTTCAAGAGGTGTGCCACACATGCCACATGCTGATTAGTGGAGAATATCGGATTTCAATGTTGTAATCTAGTTTCCAAACAATGCATCATTGTCATGTAGTTCAAAACATTATCATTGGTGGTAGTGGAGATATGCATAATATTGGAAACTCAGATAATCATCTTTTCTATATTGAAAATAAGATTCAATCACACTGTCAATAGAACGTATAAATCTTCTATGACTTCAACAATGAGCCCACTCATTGTAGTGCCATTGTGCATATCTACAAGATATTTTAGGCAAAGGACCTCTTCTTGAAACTTCCATTTGGCTTCAGTCTAATGGATGGTTTTGCCTAAGGTGTATACCCATTCTACGATGTCCTAGCATCCATTAAGAGGGACGCATAGTGTACATCAATGAACCTATTCAGAAGCACCACCTTTAATTGACTTACACTCTCATGTCAATCTCTTTAATCACACATTATTCATGCATCTTTACATCAACATGTGCACTGAACCATCATCTCCATCGAAATCTCTATACAATGAGTCATCAAACCCTATTGAATTTGTTATTACATTTGTCATGATGCATATCGGGGATCATTGTAAAACAATTTCCTCTTATAATTTCTACCTTGATATCCCAATTTTCATGGGCAGAGATTTGATGCCAATCTCTTCTTATACAAAAGGGCATGTCATTCTGTCTTGACCACTCAAACACTTTCATATATTTCTTACTATGTTTGATCTGAGACATATTTAAATCCCTTAGTTAGGGACTCCTAGATGTTAGTCAAAACATGTCCATCCATACACATGGTGTCCTTGGTGTCTCAGGTCAACACTGTATAGAGATTATTATGGATTGTCTACCTTAAAACACTTACACAGCCGTGACATGAATCAACCTCATTAATGCTTTTGTATAATACCATTAAGGATTCACTATAAAGGTATTCATTATAAAAAATGTGCGAATCATATGGGAATAGTAATAAATATGTATTTATTTTCATGAACTTAAATCAATCATGGACATGTGATTGGATTGAGGGCCACATTATATCCATCAATTTTAAGATATTAAAGAGATTTGGTTTGAGACTTGGGAATGACCATAATATCTAGAAGACTATTATGGATTGTCTGCCTCCTCAATTGGTCAACAAGGTGTAATATTTGCTTCCGTTACTCCCTATATTCATCAATAAATTCCACATATTTCCTTTTATCAATTTAAACTTGAGTTATATTGTATCATTGTACTACCTATATTGTATTATACTTTTTTCTAGTGCCAAATCCTTGTATTAAGTTAATTGTGCGGATCATCTCATTCTATGTCATTTTGGGGGTTTCATTATTATTGCATATTTATGGATGCCTATTCATATGTTTCATATTTGTGTCCTTAAGGATCATAATTATGTCCTAAAATTCATCAGTTTATTTCTCGGAAAATTCCATGGAGATGCCCAGATCAAACTTATTACTTGGTGGAGGAAACTCCACGACTCATGAGTTTTTGGGGACCAAAGTACAATAGGATATTACAAGAAATTCCAAGGCCCATGAGATGGGTGTTTAATACTTTGTATTATGGTAGGTTGACAATACTCCAAGCTGTAATACATTTTTAGTGACTTTGATCCCCACTAGAAGATGGTTTATCTACTTATGTGTACATGTGTGTTGTATTTTAGTGGGATAAAATATGTTTGATGAAGTTAAAATCTACTTGAATTAGTGATCCATTAGAAATATGTTGTGGAAGAAACCATGTAAAAACTTAAATTGATATGGGGCATTTTAGATGTCAACCATTTGACAGCTTAAAATTTATTCACTGGCTCATGACCTTTAATATTATTTTAAGTGTGAGCACATTGCGTATATGCTAGAGTGATGACCCTATTGAGCTCACATCAGATGCGACTAAAGTAAAGACTTTGGAACATGAGAAGTGAAAAGATAATTTCACTACGGCTTAATACTACATGCTAGCTTCTATGTGTAGTGATTTGTTTATGAAACATGAAGATATGGAGCCAAAGGTTGTGCTGCTACATCTGATGGATTTATAGATGAATATAGTATGGCTAAGAGATATGAGATCAAAGATATTTGATATATAAGCATGAATGAGTTGTCATCAGCATGCCCAAGTGAGTCTAACAGTTGGCAGTATTGCAATTGAATTTTAATAAAATCAAAATTAAATTAATAGGCAGATACTTTGAGTTTAATAAATAAATTTATAAAACCTTTACTCATGTAAATAAATTGAGCTAGTGAGAAGTATCGGTCGTCCCACTGCATAGCAGGTCTTGAAGATGCTTTAGAAGGTGAAGGAAGCTGATGCTGATGATGAAGCAGATGTATCCATGGATAATGGTGAAGGTTCAGCCCAGTAGAGTAGCAAATTCAGAACTGCTACTTCTTGGCAGAAATTTGAAGGAGAGCAAACCAAGGAAGGCCACAAGGTCTCTGTGTGCTTTGCCATTGACAATTCTTTAGTTTGACAGAGGCTACCTACCCTTTCTTGATATGTTTATTCCTGGGGTTGACTTCATGAAATGATGGTGGAGATGGAATTTTGAAAATTATTACGGAACATTTTTGAGGATTATTCTATACTTTTGGTATTCCAAAAACTTGCAATCTCCATGTGTAATGTAATTAAAGGATACTAGGTCCATACATACTGTTGGGTGTTACCCGTCGGACGACAACACCGTCGATGTCTGATACCATTATCCTTTATCAGCACCTAGCCATCATAGTCGGTGTCGACCGGACGATGTCCTAGACGACGTCCGACATCAGCTTCATTTCTTGGCAAAGCATGCTCTAAGGGGATACTCAAACAAATCATAACAATGTATGGATATTTTTAGCCTCATTTGTATGTCACCATTTAAATACATCATCACAAAATGATCACTAGGATGTTCAAATGAATAATTTCCTACTCCATCCTTTGTATATAGTCTTGGTGAAATTTTATTGAGTAGCCTTCAATCATTAATGGGCACCTCATTTTCAGTATTTTTCACCTAGAGATATTGTATATTCATTATTTTCCATCTGAACGATTGAATATATATATATATTTGAATACAAATATTGATTAGAAAATTAGTTTTCTCTAAATGGTAATCAAGTAGATGAGTGGGGAGATACATATACAACACAAGAGTATGATATAATGGAAATGATGAGTGAGAAGATACTTACTAGTTAATAAAATGAAGAAAACTGGTGCGAAAGATGCCAGCTAAGAGATATTGATAAAGAGATAGTAGAAATTAGGCTAATAGTTGGAGAGAAGAGACAATGATGAGATGATAAGGTGGATAAGAAGATGGAAGTAAAAATACATCAAAATTAGGCATTAATTTTAAGTGAAGATGAGATGATAAGAGAGGACAAGATGACAGTTAAGAGGTGATAACAATGGTGAAATAAGACTTGACTGTACGAGGGGATGAATGTGAAGTAATAATGATGATTAAGACAAGAGAATACAAGGCGGAGTGACTTAAATTGTGTCCTTTCATTCCACCAGGACCACAATGCTTTGCTGATGGAGGAAAGCATCTTTACTTCTCTGTTTCCTCGCCTCAATCACTCAATAGACCAAGAAGCCCTAGCTGGATCTTTAAATATCACTCTCTTTCATTCGGCCAACCGAAGAGGAATCAATTTCAAAGGTAGTTTTTAAATGTCACGTCGTCTTAAATATCTGTAGGCATGGATGGAAATTAGGGAGAAAGAAAAAGTTACACAAAAAATTTCAGATTGTTCAACTTTATAGGTTCTCAAATATAAAAACTTAAAATAAGATTAAACGTGGCTATTCATTTGAATTAAAGATTTATATATCCTCATCTCTTGTTGGGTTCTATGGCTTAGTTCGTCCATGGAAAACACGATTCCAAGGATACAGAAGCGTGTTGATTGATTTGTAATCGATCTTTAAAATCATACATTGAGTGTACCTTTTGGGGAACTCGTTCCACCCTTGACTTTGCCACTCTGAGATCGTCCTGAAGCCATTCACGCGTCCAGCCCTTAGAAGTATTCATGCGATCACTTGGCCCTTGGATCTCCACATCTTGTTCTTCAACTCATTGAGAATCTAGTAGATCTTCTCACCATGAAGACTATCTCCTTGGATGAGTGGAGAAAGGGAGGGCCTCTCAAATCTGGCTGGCCTGGGTGCTTGAAATGAGTGCCCCTTCCCTATTTATATTTTACTTTAAGTTTTTCTCAAAAACCTTAAAAAGTAAAATATATCCACTACCTTATGACCTTATGCATGTGACCCTCTAGGCCCATGTATCGTTCTAGTTAATAAATTTAGTGGTCTAATAACAATTTGTCTCCGTGAGCTTCTTACTACATTCTCTGTGATTATGCATGATATTTCTACAATAGTTTGCATGTTATTAGTAATATCCGAGATGAACAACTCAGAATTAGTACTGTTCCTTTATGTATATGCGCTAGAAATAGTGGAACGTAAACTGATGATATTACCATGTAAGTTTTTATTTCTATAACATTTGATATTAGAGGGAATGAAATAACAAATGATAGTAAGTTTTTTCTTCAAGTATAAGGTATTGGAGTTTTAGAGACACGGATTAGCTATGATAAAATATTGTCAGTAATTCTCATAATTTTTTGGATGGGAATCCTTCTTGCCATAGCTGCAGACTATGACTACAAGATCTTGGAAATGGATGTCAACACTACTTTCTTCAATGTGAAAGTTCAGGAAGAGGTGTATGTGATATAACGTGATGATTATGAATCCAAACAGCTTCCAAAATAAAGTATATAGGTTGAAAATATTTATTAATGGGTTAAATAAAATATCAAGAAGTGTCAGTCTTACTTTTATTGACGCTATCAGATCTTTTAGTTTAATTACGAATGAAGATGAAAGGTTTGTGTCCAATTAACTAGTGAGATTCCAATTACTTTCATGGTTTGAGGAAGACCAATTATAAATGAAGTCTAAGGATGTATGGAGCACTCACCAAAGAGTGGTGAAGATAAAGAAATGATTGAGAAAGTCCAATAGACTTTGAGAGTCAGATTGAAGTCAGAGCTAATGTTGCATTTTTCTCCAAGTATTAAGAGTACATTTCAGGAAGAGCTAGGAGAGGAACACTAGATATCATTGAAATTCATTATTAAGAACTAAATAGAATAGTCATTAGTGTTGAAACATATGTTCAAAATATTCCTATTCAATGAATACTCACTATGGAGACGGATATAATATGATAAGTATGGATAATTAGTATAATAATACTGATGATAGATGATGCATGAGCCTTAGAGAACATGTTTATTAAATTTATCCATTTGAATCATTTAATGGTATTATACTGATGGTGCACGCCATCTCGAATTGTCGACAACGTCGTCCGCGCCGCCCTCCACGGTCGTCAATAACCAGGTGAAAGTATGCTCATTATCACATTTTAATTTTCACCATTTTCCTTAGTCATATTTTGTGTTTTTTCGTATTGTTTTCATCGCATTTCCAACGCATCGCGTATGCGCATTTTCGTCGTCATGGGGAGGGGCCTCTAGTCCTTTCCCCTTTCCTTTTACATTTTAATTTTCTTTTATTTTGTAATGGGGGGCCCATTATATAATGGTCCCTTAATGGACCCAATTTCCCCTTGTTAACCCATTTAGGGGCGCATTAAACTCAAACCAGGAAGAAGCAAGGGAAATTCGTGTTGTTTTTTTGTCTGGTCTCACTCCATCGTTCAGAGAATGAAGACAAGGGGCAGAGAGGAAGTAGAGGAGAGGGTAAAGAGGGTTCTGAGAGATCGCCAAGGAAGCGTCAGGACGGATCCACTTTTTTGAGACCTTCGGTCATCATCCGAGGTCATCCTAACCTGCCATTGGGATCTAGTGCATCTTTGAAACGAGTGACCAATTTTTCCAATGACCGACCAAGACACCGTGAAGGTGAACTATTCCGGCATCGGATCGTGTCTGGGCAGAGCTTCGACCGTGCTTTGATAAACAGGCGTTGAGGGGGAGGATTATCGAGATAATTCAGACTTTGCACCTATTCGAGAGGATTATCGGATAACTCAAGCTCTACTGCCGTTCGAGAGGATTATCGGGATAAATCTGGCTTGTAGTCGTTTGGGAGAATTAATGGGGAAAGATCAGACTTTCCTGTCGTCGAGCAGAGGATATTTGGCTAATCGACCTCCCGTCGATTCCACTCAGCAGCGTACGTGTCATCGTGATTGACGCCTCTGGATTCGGCCCAACGTGAATCTGCGATTCCACTCTGCACAATCCGGTCGTGTATCGGTAATTGGCGTGGACGGGAAATATCGGTCAACCAGGGAGCCCGAATCTCACCCCACGCCACCCCCTCAGTTAACATCCACCGGCGGAACCATGCGATTAGAATATCGTGGGGTTCTTTTTCAGGTCTTTGTTCTGCAGGACGATGGTCAAAGATCGTCCTGGTCAGCAGGACAAGGTCGCCGTGCGCCCGTGATCCATGGCCGCCACAAGTATCGCCCGTCGCTCGACAGCGCGGCTGCCCACCAACTGTTTGGAGGATCCCTTAAGCTCAGCCTCACCGGACACTCCGTGTCGCCGTTCAACTGGCACGCCACCAGCTCGCCTCAACCGTTCGCATTTGGCTGTACCAATCCACGGATGGTTGCGTCGCCGGCCTTAGTTGACGCTTGAGCTGTGTAACCCTGGGCGACACCCTCGCTCTCCTCTCCTCCGCCCCTTTGCCAGCGCTCTGGCATCCCCATTGCCAATCGAGCCGCCGTTGTCTCTCCGGCGCCTTTCCGCCACACCCGCTCAGACAGCTGCAACTGTCTATGACCCTCCTGCAAGATGAGCCACGCCGACGATGAGATACGCCATCATCTCGCCACATTTATTTATCACTTTGAGTATGCTTTCGTCTAGACTCCACCACGTTCGGGCTAAGTAGGTGAGAGAGGTAATTTGAGAGAAACTACGATGTCACGAGTGTCTTCCCAGTACGGACGAGTTCGTCCGTTACGTGCGAGCCCTACGGATTGATTCTGTTCGGCCACGAATGCCTTGGTCGCTCCGACGAGGTTCAAGAGGCCACCATCGTCGTCACCCGTCAACCCAGTCCAAGCTCGTATTTGGGTGACTCCCTCGAGTCGGAGCCTGCATGTACAACACGTAGGATGCATATTCATCACGTCGTCGTCACATTACCTGTTTGGGTTTAGCTGTCGGACGAGGACATCGTCAAGGTTCAATACCACTATCTTATCTCGGTACCAAGCCATCATACTCGGTGCTGACCGGACAACGTCATTGAGGACGTCCGCCATCAAATTAGTATCAGAGCATCGTCTCTATACCCAATTGGATGACTTCCTCGATGACGTTCGGCATCATATATCTTATAGTCGGTCAGGTTTATTCATGTCAATGTCCTACAAGTTGTCATAAGATCTGATATGCCAAAGGCATCTTGTAGTTGAACTTCTGTATTTTGATTATGACTTCTAAGTTATTAATCATGGTATTCAAATTAGGCTTAGCTCAGATATAGAAAAAGGACCATAAAAGATTATCCAATGATCAAGATTGGATTTCCTGTGCTCGATATCAGAAAAGAGTGACTCAAGGAAGAAGATGGATTGAATTCCCTATCAAGGATAGTGAAGGTGATGGAGAAGATCTTCTTCAATGATCTCTGTTATACATTCATTTACTAAAATGATGAAAAGGTTTAGCAGTTAGCCATACCCAAGATATTTGTGTGTCTCTCCTGTATGAATGGTTATACATGTGCAGTAAAAGATGATGGTAACGGTTCCATGAGAGAATTCGTGCACTTCTATGTAGGATCTTGAAAACGAGGTGCAGCATGGCACTCCACGGGCTGGGAATGCAACCTATCAATGACCTTAAAATTGATATTTAATTAATGAATCTATATATTGGTATTATTGGGTCATTCCATTTATAAATTATACGGACACATTGCATTTATAAACTCAATAAGGTTTGTCAGTAAATATTATTGGGTCATTCCATTTATAAATTATACGGACACATTGCCTAGAGGGCCACATGCATAAAATCTATGAATGTTGGTGGATATACTCAAAGTCCAAAAGAGTATAAAAAGATGGCCACGGAATTTATGCTTGTCCCCCCCTATTTCTTCTCTCCATCTCAAAATGTATCTATTTATAGGGTGACTATGGTGAGAAGATCAACTACATTTTCCACAAGAGTTTTAGAGATCCAAGAGAATGTCCATTCTCTAAGTGATTGCAAGGATACACCTGGAGATCCAACACATGTACAGCTTCAAGGTAGAACTCGAACTGATATAGTCAGAGTGGAATATTTCCAACACAATGTTACTTGATCATCCTCTGTTTAATAGTTTAAATCAAGCTTTCTTTGGTCATTCAGCTAAAATTAATCATTTTTGTATAGTCAATCAATCTGAAAGAACCCATCATATACACTATTGTTGACTTACTATCTATAAGATCTCATGATTACTAAATCTTGATCAATCTGAATAATCCAACAGCATAATTCAAATTATTATATAGATTTGGAGTTAACAATCACAAAAAGAAAATAAGGTCGATCCTACAATTTGTATGCAAGTAATTAAATATTCTTACTATAACACTGAGCCAACATTAAAATCAATCCTTCATGATGATAGACCAGCAATTGAGTTCGAATTTTCATTAAATTTGGATATCAGTTGTGAGATGTAATCAAGAGGACTCAGCAATATTTTCTAAATATTTCCTGTTAATAATAGCTGTTGTGGTGTAAGTCTCAAAGAATTCAGCAACAAAATCATAACAGAGTCAATAAAACAAATTTAATCAAACAGGGGGAATAAACAATTTGAAAATTCAGTATTTCATCAAAATAAAACTTTCTAATAATTTCATAATTAAAAATTATTTATATCAGTAGTTATTAAATAATAATAAAATATATAAGAAAAATATAATATCAAAATGAAAATTGGATCGTGTTCTAAAATGTATCAGATTTTTATATTCCTAGATTAAAACTCAACATTCTTTACAACACTCTTTGCCGTATGAGGAAACAACCTGCTTGGTTCTGTAATCCAGCTAAATGAGTAATTGAGCCTCTTGAGCAACGGTCTGAAAACTCTAAATTATATGAAACTTCTCATTTAATATTTGCACTCTTTGCTTACAACACTATCTGAGGTTTGTTTGGAATCAGGACATCTTCACCTCTTCCAGTTTAGTGTTCTCCAATAGTGCCTCTAGTTAGTCCCTTTCTAAGGATGATAAATGCCCTTGAAGAGTTAATAACTCCTATTCCTCCTCTGAAACTTCTTGAGATAGGTCTTCCTAACCTTGGTGCTTAAACATGAAAAGTTGATGTAATACTTCCTTGCTACATTTATTTTGAATCCCTATCACTATTAAGAGTTTTAAAGTTTTCCCAGGCTGAGTAATTCCAGTATGAATCAAACATCCATGAAGTCATTTCTAAAAGTCAAGTTCAGAAATAAAAAATATTTTGTAGTTTGTTTCTGAACAATATATCACAGTTCCAAAGATTTAATACTAAACAAGGTTCCAAAGACATTATGTTGTTTTCTGTGAAAATTCTTTAAAATAATTAATTGTTTCTATATAAATTATTTCCTCTCAAGATAAAGAGAGATTATAGAGTATTAAAGTGGTAGAATTCTATATTGTAGAGAAATTTTGTAGAAACCAATGTCAACTTTTATCTTTCAAAAGAATTAAAAATATTCAAAACTTTTAGCAAACAAATTTTCTGTTTATGAATTTGTATTATGACATTGTGAATACATTTTACTATTATTTAAGTTTTTCCTAATGCATGTTCATTGCAAAGAAACTTAAATTTTAAAATTACATAATATATTGTTAGGTGATTTCACAACAACATATGATAATTCTGTACTAACTGAAGTATGAATTTTGTTTGATGATCTCACATTTTTAGGAAGACAATTCTACTTAAAAAACTTAATAATGATATCATTATTTTTTTTAAAGCTGAATTAATAGTTTACTGCAAAAAATTCTTAATATGGTACTAGATGATATCAAATTTATTCACTAAAATTATGCTTTTATACTTCTTTTTTACAACATATTTTTAGATTTGCACTAGCATTATTCGCCACTTAGGGATAAAATGAGAAATTATATATATACAACAATTGTCATGCAGTGAAATCCCAATCTAGGATGATACTCAAATGTGACGTGTGCCGGCCTCATTGCTTGGAGCAGAACACTGAGAAGCATTGCTTTTTTACAGCGAAAGTCTTCGCAATAGCTTAAGATTGCATAGAAGGGCTAGAGGAGAATGTGGGGATGCAGCCCTATACAAGAATAGGATCATTGCATTCATATTGTAAGGACGCTACATGGTGGCCGTAGCCATTATGATGCAGGACAACGTCGAGGACGAGGTCCGACCGTCACCGAGGGGTTCGTACTCGGTGTCAAAAACGTTGGGCGCGTCGTCTACTCAGGGTTAGACGTACGGCACGGGTCTCCTACGAGGATGACCTGCAATGAAGTGCTCCAGGCAGGGGTGTCGTACGTGCAGTTGCCGACAAGGGGTGCCGGCGTCCGGGAGTCGACGGGGTCGCTTGGAGACGGGGGACCGGACCTCCTGACCCTCGTCCAAGCGGACGAGGTTGCTAGGACGCCAAACGGGATATATCCCGCCGGGCGATGTTCGCACATGACGGGCGAACCCGACTCGTACCAAACCAGGTAGGACGCTCAAATTCTCGTAATGTTCTCTCAGCTTGTCTCGCTCACCTACGTCAAACCCGAGCGCGGTGGAGGCAACCTAGAGATACACTGCAGGAAATAAAAGACGGGGTGGAACTGCGTACCTCGTGGTTATCTCGCGAGCGTCCGTCGTCGTCTCGGGCGGGGGCCCGGTAGGTGCACCACGGTGTCAAGGTAGCACGCGGTTGGAGGCGCCGACAGCAGGCGCACAGCAGTCCGGGCACGAAGGCGCCGGGATAGAGGTTCGGACAGAACCGACGTCGATAGGCGCAGTAGTGTGCGGCAGCGTCTCGCGTGGGGTACGACGCAGCTTGTGCGAACGGCGAGGCGCCGGGAAGCGGCTCGGGCGGCAGGCACCACGCACAAGCGCGGTGAGGCGCGGGAACGTGCAGTGGGAGCGAAAACGACAGGGGCGCGTGCGTAGGAGCAGGCAGCCCACGCGCACAGGCAACGCGCCTAGCGCGTCGGGTCGCGGTTTGCACAGGCAGGGACGCACCGCAGGGTGCAACCCAGCGGTGGCTCCGGCAGCGACTTGGTGCCCGGCCAAGTCAAGGCGACACTCGGAGCGTCTAGGAGATTGCGTAGCAGGTGGAGGCAACGGACGACACCGGGAGTGCGGCAATCATTTGCCTGCCGGGTGTGGGAACGTGCGCTCTCGGCATGGTCCGACCACGACGAGCAAGGCGTCCACGGCGGTGCAATTTCACGCGTTGGTGCGAGTTTGGCGGCCGGGCGATCGGGCAGCTTGCGGGCGAGGGGACGGGATCAAGCCCGGCAAACGGCGGCGTGACCAGGCAATACCTGTCGGCGGGGCAGCGCGTAGCTCGTTCCTGGCGTCCGGGACGTGTGGGAGGCGGCACCGGCGTCGGTAGGGCGCGGACCGGTTGCACCGCGTGGGAAGTTACTGGGTGCGGCGGTTGGTGCGCCCGCAGGAGCGGGGTCAGCAGTGACCTGGAAGGGCGGCCACTGACCGTGGGGGTTTTTGCCCCTTCTTCTTCCTCACCATCTCTTCCTCAGCTCCCCTTGCTCCTCTTCCACCTTCCTCTTCCTTGGGTCGTAACCCTACTTCTCATGGTGAAAAAAACATAACTCTTCAACTTTCAAAATTCATCAATAGACTGCTTGTTAGGGCACCCTTCCTACCCTTATATAGGGGGGGGTATGGGGGCCCTTAGACCAAAAGACCCTTCATCTAGACTCAATTAACCCTTTGACCTAAGGACATAAAACGATGAGGAGATCAAGGGAAGTGAAAACAAAACATGAAGGGGGGGGGGGGGGGGGGGGAGATCCTTATAAGGTCGAACCTCCCTCCTTACACGTGATCAAGACGCGGGAGAAACCATGAAAGACGAAGATCAAAACCAAAAGACGACGAACGAAACAAAACATGAAAACGATAAGGTGTCTGTTACCCGGGATATTTGAATCTGGGCTTGCGTACCGTCGCCTTGGCTTGCCGAGCAGGCTGGACACGAACGGTTGGTGCTGTCAAAGGCGGCGGTGACGTCTCTGAAGACGTATCCGGGGCTGCGGCTGGTGCTGCGCCATCACATTTTATGGGGGAAGACAAGGTAAGATACTGAAGTAATGAGATGAGGCACTATGTGCCTTCGTAGTGTCGCTCCCGCGCCTTGAGGCCTGCCGCTCTACGCACTCACCGGCCCTGCCGCTACACTAGTGCCCCCGAGCCCATGTCGCACAACAGTGAGCATGGCGCACCACCATTTACTGACCCATCCCAGCCTTGACACTCTGTACACCACCAGCACCCGTGTTGATACCTAATGCGCGCGGACCACCCGAGCACTGTAGTGCTCAGCGCCTCAAGGTGGACGCTGCGCACTCAGCACTATCCACGAGGGCGCCACACGCCCACACCATCTTAGCTCATTGTGTGCATATCCCTTTGTCCCCTGGCGGAATGTCTCCTGCCCCGTGCCCCCCACACGCAGCCAGCGCGGCGGGTGCATGGCTGCACGGACCACCGAGAACGTACTCTTAAGAGTTAAGTGCATTTCTCACATGTTATTGGAGTGTTATTTAAAAAAATAGGACTTAGATTTGTACAATGGTGGATTTGGGATACAAATAAGAGTAAAGGAGAAACCTAAGTCATCTAATAGATAATAAGAAGAAGCCCAATACACAAGAAGCCTTCTTTAGAGGCCCATTCAAACCTTCTTAAGGATCAAATCAACTAAATGCAAAAATTGTGGAGCTAACACACAGTTGGAATTTGAAATGCCAATTTTCAAATCTGGGAAGGAGGGAACATGGGTCCAGGCTGGAAATCAAGAAATTCTATCCCTCCAAATCCTTGTAATCAAATCTAATGGCTGACAGAATTAGGGTAATTATATTTATTCTCTTCCTTCCTCTCTTTGTATCTCCTCTTGGATTTTTGCTTCCAACTTGTTCTTTGATACATTCTTGTTCAAAAAGAGTATGGGAGTGAGAATTCAAGGGTGATCAAGATTCTCGAGAAAAAGATCCACTTGGCCATTGGGGGAACTAACAACAAGGTTTGTGTGATCTCCTGAATCTTTAATTTGAATTCTCTCACAATTTTTGCAAGAAAAACATTATAGTGGATAACCTAGACTTCAAGCTCTCCAACAAATCGATCGTCACTAAATAATTCCTCCTATTGGTGCCCCATTCTCCCGCATGCAATTTGCGACCAAAAGTTCCTTTTAATATTAAAAATTCAAATTCCTAAAAATGACCGTTAATCATTATAAATTATCTAAAACAGAATAAATATAAATTTTTACCTGCTTTTCCATCATTTAGTTGATTTGCTCTTTAGAAAATACTTTAAATCCAGAAAAATATAAACTCACCTAAAATAAAATTTTTAAAATATATTCTAATTGCAATTTAATCTCTCATTACTTGATCATTGAGGATTTGACCCGTACTTTACCTTTTCTGAAGAAAATTGTATAAAAATGTTGTTGCAAAAATGAGACGCTTAAAAAACTTATTTAACCCAAATTCTGGTTTATCAGTTCTGGAGAAATTTATTATGATGATTTCAGATTTTTGTTTTAAAATTTCTGAGAATAATTATAAATTTTTTCCGATCAAACATACATATTTGAATATAAACAATGCATAGATAGTTTTAAAAGAAATGAGGTCTAATGAAAAAATGGTTTCAAAATAAACTGTAGCAGATACAAACTCCTAAATGTAGAAGAATATACGCATAAAAGAGTACACAGTGAGCTTGATTTTCAGATACAATGGTTTTAATTCATTTGAGTACAATATCTGAAATTAAATGTTTAATTCACAGACTAGTGGAATGAAAAGAAAACCTATCACTTCATTCAGTTTCTTAAATCATGATAGATAAATCTTCCTTTTTCTGTTATTAGGAAGCATCCTCTATGAGTATTCTTTCCTTTTTGCAACCAACCAGTGATGTTGGATGTTGTCTAGGATGTCCTATGGTCAACACCGAATATGATGGTTCGATGCCGATAACTGATGATGGTATCGAATGTCGACAGTGTCGTCATCCGACGGATGAAACCCTAACGGGTTATGCAACTACGACGCTCTAAATGCCCTACGTGTGGTACATGCAGGCTCCGACTTGAGGAGGCGCCGAGCTCCAAGCTTGGACGGGGTCGTCGGGTGACGGCGACGATGGCCTCTTGACCCTCGTCAGAGCAACGAAGGCGTCTACGGCCGAGCAGAATATATCCGTAGGGCTCACACGTAACGGACATACTCGTCCGTATCAGTAAGACACTCAGTTCATCGTAGTTCTCTCAATTCGTCCTCTCTCACCTACCTAGCCTGAGCGCGGTGGAGTCAAGACGACGATATACTGCAAGTGGTAAATAAATGAGCAACGGGAGAGGACGGCGTACCTTGTCGGCGGAGACTCGTAGTGTAGTGTCGTTGATGGTCAGCGGCGATTCAAAGGGGGTGGGGCGAAGAGTTTCCGGAGATATCACAGTGGCTCAACAGTCGGAGTAGCGCTAGAGCCCTTCGTAAAGGTCGGCAGAAGACTAGTTGAGGACGTCCTGCGCTCGAGGTGACGACCTCTTCGGGCGGTGAGGAATAGCACCCCGTGGCATCATTTGTCGAGACGTCATGGGTCAGCGACGATCGGCGGGGCATAGGGCATAGTGAAGGAGTCTAGTGACGGTGCTTAGTGAGGTGGTGGCGCGGAGCAACGGTGTGCCTGGTGGCGGCGTCCAGCGTCAACGGTTGCAGCCGCCCTAGTGGCCGTGGCTGCTCTTGTGCCTGCGGCGGCATCTGGCGCCAACGCTCAGCTGGGGCGGTTGCGGTTGCTCTGGCGATAGCGGCCGGTACGACAGCTGTGGCAGCGCCCGCTGTTGGCAGCGGTGCTTGCGGCTGGCGGCTGGCGGCGGCGCCTGCGGTTTGAGGCGGCACCCAAGGTTGGGGCGGTGCCCGCATGTTGCGGCGGCGCCCGTTGCTGGCTGGGGCACCCGCCTCTGACGTTGTAGGCGCTACTTCTAGCGGCGCCCGCTACTGGGGGCGGCATCCGCTTGGGCGGCAGCGCCCGCGTCTAGGGGGCGGCGCCCGCTGGTCGCGGCAGCGCCCATGGCAGGGGCAGTGCTCGCGGTTGGGGGAGGTGCCCGCTAGTCGCGGCGGTGCCATCTTGGGTGGCGGCGCTCGCTACTGGCGGGGCGCCCGCCTCTAGCGGTGTGGGTACTGCTCCTTGCGGCGGCCGCAGGCCTGGTGCAGCCCGGCGGCGCGGTGGTGGGGTGATGGGGGACCATCCAAGAGACGCCACGACGGGACGACGTCAGCCTTGTCGAGCTGCTCGCGCCGATGCTCGCCACCTGGGGTTTAAGTACCCCGCGTAAGCATCCTATATTTACTTGTTTTGTTTTGTGTTTTTGTTCTTGGATTTCATGGACTGGGCCGGTGTTGGGCCTCGTCCTTGTCTTTCCTTTTATTTTCAGTTTTTATTTTCATTTGTAGGGAGAGGCCGAACCACGTCTCACGACGGTTCGTTCTCCCCCACGTTCACTTGGCACCTATCCTTACTATATAAGGGGATAGCATGCCCAAGTGGAAAGTTGAGTCATTTGTTGAAGAAGTTTCCAACTTGTGTCTCCACCTATCGTAGAGAGTAGAGCATAGAGAGGCTTGGCTAGCCTCGCCCACGTCGAGATCACTCTGTGGTTAGAGCCCTCGCCATCACGTCGAGATTACTACATGACGACGTGATCAAACGTTCCGTCAAGATCACTCCGGAACGAGTAAAGATTCAAGAAGTCGACGCCGCCTGGAGCTGAAGGATCCTTCTTCGAGATCACTCCAAAGGTGCCAGAGGTTCGAGAACCGCCGCCGACGCCCCCCTTCCACAGGATCCCCAAGATCCCACCAAGGGAGCCTCCAAGAACGTCAAGAAATCCCTATTCTTGAAAGTTTCTTGGGTGGTTACAGTTCAAGAAACCCATTCTTGGGACTCAAGAATTCCTCCAACGCCGTCAGCTCCGCCCCCACCAATGCTCCGCTTGTCCGTCATCTCTGCCCCACCGCTGCCTGCCACGTGCGCCTCCACCCGCACGCTCGTCCAGCCCGCTCGCCCGCCGCGTCCGCCACACCGACGCCCGCCACGCGCGCCGCTGCGCGCTCGTCGCGCCCTCCGCCGCCGGCGCCGCGCCACGTGGTCACTCGGGCCCGCGCTCCCGCCGCGCCCATGCGCGCGCGCGCCTCGCGCCCGCCGCCCGCGCGCGTGGTCGCCTGCGCCGCGCACCGTCCTCGCCCATGCGCGCGCGCCGCCGCGCCGCGACCGCGCGCGCGCGCCATTCACCAGCCTGCGCCCGCGTGCCTCGTGGTCGCCCGTGCACCCGTCTGCGTCCGCGAGCCGCGTGCCCGCCCGCGCCCCCGCGCTTGCCCGCGCCCCCGTGCCACCGTTACGCGTGGCCCCCCGCGTCCAGCCACGCGCCCACACGAAGACTCAGCTCTGCTCGTCCTGCTCACGTCGTCCCCTGGCCCCTCGTCTGCTTGTCCAGACCGACCGCCCGCCGCCGGTCCACTCCTCGACATTGATTTGAACGCGTCTTACGCCGTGGACTATCGACAAATCAGGTACCCACTCGTCTCTCCTCTTTTAATTTCAGTATTATTACATCTCGCAGTCTCGTCGTCCACTATCTCGTCCTCTGCCAGGTTTCGTGCAATCATCGATAGGATAGCCACCCTCGTCAAGTGTTAGGTCTCTCTTGTGGTGGAAGGTTGACCATTGATCCTTAGGCGCCGAACTCTTTTGGGCCGTAAAACGCCCCTCATTACTTAGATGTCCTAGTTGATTCCAAGGGTCATTGGGAGTCTGACTGAGACCAATATCTCTTCTTGATTGACGTGATTTCCCTCCCTACCTGCAGACGTTCACCTACTGCTCATTCGGATATTTCATCTTTCGGCATTCATTCATATACACCACGAACATGCTCATCATTTCCTATGACGTAATACGAGCCGATCGATCCCGGCTGACATCGTATTACATCATGGGGCACTCACGGCGGCGGCCACCAAGGGCTCCGAATAGAGCCCCAGAACGGGCACGCAGGCGGACAGAACGAGCGCGAACCCGACCCCGTTTCATTCAGCCCATCTCTCTCCTCTTTTTTCCTTTATTTTTTTCTTCCTTTTCTCCCTTTTTTTTGTATTTTCTAAACAGTGAGACCAAGATAGACAAACAACTATTTTTCCTTCTTCCTGGTCTGAGGTTTAGGGCGCCCATCTCCTCCCTTATATGGGGGGGAGAAAATGGGCCCCTAAATGGGCCATAAAGGGTCCTTCTGGGGGCCCTTATAAATGGGCTCCCCCTTACAAACAAAGAAGAAACTAAAGAAGATGAAGGGGGGGGGGATTAGGGGAAATAGGAAAAGAATCGGGGAACGGGCAAGGGGAGAGGGGGTCAAAGGAACGCCCCTCCCCCTTGACGGTAAAATGGCAGACGGACAACGTGTAGCAGACGCGACAAACACGAGATGAAAACATAATCACGAGAATGGGAAAGAGACAAACACGTAGAAAAAGGATGAAAACAAACGATAAGCGAGCGTCTATCACCCGGTCTACGACGTCGACAGCGGGTGACGCGGACGACGTCGTTGACGAACTTCGATGGCGTGCGCCATCAACCAGATTGCATTAGTTCCTTCTTCCCTAGATGTTAAATTCCACTTCTCCAAGCAAAAAGAAACAAGGTCAATTCTTCAAGGTCAATTCAAACAAGGACCTGCATCACAAATTCCATCAAGAATCCTAATCATAAAATCCCTCAATTTTTGGAGCTTATTTAGCAAATATTAAATCAATGCATGTGTGCCATGTCCATCAGTCTCAAAAAGTGTGACCCCAGTGATTCGTCCGTGATAAGTCCAAATTTAGGGTTTTTATGTCGTTGTTTTAATTCAAACTTAACCAACAATACTTATAAAATTTTCACTTAAATACTCAATAATTCATACAAGGCAAGTAAAGGGTCCATCCATAGAGAGGCAGAAAATTAATTTTAGATTTTTTTCTCAAGCTTAGAATGAAGGAACTGAGTTTAGAAGTGAGAAATGTAATTCATGGGATTTCTTCTGGATTTTTAGTTCATTTTTATAATTTCCTACGATTTAAATTGGAAAAAAAATACAAAGGTCAATAGTAACATTATTTAAATTAATTTTCCTAATTTTAATTAACACCAGAAATTGAAAATAAATATTTTTAGAATTTCTTGGAATTTAATTTACACCAAAATTCACTTGAAATTTATTATATTCATTTTGGAGATTTTTACAATTTTTTTGAATTTTTGAATTCAGAAAATAATTTTCCTAATCTTTCCTGATTTTTACTGATTTATTTATAATTTATAAATGCAGAAAATGAGGAAAATACCTGCCCCACCGACTGTTGGGCGGTGGTGACGACGGTGGGGACGAAGAGGTGGCGGTTGGTAGCGGTAGAGGGTGCGGGTAATGACGGCGGTGGAGCAGTGACGACGGTGATGGTGGAACCATTTGGGCCTTTGGGTCAGCGGACTTGATCCCGGTTTGTTTGGGCTGGCCTTAGTGGGTCAGCCCAATTTGGCTTAGTCAGGACTTAACCAATAGAGTTAGGACTTAGCCGATTTGGCTAAGTCCTACATAGGGCACTCCTGTGCCCTGGGGTCTCGCGTGCTGCACGCATGGAGACCTACGGCAGAGGGGTGTCTGCCGCACTGCACCACACTTCATGGCAGTGCACAAGGGTAGCGGCAAGGGGGGAAATGAGTTTTTTAAAGGCTAAAACTGATTTTTCAATGGGAGTTTGTTTGGGAATGGAAATGATTGAGGATCTAGGTAGATATAGGAATAGAATCAATAGATGTTTAGAGATGGAAAGCAACGATTTTACAGAGAAAAAATGATGGCGCATGCCATCTTTACATGTCAAAGACGCCATCCAAGCCACATGCCATCGTTGGCGACTGCCGGGTGAATTATACTCGCCTATCGTGTTTTGATTTCTTTTCTTCTTTGTTAGTTATGTCTCATGTTTTTTCATACTCGTCAAGTCACTTTCGTTACATCGCAACACGTGTGTCATCTGTGTGTTTGTCTTCATCATCATGTGGGAGGGGGTCCTTAGTCAGTTTGGACTCCGCTACATTGTTTCCCCTTCCTTAATGTTTCATCTCCTTTTTATTTTTGTAATGGGAGGCCCATTATATAAGGGCCCCCTTAATGGACCAACACCCCCTTTTTGTGTTGACCTCCTTAGGCCCACTTTGATTCCCTTTATAAGGGAAGAATGGGGGCCCTAAGGAAATCAGACAATGAAATTTTCACGTTGAGTGTGTTGTATTGTGTTTTCTTGGTCTCACCTTGAGAGAATCAGAGAAGAAGGGAAGAGAGCAAGGTGAAGGTGGAGAACATGGAAAACCCACGCCCAAGGAAGACGGAGAGCCTACTGCCCTCCTACCTCCCTAACAGTCAAATCGGTCGAACGACGCCGAAGAACCTTCCCACCAAGGCCGCGAGCTTTGAACACTGGTGAATTTGTGGTGAGCTGCAATTGGTACGAGTATTGTCGTGGGATCCAATTTTTACCGGTGACTGCTATCGCCTTCTGGGGCGGTTGACGGAGGCCTCCCACTGCGGCTCCGGCTCCTAATACAGCTCATGCTGAAGGAAAATGCCATCCCTCCCCTCCCAGGTGCATTATGGAACTCTAGTGGACATACACCCCCCCTTCTCCCTCGTCGGGACTAGAGTGCACCTGGCAATTGGTGGGCTACGACAGGACAATCATCACCAAGGTTCTGCACCCTTGATGCATCTAGATCTTCTGGCCGTCAGACCTGCAGCCAATGATGCCCAGAAGGCCTTTCTCCTGATGTCAAGTTTCCAACACGCGAGGCCTTCTTCGCGCACAGAACCTGTTCGACGAGTGGTCCTCACCTCATTGCTAGCAATGCCTGCCTGCACGCCACTTCTGGGGCCCCTTCCCCTTGCGTTTAGAGTCGAAGACCCTGGAATTGTCCCTTTGCTGAGCCTTGTCGCCGCCGTGTGATTGCCCGCCATCGACACTCCCGTCACTGCCTATCACGTTGATAAGTGTCGCAATGCGACGAAAGCAAAAAAACGAGTGTGAAAAAAAACACAAAACTCGACTAAAAAAGGATGATGAAATCAAAATGTGATAGACGAGCAATTTTACCCGGCTTTCGACGACGGTGGCAAGCGGCGCGGATGGCATCGTCGATGGTTCGAGATGGCGTGTTCCATCACATCTGATATGTGATTTACTAGTGAAAAACATGAGAAGATTCTTGTTATAGCTAAACTAAGAATGGAAAAATACCTTCTGATCCCTGAAAGAATAATATGGAATATAAAATTGAGTTGATTTAAAAATATCAACATAAGCCTGTGTCAAAGCCAAAAGAAAAACACCATACAGAGTTCAATTCCAAATTATTTTATGATTTTAGAACCTCAACTTCAAAATAACCAAATAATAGAAAATATAAAATAAGCCACCATTACCATACCAGTTGAAATGTCACTGAATTCATATCTACATTATATAAAATATGAAAGCACTATGCATGTCTAGTAGGAAAAAGAAGAGTGAAATTATCTGAAAATTTTATGTAAATTCCCATGTATCTGATCCTTGAGAAGAGAAAATATTCAAGATCTCCCTTTGGTTAAATCTGAAACAACAAGCATGATTTTTTTTTTGATTTTATTGAATTTGGGTGCCAGTTAAATAACATGCCCAAATGACCATATGATAAACCTCAAATTGGACATTTAGAACCTATATTATTATAATTGTAATTAGCTGACAGATATTTTATCCACCAGTATACATTGTTGAAATATTACCATCCAAATGTGGAATTTAGATTTTCTAATTACTTTAGTCTGCCTTTTCTTGACACAGCTAAAGAAACCATTTATTGGGATAAAAATTACAGCAATTAATATTAGTTGATTAAAATCTAACGGTAAACACTGCCAAAATGATGAAATATCCTCATGTGGATCATGAAGACTATCACGTCTGCAACCAAGTAGGAGAGAATGATGAATTACAATAATTTATTTTGTTGAGCCGGAAAATGATATGAAAAACAAGCTCCTAAAAATTTTCCTACCCAAATGGAAATTTTTAACCTTTACCTCCATCTTTCCATACGTATTCTTTGGTCCTAAAGAAACGTTAAAATTTATTTTGTGTTCATTTGATACCTAAGAAAGAGCACGATTAATTAATGTTTTTTAATATCATAAATCACTTATAGGTTGATCTTGGTAATATTAGAGGAGATTCTTCAGTGGATATTATTGTCTTAAAATTTTAACATAGATATATGAAATAAAAGGGATGTTAAAATGTAGTTGCCAAACATCAATCTAGGATAAAATGTCAGATGTTTTCCTATTAGATAATAATTTCTTCATGAGTTTTTACTTCATATTCAGGGAAGAAACTGACTTGTTGTGTACATTATACCAAATTTCTTGTTACAGGAAAAGTGCCCATGTACGTACTTCTAATGAGAAGAAGAAGAAGAAATTCTTCACGGAAATTTTATTCTACTATTCGGAGGAACCATAACCATAATGCTTAGACCAGATTCTCAAGAGATGAAACCCTAAAGAAGAAAAAAAATACCTTGATTACTTTAACTTCTATCCAGGAGAAGGCCATTTCTTATCAAATGTCACAGATTATAGTTATTTGAAAGTGGATTTATTGGCATTTATTCTTCAAGGATTCTCATGACTATAATATTAAATTCCTACATTGTTTATGATTTTTGAACATAAGTAAGTGGGATCATATGTTGTTCAAACCGATTATAGAAGTTAATGTTTCATATATGGGTTATTCACTTCATGGGAGTAAATTCCACAATTTGAATGGATTTCAATGCATCACAATAGAAGTTGATTATGTTTCTAGATGGATAGAAGCCATGGCCACTAAAAGCCATGATGTTAAAGTGGTTACTAGTAGGTTTTATCATATTTGTTGTCCTAAGGATATCATTATGAATTGTGGCTATCATTGGAATAACTTTAACCTCATAGTTCTTAAAGATATTTGGTGTGCAGCATTGAATGAGTATCCTTAAGAAATTTTGATATCTGACATGAAACCTAAGCAAGATAATTGAGTGAACCCCAGTTAGAATACATAACTGACTACAATACTCTATTACTCAAGTGCCCTTTCATTGGCAGATTCAGGAGAAGAATCTAAGACTCCAACTATAAGAATTTACAGAAAATCCAAAGTCAACCTTATAAAAAAAATTTTATCTGCAAAGCCAAAACGAATGCCTTCCATGGAAAAGGCCTCAGGATATTTTCTTAAATAAAATTTATTGTATTTTTAATTCTACAGTTTAAGTATTTCCAAGAAACTAAGTATAGATATGCTGGGCCTTTTATTCTTTATTGATTGTTACGATTTGGATGTATCTTGATTGCTTTTTTATTGGCAAAAACACGGTGCCAAGTACAACCAACCCAAGGGTTGTGCTCGTAGACCGATCCAGTCGTGCCCTAGACACCAGCCAAGGGGGTTTTATTCATGTAAGGTTGAGTGTTTAGAAGAGTATAGGCATGGAGGGAGCATAAATATTCAAATTACACATGAACTCCACTAGGCCACACCCATGACACAAAGAAAAAAGATAAAATAATGATACTACTGCATGTCGCAGTCGAGACCTCAAGCACTAGCAGCTCATTTGTATCGCTTGTAGTTGGTGATTCATGGAGCATGTGTTATGTTCGTGCTCATCTAGTATCATCTTAGAGTTCCACGAAGGGTACAACATCTAGGCATGATGCCGTGCACTCTTGGATCCAGTGTTCCACGTGATATTCCACTCTTGTGGGCCTATGGGAAGAATAGTTCAGCATTTGGTAAGAGCTGGCAGGTGGACTCTCCCAATGTGATGGCTGCTTGGGGACTCCTGGGGACGGTCTTACAAAGTAATATAGATGGAATGGGTGAGAGAGTGTACTAGATAGTTGGGGAGGCCATCTGTTGTCTGGTTCCCCTCTCGCAGCTAGTGGCAAATGCTGGTGAGGTGCATGCGACACTGCATGACGTCCCACCATACAGTCTAAAGATGCAACTGGGAGTATGAGCCTGCAAGGATCATATTGATTGAAAACTTTGATTTCAATTCTATAGTGATATTGTGAAGGTTTTGCTTCTCGCAGAGAAGCCAGCCATCGGCTGATGTGTTAGTCTGAACTCTATAGAAATGTGAAAAATCAAAAATGATAATCCATGTGTGGTCTCGAAGGAGACCAACACCATCGATTGGGTCCGGATTCCTTGTGGCTTCACGATCCACATTGACTGCTTACCCAAAGGAAGGTCAAAACTTTAAGATGAATGGAACAAAACTAAATTAAAATGTGGAAGTGGAACCCCTACATCAACCAATCTATATACACCTCCAAGATCTCTTAATGATAACAACAATAGAAATCCTTTAAAATTAAGTATATTTTAAAATATGAAGATAGTCAACCAATAAACTTGTGAAACATGTATGATCTGATTTACACAATTATGTGAGACTAGACTTCGCTTAGTTTGCTTTTCACATTCCTGAATACACAAGCTTATGATTTTATTGAATTCAGTTAAACTCAATATTTTAAAATAAAATTTCACATAAGAAATATTTATGATGTTCATTTATTTAACCTGGACTAATTTTAGCACAGAATTATGATGGATTCTTTCATTCGATCAATAATAAGATTGTTTGTGACCGATACATATTATGCATCATTTTATCTTAAATTCCATAAATCTTAAAAAGATGATCATGTCTTGATGTAAATTATTTTATGCATTTATTGAAGTTATATGTTGATGTAATAAAAATATTAATTTATGGATGAAACTAAGAGACAAACAGAACCCTAATAAGCCAAAAATTGGGGGGAATTATACAGTGTTAATCCCTTAGTATTGTTGATTTCACCTTATACAAAAAAATTTATAAAACCCTTAAGTTAAGTGATATTAGTAAGACAATTCAATTATTTATCCAATTCAGTTAATCTGACCCTAATTAGGGTTAGTTTAATCTTCAATGAAGATCAAATGACCCTAATTATATGAAGACTTTGGAAAGCAGAGTAGAAAAGATGGGAAGCAAAGAATAATTTAGGATTCTCTAAATTGAGTTCTTCGCTCCAAGAAAAAGGATCAAAGTAGTCAAAAAGAGGGGTTAACAAGAAAGTATAAATGTCAATTTGTTTTGGGTGGGAACTGATAATCCAAACTAACTCACCACTTTCTAATAAACTGAACCTAGTCTTACGTAGAAATTAAACTATTTTCTTTTTGTTATGTCTTTAGTTCTTAGTGTGCAAATGCAACACCTGGCTCAATTTCACTAATCACTCCATTTAATCCTAGTAAGGGTTTGTACATGCCACTCTAGCCTAGTGATTTAGAATTTAAGACCAATATCAAGAAGAACAGTAAAAAATTTAACTAGCAACTAAATCCCAAATACACTAAAATTACATTTCAAATATAATGAATTAAAAAATACCAAATGCAGTTGATCTAGGATAGTTCTCCTCTTTTTCTTTCTGCTTCAAAAGAGCTCCCTCCAGAATGGCCTCCTCAACTCGAATTCTGATTTTTATACTTAGATTAAATGGAAAAGATTACCATTTTACCCCCAATAGTTATTTATTTTTTATTCATCGATGTAGGGTTTATCTGAATGATCTAACCATACAGATAGAAAGAGGAGTATATATGAGCAAGCACATAGATTTTGAGCTCAAACTGACTTCAGGATTAAGAGTAATTAATAAATGAATATTGACCAACCCTAGTAGTTGGATCAATTTATCCTTTTTAAATTACATTTCAATCTACACACAATTTCGTCACTTTTAGATTGGCTGACACATTTTTAGAGACATTTTGGCTGGTTTTCTCTCGGCATGCCACGTATCCGTGTGCTGAAAATAAGAAAATAAAATAAATCAACTGAAGTACGTAGCGATTTGCACGTACGTATGCACTTTTACCAGCGACGCCCACTTAGGTGTCGCGAGGCCACCTCCCGTGCATGCAATTTGTATGCACAGAATGGGCAGTGCAGTCACCGCCCAATAGGGATACCTTGGCCAATCACATTTAAGCCGTTGGATTCCCTTCCGACGTCCTAGATTTTGCCGCACATCTCTGATTGCTCAGTTTCTTTACTTTTTTCACAAAAGTCCCTGCTTTCATTTGTGCGTGCAAACCAACGCTGCCCAAAAATAATAGGACATATGCCCCTCCACTTATCTCTCCTCCATAGTGCCCTTAAAAACTATAGAAAATTGATCTGAATTCAATAAAATAAGAATATTTTTGATTGGATCTTTCTGCCTGCAATGCACGATTGACAGCTGTTTTAAGGCATATTGCAACCAAAATTTAAAATAGTCCCTCCAACTAAACAAATTAATTTAAAATCCTATTTTCCTTATAATTTTTCCCTTTTCTTACTTAATAATAATTCTAATAAAAATTCATTTCTTCCTTGAATAAATTCCCAAAAAGTTCAATAAAATACTAGAAAAATAAAAAAATTCAATAATTCATCCCCACATTAATTAATATTAAATATAATTTTTAACCCTGCCATTTTCATTTAAGTAGAGTTATTCCAAGCTTAAATAAATTCCAAATTTTCATAAATTAAAAGAAAATTGGGGTAGAATCAGAATTCACTTGGAATATTAATTAACATCTAAATTTATGATAACAACCCAATTTAACTATTTAAATGGATAAAATTGTGCTAATTACTTGAATTAAAAAATGGATTTAGGGTGTTATCAAATCCTAATCCATAAAATGCCTTGGAATATATTGTTAGGTACTAAGTGAGTGCTCAATATCCAAATTAAACTTGTTTGAATGCCAAGGCATAGGGAGTAATATTTTTCAAGTTAGTTTAATTGTTACATTGAAAGTTAATTCCCCATTATAAGCTAAATGAAAATGCAGATCAGGACTTTATTCAATACAGCTCAAACCAAAATCGAAAACTTTATATTGAATCAAAATAGTTGAGTTAGTCCAAAACATGAGATCACCATGACTATTTCATGAGTACTGTTACCATTGTTTATAGATGTTGCACCGACATGTGCCATTACATTCAGATTGTGCAGTTGCCCACATATCATAAAAAAACTCCCATGTAACTTCTGCTTCATTCTTCCCTGTTCCACCATCACATGCCACAATCTAAAACGTGAAATGCTAGCAAGGTGAAATAACCAGAAAGTTAAAAAAACTCCATGAATGTGAGGAAATTTAATTTAAGACAATTTTTATTATTTTTAAATAAAATAAATTTTATTTCTAAATTTTTAACTTGAAAAAATAAATCAGAAAAATATTTAAAAGTCTTTTAATTGTTCAGTCACTTTTTAGGACAAAGTTTACTGATTATATCAATTATATTCATGGTTTGCCATTTGCGCCACCTAAATAAATTCATTGTAGGTAACATGTTGGGGCTTAAGAAATCCGGGCCTTTTTAGGTGTAATTTTTTGGGTGATTTTACCAAACTAGAGAATTTTGGTTTTGAGATTCATATGATGACTTAGAGACTTGTGGACCAAGTCTTGGATTTGTATGTAAATTCGTGAAAATCTAACCTGGAATTTCAAGCCAAGACTGTGAAAAATTATCTTTCATCGTCTCTGATGTGTTAACTAAAGAATTATGTTAAGATAAATTTTACTGGACTTACTTAAGTCAATTACTATCATTTTTTTATCCATTTGAAAAATACTATTTGTAATGAACACGCTCTCTTTAGGTGTACATGATAAGTAGATGGGTTTTCCATAGAGATGCAGAGTTCAAGGATTCAATTCAAGTTATCTAGAATGAAATTTAACATCTAAGCTTTAGGGAATATCAGATTATAAGATTAAACATGAATAATCTCTATGAAATAAATGGTATATCCTTAGAGAACAAAATGGCGAGGAATTGAGAATAGAAAGGTAGGACAGATGAGAAAATATAAACAGAATGTAGGTCCTGACTTTGTTCCATCTAACCTTCAAGAAAAGAATCAGAACCAAAAGCAAAATGTGATAAGCAGAGTGGTTAATAAAGGATTTTTCAACAGTACTTTCGGTCAAGAATAAATACATTCAGAAGAAGGTAAGGGATATACAAACTATCTAATTTTTAGGAAAATTTTCAGTAGGATAATAAAATTTTATCAGTCCCAAAATTCCTGCTTAAATCAAGTTCTCGGTTAAAACATTTGATGGTAGCCAAGGAAATTAAAAATTACACAAATCAAGATAAAAAAAGAAATAAACTGAAAATCAAATAAAATATGTGGATACATTTTGATATAAAGAGATCTCTGATCTAAGTGCAGACTTTGGTTGAGCATCAAATAAGAAAGAAGAGAGACATAATTGGTAATTTTGTACCAACAGTAGGGGTGTGAGAGAATTCCACTTTTGCCACTAGCCTTTGCATAATTTTCTACTTTTGCCTTTTCTCTCTCCATGAAATTTGATGAAAAAAGGCATCCACTTCTGAGAAATTTGATTTTGATGCTTGTCTTAATAATATTGGGATAGATGCCTTCATTTCTCCATCACTTCCATTATCTCATGGAGGACCATCTTAAAGCCCAAGTAGGAGTTCTTGAGCAGCCCCGCCGTGGAGCCCGAGCTGACGCAAAGAATCGGGACTTCAAGTATCAGGCTTTACAAAGGAACTTTAGGGTTTGTTTTCTTTTATGTGAGTTTTTTTATGGATTTTAGGGAGACCTCGTGTTTTGGACTACCCTCGTTTTCCATGGTTTTAAGTTGGATTTGGGCCATTAGGGTGATCTCCTTGCAACTTTGGACATTTTCCCCCAATTTGGCCCATTAGATAAACCTTCTCTACAAAGCCATGCCTCGTGAGGCCCTTGGAATTCCACTTTGAGAAATTTGAAAGAGAGTTTCTCTTCTGATTTTGGGGTTTCCACCCTTCTCCTTCCATGGAGAGTCATCTTCCTGCCTTCTAGAGTATCTCTAAGGAGGGTGAATGCCAAACGACCACCCCCCACCCCTGCCACATTCACCGCCTCTGAAGCCATTGCTGCAGCCAGAAGAACAGTTGTCATCGTTAGCCACTGTCGTCTTCCCACTTGCACTAGAAGCCCTTAGCAAGTTCATTGTTACCACACCATTGACACTCGCAGTTTGACGCCGCTGGTGCAATACCCAAATATGCCACCCACTGCCACCCAATCCGCAGCCTCAGCCGTTGGGACTCTTGGTCTTCCCCCGCCCCCTTCTCGATTGAACAACTACGATGGCCGCTGCTCATGACTAGGTGGGCTCAGGGCCACCTAAATGGCCATCGTTGCTGCTGTAGACATCTATCACCCTGGTGGACCCCTCCACTCCCACAACCATCACCCGCCTTCAACTGCCAAGCTGCAGGCGACGTCGCACAAGCTGATTGTCACGGGCACCTTAGCCACAACCCTGGTCTTCTCGCGCATGGTCGTGCGGCATCCACCTATGCCACAGCTGACACCGTCTGAGGCTACCACCCACCGGCAGCTGCTGCCACACGCGGCCACCACCTACACGTAGGCTGATAATCTCAAATTATAAGGGCTTTAATTTTTTGTTGTTAATTGAGATTATTCAATAAAAAATATTTAACCGTACTTAATAATATTTAGTGACTAATGAGTACGGATCGTCTCCACAGGGAACAATGATTATGGAATTTTGTATTATAGTGATGATCATCACAAAAAAAATGAAGACTAGAGTAGAGTATGTGAGCTTGTGATCTCGACTAAAATGATGAAGGTTATATGTTAATATAACTTAGTAAAAAAAAGCCCAAGTAAACGGGAATTATGTGAAGCGATATGGGGTTGAGCTTGATAACATGAAGGACACAGTGGTGATCGAATGTGTGAATGATGGTAGTGGTTGAATGTAGAACGATATGATGGAGAGGATGGAGAGATCAGATAAGAGGATATAATGAGGTGAAATTCATGTAATACGTAATCACCAGGATTGATCGGCTCATATTACAACACAATTGAAAGTCAAGTGAAAATGTAAATGGTATGAGATGATGGTATGCTAACCTGAGAAAATTCAATAAGAAGTAATTCAGTAGAGGAGACGAGTTTGAAAGATCAATTAAACCTCAGAGTTTGACTAGACAAACTCAGACTCCCAACATCTCAATAGATCAAATAGACGACTAAGTAATGAGGGGCACAAAGTGCCCAAGGACGTCCAAGTCCTCTACCGTTAGGTCTAGTCGTGTCACAGTAAAACCCTACCTCTCAACAATAAGTGGCTATTCCTATCAGAATTTCTCGTTCCTAGGCATAGGAACACATACGACGATAACAATAAAGAAATAACTTGACTGCTAGCAAGGGAAACGATGGAACGTGGATGGGTTGGAACCTGAAATCTATGGCATCATAAATTGAGTCAGGGACACATGTCTGAAGCAAGACTAGAGCAGGCACATGTGTAGTGATAGTGCAGGCATAGGCACATACGGAGTGATGGGCCTTCGAGCTGGTGGGGCACCAACGCACATGGAGGGACACGGACACGCGCGAAGGTAGGCGCAAGCGCACACAGAGGGGTTGCGGGCGCGCGCACAATGAGGGCATGTGCTGAGGGCCATGGACGCACACAAAAGGGTCGCGCGCGCGCACGGGAAGGAGCGTGCGGCCGCGCGTGACGTGGGCGCGTGGAGTGACCACAGGCACACGAGCACAGCACCCAGAGTGATGGGCGTGGGCATGGTGGTGGCTCACGGGCGCGAGAGCACAGGCACTCGAGCACGGAGTGCAGACGTGGGGCACAATGTCGAGACGTTTGGGCGCGGTACAAGGGCGCAAGCACACGGGCGCTTTCTTTGTCGATGATCCAAGAAGCGATTTATTGAATGGCAATCTTCAAGAAACTGATTTCTTGGTGGAAATCAAGCAATCCGAGGCGATCGGCAGACAGCGTGAGACGGGCATGCAGGAAGAGACTCCTAAAAGGTATTTCTTGCAGGTCAGTGAGGGTGGCGTGGGGCATTCTTGAATTGGCTTCAATAAAAGCACAACGCGATGAAGAATTAAGCGTGGAGAAGAGCGGCAGCAATGGTTGTTCTCTACGAAATGACGATGTTGTGGAGGGGAAGCATCATATCTGTGCAGCTTCCCACAATCTATGCTAGAAAGTGGTAAAGATAACTTCTAGAGGGAGGAGGTTGGAGCCGATTGAGAAAAAATACTTTGAACTTCAATAAACTCCAAGGCTCTCCTTGGGCATGCCGCCCCTTTATATAAGAGAGGGTGGATGCCCGAGTAGGCTGAAACAAGGGGAAAACCATCTCGTGAAGAGGATTCCCCTAAACGTTCATTACATCATAATGAAAATAACATGGACGAGGCCCAAACACGATGGTCCAGTCTAAAATGTTTGAGAAGGAAATTCAAAATATATGGAAATAACACAAAACCTGGCAACCATCACTTGACCGAATACTTGAAGTGGGGATAATGGACGTCGGCCTGAGTTGCTCGGTATGGTTGTTGTTGTCCCTTGCTGCTGCTCGCGAGATGGTCCCCAATCAGAAATATGAGTGAGAAGATGATGATAAACCCTACTTAAGCTAACTATGATGTCTGAAAAAAAACAATGTAAGGTAAAGATACTTACCTTAGATCCTTACATTCTGCTAGGATCATGGTGATTTAGAGTGCCCGTCAGCTCTCCCTCTTCTTCAATGCTTCTCCCCACACACCCAGGACACCAAGAACACACTTGATGCATCTCAAAACTCACTATCTTACAATCAGCCCACACATGTAGGAAGCAAGTTCAAGATGAACTCTATAGTGATCGAGGCCTCTATTTATAGATCAAGTAGGTATAGATGGAAAGAGGAGGAAGAGATGAAGCAGTGCTGAAAATTACAGCTCAATCGGAGTTGTAGATCAAAAGATATGGTCGCCTGAAGTTGAGTAAATCCTAGCCCTTGATTTCTCTCTCCTCATCAGCGTTGTTAAGGCTTCCGCATTTTCTGTTTCCGTTAAACGGTCATATCGCTTGGAATTTGGTGGCTCCTCGTCTTCCATGTGTGCGCTTTCCGAAGGTGCCACCTGCACCTGTACGAGAGAAAAAGACAAAAGACTGTGTATATGGATTATTTAAATAATTATAATATTCTTGGCAGCTGATGTGGCACCGAGTCAGTGTGCCCTATGTCTGCAACTTGATCTTTTTTGTCCAATAAAAAATTGACATGTGCGCACCACATACATGCAAGTGCCATGTGTATACGTGGCGTCTTGACGTTGCGCCATGTCGCCCGGCCACCATTGTTTTATTTTCAAAAAGAGAGAATAAAAGCTCATTTTTTGTCTTTTTCCACCTTGGTCCACACGTGCATTTATTACAAATAAAGGCCTACTTATTATCGATTCGTCCATGTCAGCCCTGCACAGAAAAATCATAATCATTAGTTGAATTCCTTTGCGGCATCACTTTTCCTGATCATTATAATCAGTTTGAATTCATCATCGTTTGATGAATCGAACAGCGACACGTCGCGTTAGAAATAAAGACTTTGAATATCTTCTAAAATTGATTTAAAATTAAACAAAACCCAAAAAATACATATAAATATATATACTACGACTTAGAAAAATCATATCTTTCAAATTTTAATGCTTAAAATATTCCAGAAAAACTATATTCTGTCTCACAAATTACGTTCTATTAGAAACTATTGTTAGAAAAATCTCAAAAAATGCGTTAAAATTCAGAAAATTTGTAAAACCATTCCAAAAATAGATTTAATCATTTTGAGCTTGATAACATGCAAATATGAGTGATTTAATTCAAAGTTACATGTAAATATGATCATATTAATGTACTAAGTATGCATGTTATCATGGGCCGCCCGCAACCACCTTGGCTGCAGCAGGTGTCGCTCTTAGCCTCCGTCCTCCCATAGTCGCCACTACTCACGGCGTCGTGCGCTCTGACGTGCGGTGTCATCTGTGGCCACCGCAGGTGATGTCGCACCACCGTGTGGCGGAAATTATCGCCACAGGGGTTTCTCTGGGGTCGTTCATTTTCCACCGTCTTTTTGGGCTCAACTTACCACCCATGACCGTATGTGGTCCGCCACCATCTTCAGCCCTTTCACCGTGCCGGCCATCAAACGCATGTGTTTTTCTCTGGCCACCTTGCCAACTGGCACTTACATCCTCTTTCAGTGTCATTATCGCTTGCTCCACCACCATGAATTTAAAATCGTAGGTTTAGCCACCGAATTAAGAGATAGGAACTTTCCTTTTGGGTGTTGGATTAGAATCATCATCGTCGACGGTTGTGGACGTCTATGGACTGTGGCTGTCCTCCACTTTGCCAGCCTTCGAGCTGATCTATCAGGTCATTGGGAGGCTGTCCGCTACCCTAGACCTCTCATATCGTCTACCAGGTCCCTCTTTGTAGGTCAGCAATTTCCCGACGTATATATTCATTGATTTTACTATGCTTGCATCACCCATTAACCGTGCATCATTGGTTACTCGCCCTCCTTGTGGCAAAACACGAGCCGTTGAATTCCACCACCCTCGTATTACATCATTATATGTTCTATTTTATCCCAAAAATCTACCAACAATAGTTAAAATACCAATTTATTTATGCACGCATGGTTTAGATTTCTAGCTGAGCTGAAAAGTGCTTTTTTGGTTTTCTTCCAAATTTTTTTAATACTCTCTCCAAGATGTATTTAAGGGGAGGGAGATGAGGACCGGCCCTTCAAAGTGTCGATATGACTTCTGAATCAGATATCACCATTTAAATATGAGTGGTTCTTTGTTAAATATCTCATCTACTCTCTCATCCATGACAAACCAAACAGTTTTTAGGATGCCGCATTCTGTAAATATCCAGGAATCCACTTTTTCAAAATTGGCATCACATTCTATATTTTTTGTGTTTAGGACATTCCTACAGATGTCCTTGCCCAAAAAATATTATGACATCAGTTAATCAGAAAACAAATCTTGGCGTGGTTAAATTTTCAGCAACTTAGGTTGTTTTGTTTAAGTTGATCAGTTAATATAGAATCGGCTTCTCTGGTATTATGTGATGATGATCATACAATGATTATTGCAATAATTGTCGGGCAATATTTGTGCACCCATGACCTCCATGTTCCATTGAATTTTTTATTTAAATCTTGTTATTTATTTTATTTCTATGTAACTCTGCCTTTTTAAAATAAATGGGATTATTCTAATGATTTCTATACAACATCTTGAATCATGATGTTATGTGGATACTTTTCTCAGTGATTGGTGACACAACTCATTAAGTAAAACAATGCAACAACAAATGCAAAATGTGACAAGGCACCCTCAAATACTACTATGAGCCATTTCAATTCATACAAGAGAAAACTACAAAAACAATATTTGGACTTCAAAACTGAATTTCTATAAAAATATTTTTCAGGAAGTTCTATAAAGAAAAAAAACAGATGGAAATAAGACAACCCTCTAAAAGTTCATGTAACAAGTTCAAGTTATACTGACTTGCATATACGATCATGTTCATGCATACAAAAAAGAAATACATGATACTGGTGCATTACTTTGGATAATATTATGGATTGCGTAGGATGGGATTAGAAATCCCTATCTCAAAAGGCATTTTTTAGGAAAATAGCTTTCCTGACCTTAAAATGATGTTGTGTCAAGATTAACAAGGATATTAGTTAGATCTTTGGACAGACTTAGCTAACTTCTAGGCTGAGTAAACTTTTGTACATATGATTATAAAGGAAAATAATTTATATTCTGGAATATGGATAAAAACATAGATAACTATTTTCATGGAAGCAAAAGATGAAATTGATTCTAGATTGAAGATAAAATATGAAAACATTTTAGTACCTGATGGAAAACTTCTTGCACCCTTAATTTGCTTCCAAGAGAGTGCTTTTGAGGTCGTTCATCCTTCTGGCCTCTACAATTTGCACACAATTAAGGAGGCCCTGGAACTCCGCTTTTTCACTCCAATTATTCTTCTGATCCTTTAGGTCTTCTCATCCTCAATATTCTCCTTTTTGGATCAAGAATAAACTAAGATAGAGGAGGGGGGGGGGGGGGGGGGGGAGGGGGGGCTTCTGGATAAGGGTGTTACTAACAATATCCATATCCAAGATCCATTATCGGATATCATGATATTTGTTATCTGAAAAATTCCAAAATGTGTCCGATAATGATAACATATATCGATAACGGATAACTGTTTAGGGTAGAAATGGATAACGATAATGGATATCGTTAAGCAGATAACGTATTGGATACCGTTTTCTCTAAGTTAGATGACAATATTGATTCCAAAATGATAAAGTTTTCGATAACTGATAACGTTAAGCCCCTCTCTCTCCCCCTCTTTTTCTCTCTCTCGGTATCTCTCCCTCTCTCTCTTAGTCTCTCGCTCTCCTTCCAGCTCTCTCGCTCACCCTCCTGCTCTCCCTCTCTTCCACTCTCTCCCTTTCTCTCGCATTCTCTCTCCCGCTATCAATTTCTCTCCCTCTCTCTCTCTCTCTCTCTCTCTCTCTCTCTCTCTCTCTCTCTCTTGCTCACTCGCTCTCGCGTTATCTCTCTCTCTCTCTCTCTCTCTCTCGCTCACTCGCTCTCGTGTTATCTCGGTCTCTCTCTCCCTCTCTCTCTCACTCACTCGCTCTCACGTTATCTCGGTCCCTCTCTTGCCGTTGCTCTTTCTCTCATTCTCCCAGTCCCTCTCTCCCTCTCCCTCCCTCTCTCTCGTTCTTCCCACTCTCCCTCTCGCTCTCTCTCTCTCTCTCATTCTCCCCGCCTCTTCCTCCCTCTTACTCGTTCTCACGCGCTTTTCTCTCTCGGTTGCTATCTCTTCCTCTCTTTCTCTGACTCTCTCCTTCTGGCTCTCCCTTCCTCTCTCTCTCTCTCTCTTGCTCTCCCGCTCTCTCTCTCTCTCTCTTTCTTTCCCTCCCGCTCTCTCTCTCCCTCTCCCTCCAGCTCGCTCTCTCCCTCCCTCCCCCTCTCTTTGCCTCTCTTTGGCTCTACTCCCCCAATCTCTCTCTCTCTATCCCTCCCACTCTCTTTCCCTCTCTCTGGCTCTATTCCCCCAATCTCTCTCTCCCTCTCCCTCCCGCTCTCTTTGCCTCTCTCTTTGGCTCTACTCCCCCAATCTCTCTCTCCCGCTCTTCTGTCTGTCTAGCTGTCACGCGTGCTTCCGATCTCTTTCTCTATCATGATAGAGAGACATATAATCTTCTTCGATATACATATACTAGTATTCTATAATAATGGATATTTATGTCATAGGAGTATTATTATTTGATATCTAATATCCATTTATGATATCGGATATCCAAACAGAAGAATCTCCAAAATTGACAAAAACTCCCGGACAACAGATACGATAATCGGTAATGTACGAAAAGGTTCTGTTATCCGTTATTGTTATCCGATAACAGATAATGCATATCGAATATGAAAATATCAATAACGAATGAAAGTGAGATGAAACAACTTTTGATGTTGTTATCCGTCGTCCAGTTTCGTATTCGTTATTTGGACGGTAGCAGTCTATCCTGGATCTCCACTTCTTCCTCTCAAATTATTCTTCTGATCTGGAAGATTTTCTCACCCCCAATACTCTCTTTATTGAATGAAGGATCATTTAAGATAGAACGTGCTTGAAACTTACCCAATCCACTAGGTTAAAATGAGCCTTAGTTCACTGAAAGGGGGGTGGGGGTTACTTTGCTGTTGTTGCTATCCTAAGTGCCTAAAATGATTGTTTAAAATGTTTTACTTAAAACATTTCCACAGTCCCTTAAATAAAATTTTACCAATGCCAACTTAATCTTATGCATGTGACCCTCTAAAACCATGTATCATTATAGTTGATAAAATGAATGGCCGAATAATAATAATAAACCAACATTATTAGTTAAATTTATGAAGATATTTAGTAATTAATTAAGGATCATTTTCACCTACTGGATTGGCTAAGTTTTAAGCATATTATACCCTCTACGCACCTCCATGATGATATCTAATGGTGGCGGGAGGACCACTTATACTCCATGCATCACCACCTCTACAAGACACGAGCACACTATGGGCGCATGCGGCCTTTTGCAGGAGCTGCACCGATCACCTTTATATCTTTTTCTTTTTTGCTCATGGGCATGGGCGAATAGGGTCCAGTTGTAATTGGGACATCTATGCTTATAAACACTTCACTTTATATATAAAACCTTCATGGATGGTGTCCAAGGCACAGCTGGATCGGTCTAGGATTACAAGGCTTAGGTTGGCCATACTTGGCACTGTGTTTTTTGCCATTTAAAAAAAAAATTCCTGTGGAGTTTCAAGCTACACCTTGTACTCCAAAAGATATAAATTCTTAAATGAACCATATCAAGCTGTATTTCTTCATCAGGCATGGTCGATGATGTCATTAAATCAGTTATTGTATATGTCTAATTTTCACATGGGTGTGACTGTCCAATGACTTGGGTTATGGTTAATCAGCAAACCCTGTTTTCTTAGTTAGTTAGTACTTATGTGTAACAAAGATGATTGGTGAACACCTTTTTTAATATCCTCCCTACCCTGGCCTAGGATTTAAGTATATCGTCTACCTTGACCCAATATCCTCTTATGCTGAGGACAAATGGTCCCATCTTAGCCAGTCAATAACCGTTTTCTACTTCTTACTATATAAGAAGTAAGAGACTCATAAGCCCTGGTCAAAACATAGCCATCCATCAATCAGATGTCCTACATAATTCGCTATAATGAATCTCTTATACAAGTGTGACTTGAATCAATCTGGTTGACATGTAGGTATCATACCATTCATGGATTGATATGGATTAATTAAGTGAATTCTTTCTCCAATGAGCGCCCACCTTTTGTCCTCAATGACTCTACACCAAAGACCACAGGATCAGCCATCTTTATTATATATAGGATCAGCTAGTGTGATTCTATTTGGATTATTTGATGTCCATTTCAACTATCCATCAAATACGAATTTTAATAATACATATTCAAATACTAGTGATTAATGTATTATGATCTCATCGTAATTCACTAGGTCATTGAACCATACTCAGAGACTTCATTGTAATTATCACATTAGAATAATGATGAATAATTGGTTTTTTTATGAACTTGAACAAATTATGGAAGTATGATTGGCTTGGTGGCCACATAATATCCCTCAATTTTGTTATACTTCTGAGTTATAGATATCCCATCTACATTTCTAGAGTCTGTATATCCCTTATACCTAACCACAAAAAGCAAATATTAAAGGGATATGAACTAAAATCCCTTCACAAAATTGAGTAGATATTACTTAATCTTCCATCCACTTCTACACGTGATCTCCGAAGGGTTCAATTATGCAGAATACACAACTCATACATGGAATTTTGCCTCTCAAATTCCCATCTACTCTGAAAAAATACCAAAAATGCAAACCATTAAAGTTTGAATATACTAGCTCCTTTTATTAGTGAATAGTCAAATGTGTATTTCAGGAATTTTATGTATTTGTTTTAGGAAATACCACCCCTGAATATTTGGCCTTTATCATGGATACCAGTATAATTAAAAATGGAAAGTGTTCAATTGGAACATGAAAATGTGACTGACTTTGTGTTAGCTACACTTCTGGAGTGAGTGGAAGAAGGGAGGAGATTCTCAAACGAGGAAAAGCATCCAATAACTTTGAAAGAATTGAACGAGGAGTCATATTTCCCACTTTGATTTATTATTAGTAAGAGAAATGGCAGTGATTATTTTTATGCATCTTATGTTCACAATTAGATGAATAATTTAGTGTTGTATGTCACTAAAAAACATATTAGTTCAATGAAAAATTATCAACTTTGATAAAGTCATGGTTTAGAAGTAATGAATTAAACAATAAAAATAACATAATAAAAATATGAGAAGAAATAATGTCCTTGATATATCGTACACTTAAAATAATAATAAGAGCATATAATGTGTTAAAACTATCCTAAGAATTCAGTAATAAAGGTCTGTTTTATAATCAATTATTAAGTGTAGAGCTTTTATCTCTTAATCAGATAAAGATGCAATAAACCATTTGTTAAATCGGGTTGTATGCCTGAGGTCAAGCTTAGCAAATCAAGTATGATTTCCAGTTCAGGAAAAAGAAACTTAGAACTTAATATACCATTATGATATAAATGGAAAGAAATAGGAACACTAATGGAAGTTATTTTTGAAATATGTTATTCATGTGAATAAAGTATGCATTAATAGTAAGGATGGGAAGTTCTTTGTCAGGCACTGAATAAACAGTGTTCATGGATGAACACAGGTGAAAATCTGTGCTCCTGTTCATGTTAGGTTCATTCATGTTCATTTCCAAACTCTTTGCAAATGGATGGCATTTTCCAATACCAATTTAGTTATCATTAATGGTTAAATACTATTACGATAGTGTTTTACAACTAGTAGTAATGGTATTCTGTAAACATATTACTAAAAAATTAATGATTTAAATAAATATTAGTAAGCATTTCATCAAGATTAAAGTTCACGTAGAATTTTGTATTTAACTGTCATTTTATGGGAAAACTCATATATGCTGAAATAATACATAAATAGTGTTTAGAACTACACGTAATGGTGAAATATAAAAGCATTACTAAGAAATTAAGGTTTGAAATCAGTGTTTTCAATAATTTCATCAAGAGTAATGTTAAAGATGAATATTTCATTGGCTATTATTTTTGGAAAAGAAAATCAAAGGAAGTGAAGTACTATTTAAATAGTGTTAAAAAAAATATAAGACATGGTAAAATTTAAAAGTATTACTAAACAATTAATGATAGAAATCATTAAGTTCATTAAATTTAATAGTTAATTACAATTTTACTTAAGATATGATCATCTAGAAAAAAAACCATAAATTCTGAAATAGTTTTTAGATCATAATTACAAATAAAATAAATGGTAATGTTTAAAATTGTTTCTAAAAGATTAATGCTTTGAATCACTAATATCATCATGATCAATATTAAATTACAATTTTATCTTATTTCAAAATTACTGATTTAAATCACCAGTATCAGTAATTTCATGAACAATAATGTATAATAAAAAATATGGATTAAATTTTGAACAAATGTAATAAATGAAACTTGTATTGGCTGGTTTTGTTTTTGAACGATGCCTTAACCAGCAGAGTATAAAGATCAGTTTTTTTTAACCACTCAATGGAGTTTCTGATACATAAATAAATTCAGAAACCATGGAAGGTGTCTCAAAAGTTTGAATGTGAAAAAAATCAATGTATGAAACATGGTACTACAAAGAAATAAAAAAATGGATATCTCCAGATTCTGGTGTACCATCCTTCATATGTAAGTTCATCATCAGAGTCCCCTTACACCAAATTTACCTCCTCAATAGCAGGCAGAGACTCGACCACGTTGTTGTCCACATACTGTAGCCTCAACAAACATCTTAATTTCATCAATATAGATATGTTCTGACCTGCTATCCTTCAACAATTTATGTGCAAATTCCACGGCCAGCGGTGAATAATGTTTTGACTAGTGCACTAGACACATAAACAGGAGGAAGTCTCAAGCCATAAAAAAAACCTTAGGGAATAGTCAACATCCTTCACCTTGCAATCATAAGAGAGCATTATTCGACATGTAAGGTATTTGCAGGAAGCTTCGTAACCCATCTTCGACTCATGTGTTGAGACAATTCTGACATGGCAACGCCTGCGCAAGCCTTGACTTGATGGGGGGTGTGAAGAACTCATGCATCACGCCATCTTCATCAGCATCTGTTGATGGCTCACGCCATCGGGAACCGCCAAACACGTCATCCAAGTCACCATCTCCATCGTCGACAGCCGGGTGAAATATGCTCATCTATCGTATTTTGATTTCCCGCCTTATTCGTTAGTTTGTTTTATGTTTTTTTGAAATCGTCAAGTTGCCTACGTCACATTAGGACGCATCCATCATTTTGTCCATGGTCATGTGTCGTGTCGTTGAGTAGGGAGAAATCCTTAGCCATTTGGATCCCCTCCCTCTTCTCTTCCTTTTCTTTATGTTGTTTTCTCCTTTATTTTGTAATGGGGGGCCATTATATAAGGGCTCCCTAACGGAGTCCTAATTCTCCTGCTCTTGTTAACCATTAGGAGCCCAATTGGCTTCCCATAATAAGGGAAGAGTGGGCACGCTAAGTCATAAAAACCAGGATTTCAACGTAAGTGTGTTTTTTTTTATTTCTTGGCCTCACCCTCCCTCGTTCAGAGAGAAGGAGAGAAGAGGAGAGGGGGGAGAAGGACGGGAAGACGAAGATTGGGTTGAAGCCGCTCGGAGGGATTCTCTACCTCAATCAGGCATCATCCCGCTATCTTCGCCTCTTTTTTTCTATAGAATCGACGGACAACGCTGCCCACCCCTGCCAGTCTAATTGTCATCTTCCGCTAGGAAGATAGGCCTTCACCAAGTGGGGAGTGATGGTTGATTATTGTCTGACGATGGGAGTAAATCACTACACCAACGGATCAAGAGCGAGCCCCGACGCCGTCCTGACTTGAATTCTGGTACCTGATTCAGTCAGGTCGCCAGCCGGCGACCTGACCAAATCGACCGTGATTTCGACGATTCTGCTTCCCACGGCCCCTTCCGAAGTCCACCTTGGACATCCGACTCCATTAGGATGGCTTCTTGGTGTCTCGACGTGAATCAGGTCTATTGGCGCCACCAGAATGATCATCGGGCACTCTAAATTAGAATGGTCGAACGACCCACCCAAGACGGCCGACTGCGCCTATCTTGGTCCTTACGCCTGAGACCTACTGTGTGGTCAACTAGCGGCTGACTTGACCGGCGCCCCGAATTTGAGCCAGTCGATCGACCTACCCAAGACAGTCGACCCGTGCCTGGTCAGAATCGTGATGCCCAAGATCTTTTGGACATTCAATCAGTGACCAAGTGCATCCACTCACTCAGACCTTGACTAGGTGGTGCCTCCTACCATTCCGTGACCACACGACACGAAGCGTCAGCACCATTGATCATTCACAGAGGACAAGTATAATCTGCTCGAGTCGCGTCGCCGTCACTGACATTTCCATCTCCTCCCTCGACTCCGGATCTTCTAATTGCTTTTGTGCCATACACCATTCGAGCCGCCGTTTCTTCTCTGGCTCCTCTCCATCGCACTCGCTCCAGCCACTGCATCGACGAACAACCTACAAGATGAGCCGCCCCTACGACGAGGTACATCCTCTCTCTGTCGCTTGTTATTTTACCTTCTGTAGTATACTTTTGTCTTGATTCCACCGCGCTCGGGCTAGGTAGGTGAGAGAGGAAAGAATGGAGAGAAAACTACGAATGTAATCGAGCGTCTTACCAGTATACACGAGTATGTCCGTTCATGCGAGCCCTACGGATTGAGTCCATTCAGCCATAGGCATCTTCACCCCTCCGACGAGGTTGGAGAGGTGAACACTGCCGTCACCCGGCAGCCCTGTCCAAGCTTGGCTCCTCCCTCCAGTCAGAGATTGCACGTACAACACGTAGGACACATCACGCATTGCATCGTAGTTACATCTACCTGATTAGGGTTTTCCATTGAACAATGACATCGTCAATATCCGACCATCACTATCTAGGTACCGAGCCATAATACTCGGTATCGACCAGGCGACGTCCTCAATGACGTCTGACATCAAAATTGGTATCAGAGCATCGTCTCGATAACCGTCCGGACGACAACACCCCCATCGTTCAGCATCAAGTTGCTATCAGAGCATCGTCTCGATACTCATTCAGACGACGACATTGCTGTTCTTCAGCATCAAATTGGTATCGGAGCCAGGTTGTGGTGGCTCACAACACGTCTACCAAGCCTTATAGCCATCATTTCTCAATGCATCTTTTTTTTGAAAACCATCAAAGGCACCCTAGGGAACATGGCCATCGAGACGCAATCCAGCACGAAGGCTCAACACAGAGGTTAAACTTCCCCTCGACGCACCGAACCGTCGCCTGATGAGGGAGGCCATCCTACGACCCTCCCGGAACATCATCTCGCGATGCCCGTAGGTGGCCCATCACAACCACCTACAGAGCGCGCCCGGACCACACCCGCAGATGCGGGTGCCGCCAGACCGCCTAGTCCACGTGGGCAGACTCGCGCCCACCGTGGACATCGATGGTCCCCACATAGCTCCCCGCGGTCACTAGGTGTCTCTACACCTAGTGATAACAAGGATAGGGCAACAATGAGTCG
This sequence comes from Wolffia australiana, assembly GCF_029677425.1. Taxonomy (NCBI): domain Eukaryota; kingdom Viridiplantae; phylum Streptophyta; class Magnoliopsida; order Alismatales; family Araceae; genus Wolffia; species Wolffia australiana. The sequence continues at coordinate 9,581,111 of NC_135852.1, forward strand.
TCGCCCACACGGGAAAACTCTCGTTGACGAAGCCACACCCCGGGCTGCCGCTGCACGCGGCCGAGGAGCAGAACGCAACCTAGGAAGACCGCGCCAACAACACCGACCAGGGGAGGACCCATCCAAGGAGCAAGGGTTGTGTCTCTACATGATAGCCGCCATCGCCAAGTGCGAGGAGCAGATGCTCGACCGTCCAACAGCACTAGTACCTGTAGTCGTACTAACACCCATGGCTCAAGAGGAAGCCCGCAACCTGCCCCGGGTTGCGCCACACCTGGAATGTCCGAGGAGCCCCTACTACAACAACGAGTACATGGAGCACGATTGGAGGGCAGACAAAGAGCTTGGAGATCAACGCCCCACCCGACACCCGGCACATGACGCCCAGGACATCCGTGCCTAGGATAGACGATACCCACGGGACGACTCCGATCGTGGGTACGAGTCCAACATACCAGTTCGCAGAGACGAGCACGTGCAGCGATATGACCAAAGACCCGATTCTGACCTACTGACCTGTCGGGCGACTACGTCCAGCACGAGGATCATGGTTACATTGCTGATCCACCGGCCTGCCGACGCAAACATGTCCAGTGCCATGATCGAGGATACGAGGCCGACCTACCAGCCTACTGAGATGACTATGTCTGGCACGACAATCATGGTTACATCGCCGACCCACCGACCTGTCTAGGAGAACACGTCTAGCGCCATGACCAAGGATATGAGGCTGACTTACCGGCCCGCCAAGGCGACAATGTCCAGCACGATGACCGTGGTTACGCAGCTGATCTACCAGCCCCGACAGATGAACACGTCCAGCGCCACGATCAAGGATATGAGGCTGACAAACCCGCTTGCAAGGACGAATACGTCCAACACTATGATCATGAGCATGATGCCAACCTATCAGCCTGTCGTGATGACCCTGTTCGGCCCCACGATCGTAGACATGGCGCCGACCCACCGACCCCCGGTGATGACCACGTCTGGCCTCAGCACCATCGGTACGAGGAACCTGATGAGGTTCCTTGGTAACCGCCACACATGATGCCCGACCTCTGTGCATCGCACGAAAGTCATCCCCGACACTAGGATGACCACGACCGCAACCCGACCCCACCACAATGACGTGCCAACCCGCATCAAGGGGATTACCCGGTGCCCAAACAGCACTCAGATGATGATGAATGCCGACGAAAGGAGCATCGCGCTCCAATCTAGAAGAGCGTCTGTGCTGACATCGCCGTCTTTGAGGGGTCGAGGAAACCCAAGGAGTTCATCGACTGGGAGTCGAACTGGGAGTCAAACATGAACTCCTACTTCCGATGGTACCGTATGGATGACGATTTGTGCGTAGAATATGTAGCGATGAGACTTGGCAGACAGGCCAACATCTTCTGGGAAAATGAGTATGTCACCGTCGAGCAACGAGGACGGCCAATCACAATATGGGCCATAATGGTACAAAAGTTGAGGAGCAAGTACGTGCCTCGATAGTATCAAATGTCATTGTTCCTCACGTCGCTCGAACTTAGGCAAGGTCGACTTACCATGATCGAATACATAGGGGCATTTCAGGAGTGCCGTATGCGATGTCGATTCGTGGAGGATCCGTGAATCATCATCGGCCTATTTTCCCATGGGCTGCCGCCGACCCTGCACAGCGAGGTTCTTAAATGCAACCTTGCATAGGTTGACGAGGCCTACCATTTAGTGGAGTATATGGAGTATCCAAGTGACAAGGTTATCGCGCATACCACTGACACTGCGCCTCGAGTCATACCCATTCGGACCACACCGCTTGTGACTACTCGGGCTTCCCAAAACACCGGGGGCAACAAATCACGCCCATTACCTCCGTGAGTTCTACCCCACTTGCTCAAGTGGTCACGAGCGACACTCCAGCACACAGCATCATCGTTAGTCAAGCACCAATTACGTGCTTCAAGTGCCAAGGGAAAGGGCACCGAGCTAGCCAATGTCCGTCCTCAACCCTCTTGATGGATACGGGAGAGGTCAAGCAAGACCAGAGCGGAGAACTAGAGACGCTACCCGACGACGACTATCCCACAGACGAGGAGATCCCGAACGGCTACGAGTCACCCGACCCAGGGGTTTGGTATATCCACATAGTGGATGCCCGTACGACTCCGGCACCCACGCCGCGCCCTAACATTCGGCGACTCGCTAGCATCATCGCAGACCGCCCATGCACTAGTGGGACGTGTGTCCCACCTGGTGTTACGTTGCATGTTAATCCTGCACGTGTCCCAACGAGGACAGCACCTATGGCCGATGCGACTCTACGCACATCGATCTTCTACATGTTTGTCAAGATCAACGACAAAGCGAGTAAGTTGACGGTGGATAATGGCAGTTGTGTCAATGCCATATCAGACGCGATGGTTGCCCGACTAGGGTTGGTGACCATACCTCATCCTACCCCTTTTGATGTGTCGTGGATTGACGCTTCATCATTGCCAGTGAAGCGACAGTGTCACGTCCCGTTAAAGATGGGTACGTATGATGAGACTGTCCTTTGTGACGTCCTTTTTATGAAAGCAGGAAGTAATATCATGGGTTGTCTCTGGATCTATGAGCCGGCACAGAGAACACGTATTCGTTCCTACACCAAGGATGTCGGGTCATGTGGTACCCTTACACCATGAAGCCAACCTCGAAAGGTGCCCTCACTAGAACAGTCAGGCTAATGATCTTCTGCTATCAGCGCCCCCCCCGAGAGCTGGGATGCAACGATGATGATGCGCTTTCATGGCCCATCGATCGCGCTGCCCGCCAAACTGCCTGCGCAACCAGTCAGGAGACTTGCGCTGCACACAGCACCACCCGTGCCGCTCGCCCAACTACTAGAGCCGCCCGCGCACATCGTCTGACCAACTGCGCCGCCCACCTGGCCACCCACACCATTCGCCTGGAGCAGACATGTGTCGTTCCCATTGGCTTCGCCCATGAGGTTCCTCGACTCAGTGCGGACCCTGCACTCTTCCCTGACCAAGATGATAAGCGACGGACGCGTTGGGACTGCCGTGTCATTCGCGAGGTAACGCCCAACCACAGTTGCCCTACCCCGCGCGCTGAGCACACATTTGACTCCTCGAAGGCCCACGCCACTGGGTTGAGCCCACTCGAGATCGCCAACAGCCATGTCCCTCGATGACCCAAACCCTAGCACCCATAGAGAGTCAACATCTATATTTGTCCAACATATTTTGACATTGCATCAGCATCGCCATAGTAGATCTACACATATGCATGCTAGGTACAAGTATGCTGCTAACTCGCATAGCCATTTTTGAGTGTGACTTGTGGGGAACTGAGTGTTGGTGAGAATTTGGCTGGAGAGTTATTCTCCCGGGTCGGCCATAACGCTACATGTTCATGGCGCCTATCTGTTCTTGATCCTCTAACGAGTGGGCGGTTACGCCTACGTTCTCAAAGTCCCTCCTTCGTGGGGGACCAGCTCCATGTTTAACGTGGTGGGCCCAGCCTTGTACCGCGCCCCTTCTCTCCCCTTCGAGCCGGCCTTTCTAAGCCCCTTTAGTGTGAGTGAGTTTGCGCGACCACTCCCCCAATGCTTTTGCCCGATTGGCACGAGTCAATCAATAGCATACTGCTTGGGGTGATTAACAACGCAGGGGACAAGGTACCACGAAGGCTCTTACCTGCAAGCATGGACAACCCGCATACTACGAAGAGTGAGCTTCGCCAACAACGACCAGGCATAGTCCAGCCGTTGCCGCTAGCTACCCCAACTTATCAATCCCAGGAGAATTGAAGGCGCACGCCATCAGGAACCGCCGAAGACATCTTCCGAGTCGCCGTCTCCATCATCGACAGCTAGGTGAAATATGGTCATCTATCGTATTTTGATTTCCCGCCTTATTCGTTAGTTTGTTTTATGTTTTTTTGAAATCATCAAGTCGCCTACGTCACACTAGGACGCATCCATCATTTTGCCCGTGGTCGTGTGTCGTGTCATTGAGTAGGGAGGAATCGTTAGCCATTTGGATCCCCTCCCTCTTCTCTTCCTTTTCTCCATTATATAAGGGCTCCCTAATGGAGTCCTAATTCTCCCTCTCTTGTTAACCATTAGGAGCCCAATTGGCTTCCCATAATAAGGGAAGAGTGGGCACGCTAAGTCATAAAAACCAGGATTTTAACGCAAGTGTGTTTTTTTTTACTTCTTGGCCTCACCCTCCCTCGTTCAGAGAGAAGGAGAGAAGAGGAGAGGGGGGAGAAGGACGGGAAGACGAAGATTGGGTTGAAGCCGCTCGGAGGGATTCTCTACCTCAATCAGGCATCATCCCGCTATCTTCGCCTCTTTTTTTCTATAGAATCAGAGGGCAATTGGCACCACCAGAATGATCATGGGGCACTCTAAATTGAAACGGGCGAATGACCTGTCCAAGACGGTCGACCATGCCTAGCCTGGTTTTGATGCCCGAGACCTTCTGGGCACTCAACCAATGGCTGAATTGACTGGTGCCCCAAATTGGAGCCGGTCAATTGACCTACCCAAGATGGTCGACCCGCACCTGGTCAAAATCTTGGCACCAAGATCTTTAGGATGGTCAGTCAGCGACCAAGTGCATTCACTCACTCAGACTTGACTGGGTGGCACCTCTCGCGATCCCGTGACTGCACGACGCGCAGCGTCAGCACCATTGATCGATGCACAGAGGTCAAGTATAATCTGCTCGAGCCGCATCGCCGACACTGACATTTCCATCACCTCCCTCGACTCCGGATCTCCAAATTGCTCCTATGCCGTATGCCAGTCGAGCTGTAGTTTCTTCTCAGGCTCCTCTCCTCTCCATCGCACTTACTCTGGCCGGTGCATCGACGAACAACCTACAAGATGAGCTACCCAACAACGAGGTACATCTGCTCTCTGTTGCTTGTTATTTTACCTTTGTAGTATACTTTTGCCTTGAGTCCACCGCGCTCGGGCTAGGTAGGTGAGAGAGGAAACAATGGAGAGAAAACTACGAACATAATCGAATGTCTTACCAGTACACACGAGTTCGTCCGTTATGTGTGAGCCCTACGGATTGAGTCCGTTCGGTCGTAGACGTCTTGGCCCCTTTGATGAGGTTCGACTCCTCCCTCGAGTCAGAGACTGTACGTACGACACGTAGGACGCATCACACATTGCATCGTAGTTACATCTACCCAATTAGGGTTTTCTATCAGACGAGGACACCGTCGATGTCCAACCATCACTAGCTAGGTACCGAGCCATCATACTCGATATCGACCGGGCAACGTCCTTGACGACGTTTGGCATCAAATTGGTATCAGAGCATCATCTCGATACCCGCCTAGACGATGACAGTGCCGTCGTTCGGCATCATCCAAGCTATAGTGTTGCTGCCCTTCTTCGCCTCCTACATCATCGTCCCTGAAATCTGAGGCTTCCTCTTCATTGATGTTATTCAAAAGTCCTTAAGCATATTCCACCAAAGCTTCATGATATTTGGATGTCATGGACTTTAATTTAATCCAGGCATTTACAACTGATGCAACTAAAAATGCATTAATTGAATTATATTCCTTTCCGTCTCATTGGGAGAGATAATATACTCATGACAGAACCAAAATATGTATGTTAAGTGTATTGTCATTGTAGATAAATTTGCCAAAATCAAATATTTTTTGAAAATATAAAGCTTACTCAAATGTATAGTAGGAGAAAGGTAGACTCCATAGGGTCTCGCCTTTAGAGGTAAATTTAATAATTGAGTTATAATTAAGGAGAAGTAATAATAATAAAGATAGTGAATGTAGTAGAAGCTAAGTAATTAGTAGGTGATAGGAAGTACAATAGAGATATATATTCTAAGTTAATATCTATATTGTTTTATAGATAGTGGAGGTAATAAAGAAGTACAATATTTGAAATGAATTAATGGTAGTATAATTAAGGGGAAGTTTAATGTAGGTAGTGGTAGAAGTATATGAAGATTAGTGAGATAGATATACAAATAAATAATACTAATAGGTAATAGGAAGGTTATTTATTTAATTACTATGAATATATATATAAGATAGCAAAGGGATTACAATAATGATGGATATTAATATTAAGTTAGATAATGAATCAAATTTTACTTTAATAAGATGTGCAAATTTTATTAACAACAATATATGTTTTAGTGAGAAGAAGAATGAAGAAGAAATAAATAATAATTATGATAGGTGAAATAAGGGATTATATGTTGAGTTATATATTAGCTTAGATTTTAAGAGTAAGAAAGATAGGTAAAAGTATGGGGATTATCTAATTTATAATACAATTAAGTAGATAGATAGTAACAATATTTAAGATAGTTTAATTAAGTATATCAACTAAGAGAGATAGGTTTAGAGGAGGTAGATAGATTAAAAATATAATTAAGAGGAGTATAAGTATGTATTTTAACTATTTTATATTTAGGGTTAGCTTAAACTAACAGAAAAATAGGTATTTTAAAATATTTTGTATAGCACAAAATCAGGATAAACTAAGTGGAAATCCTCCATCCCAAGAAGTTGTTTGTGATAATATTTCAATGAAACTAAGCTATCAAGCAACATTGAAAACTGGATTGCAGCGTGGATTTCTACCAAACATCGGCATGGAGTCACAAATATAAACTAGACATCTACCAAAAAAGATTCAAAGAATCATCGAATGCACCTTGATTTAGGCAATTGAGGATGGAGATGTTGTTCGCCATCTCCAGACTTTGGCATGTCTCACCATCCTCCTCTGTGGTGGCTAGTGATTGTCTAACCGATATCCGTCTGATATCCGATATCTGGAAAAAACCGGGACGGTGTCTGATATCGGATATCAGATATCGGTCAATATCCGTCCTTTAGGTCTAGATGGATATCGGTGATGGATATCAGGGGGGTAAGGACAAGATGGGTATCAGATAACGGATATCGGATTTTGATATCCGGATATCAATATCTGCTATCGACAATAAAAATAAATTTTATGATCACATTCAATGACTAATGTACAACAATATCATAGGCTTTTGAAGTATTTTCAACCTCAGTTAATATATAAAGTGTCAGATTTTTATTTTCTTCCATATGGGATAACAGGATTCAAAGATTAATGTACACTCTGAATCCTGTTATCCCACATGGAAGAAATTATAAATTTTGCTCTATATATATTAAATGAGTCAGACTATACATTAAATGATAAAATAATATTTTAATCTATAGTTGCTATATTTAAAACCCCTTATATACGTTGGTTATTTAAAAAATTAAAGCATCGTCCAATAAATAGAGCTGAAAATTTCTATGTTCTTCCATACGGGATAAAAGGATTCGTAGTTTGATGTTAAACTCCGAATCCTGTTATCCCATTCTTCATTGAAAAGATTCATCTGTTTATAGAAAATGAGCCACTTAATCAATCAAAAAGCTCCCCAATTACCCTAGTTCTCACGTTGATCCATTCAAACTACTGAATAACTATGGGTTAATTATATTTTTAAATATCCTCTCTAACTTGGATATCAAAATCTGATATCCACGCCTGATATTCGATATCGTCATCCTCCCCGAGAGACGGAGGCGGATGATGACATCGAGATGGATATCGATATCGGATATTGGTACTGTAGCAACCGATATCCGATATTGATATCCGGATATCAAAAAAAATGGATACCGGAAATTTGATTTTCGGTACCCGGTACTGCATCCTTTCCGATACCGTAATCCCATACCTATATCGGGACGGGCAAACCCTAGTGGCGGAATACTTTTGTGATATTCTATTCCAAAACAGCACCTTCTTGAGTGATCCAAGCCTTCCTTGGGGTGTTAGAACCTCTAACTAAGCTAGATGAGCTCCAGACATGTCTCCCGTCGCTGCCAAGAAGATGAACTGGAAGATAGTGAATAAGGGGTTGCCCAGCTCTTAAAAGCTTGTGAAGGACCTCCCATGACCCTCGATGCAGAGGGTCAGCCTTGGGGGTCCTCCTAGGCCATCTGATTGTCATAGCGGTCCCCCCGTCGGCTGAAAACCATTGTCTTCTTGACGGTATCGATGGCCAAGGGCAAAGATGGATGAAACTACCCCTCGCAGTTTGATCTCCTACGTAGGGGTTCCAGCGAATGCAATTAAATTCCAGCCATGGACCCCTTTAAGTTTCGTGCACCCACGTAGCCAGATTGCCATCCTCATTAGCAGGCCTCATTACCCCTGTCCATGATTCTGATTCATTCGTCGAGAGCCTTGCTTGTCGTTGCCACCCAAAGTGGTCAACTAGAGCCCAGGAAAGAAGAAATAAAAACAAACAAAGGGTTAAATATAACACGAACCGTCTGATCTTCATCGCGAAGATCAGAAAATCACAATTAAAACATTGCTTGTGATGCGGCCTGTTTTGATGTGGGCTTCGACCTGGATCAGCTCGAAACATGCTCATTGCTTCTTTGTTATTTTCTTAAAATCATGGCCCATTAGCCTGGTGCAGAGCTCAAAGAAACAATGGGATAGGATTGCATATTGGAAAGTTTTTGAAACATAAAAAGGGTATAAATCTGATTAGAATAAGTTATCTGAAATAAAATCCCCTATCCCTCTGCATGTGTGCACAGGCTATCTCTGCAATGGGCCTCTGTGGACTCCCTTTGATGAGCCTTCTTGGACTCCCTTTGTGGTTTTAAGGCACTGCTGCTGGGGCATCATCGCATGCCATCTGTGCATCTGGATTGAACACTCTGAGCTCGCTTGCCTGCTGCTTGCTTGGGCCACTTTTTTTGTATACATTGTTTTCTACCAAGAAAATGAAGAATAACCACGAGAGAATTTATCCCAGTAAAATAAATAAATATACATCTCATGTTGCAATAGTTATGCGATAATTAGACTTTTAAATTATGCAATAGTTACATTAAAATGTATTATTTTACCAATTTCTCCATCTAATGCATGAGATGTAATTCTTATAAAGATGAATGTAACATTATAGAATGACGTCAAAATCACCTTTAAAATATATTATTGCATGTTTCAGTTTGGGTTTATCAGCTCATCCACTTTTTTTAGGAATATAATCAAAATTGGCTCATAGTAATGGTTTTATGATACTGTAAAAAGTTAGTTTTCCCTCAGACTGATTACTCAACTTGAAATGTTATTGAAATACAAGGTGAAGTAATTTCATAGACTCTAGGTTCATATTGGATGCAATCACAGTAATCTTAAGGCCTTTTGTCTATTTAATATAAGACCAAAAGTTTTCAAGGTTTATTTTGAAAATGGAAAAACATCTTTGTTAAAAAATAACCGGAGGAGATATAAAAAATTTATTCGGGGATGTGAAAGCACCAGTATCTAATGAAATGTCTCCCATGAGTACATCTTGCAGACTCGTTTTTCAATATATATAGACATATGGTGGTGAATATAGAAATGATAAGCATTAAAAAGTTCTTAATATTGAGAGTGAGGGAAAATTTTAAACAAAATTTTGTACGGCATCATGCTTAATGACAGGCCTCAGAAATATATTAATGAGATAGGTAGTGGTTGCCATTGCATCATCCCAGAGTTTTCTTGGTATGCTAGCTTTGTAAAGTAGACAAAGTGATGTCTCTAATAGGTGCCCATCTTTTCTCTCTACTGTTCAATTTTGTTATGGAGTATGAGGCCAAGAGACACCTTGATAAGCCTGAAAATGTACTTAAAATATGTCGTTGTTTGGGGTTTTAGACTTATGCAATAAAATTTATAATTTCCCTTAATCACTAAATATTAATATAGAGCAAGTAAGGGGTCGAACCACAGGGAGGCAATAAATGAGAATTTTTATCCAATTTTAATAAATTAATTCAAGAATGAATTAATTTTGCAATTAATAAATCTTAATTATCTTCAATAATATTCTTAATTAATCAAAATTAAGTAAAACATAATTTTGATTTTTTAATATTTCGGTCAGAAAATTCAACATAGGAATTTTATAATTTTAAGCTCAGATTAATTCAGATTATTGATTTCCCAATTATTATAAATTTTAAAACAATTTTATGAATTAAAATTGGGAATTAAATAATCAAGAAAGAGATCTTTAAATTGGAGTTCAAGATAGATGAATTTTCGATTCAAATTTAATTTTTAGGTTTTTTAATATATTAAATTAAATTCCTAAATAATAAAAATCGAAATCTAGAGAGAGAAACTAAACAAATTAACCTAGAGAGAGAAAGTGAAGAAATTGGGGAAAAATTGAAATCCGACCCTAAATAAAAAATCTAATGAAACAGAAATGTTATAAATTGATGTAGAATTGAGGATCAAAAACCAGATCTTGAATCCGAATCAAAACGAAGTGCTAATCTCATTCAAAACAAACTTCTAGGGCATGTACATTTCGCCCATGCCTTGGCGTTTTAGAATCATTCAAGAAGATGATTGAAATACAAATCAGAGACTTACAAATTTGAGTTCAGAAGCAAGATCTGTCGACTTCAAGAATCCCTCCTGTGTCCTTCCTGGCCAATTGCTTGGGGGAGATCATCCAAAAGTGATTTTCGCCCTTTTCCAGACCTCCATTTAAAGATCCAACCGTCTGGATTGTAGAGGGGGAAAAGACGAACCAACCCTCGAAATTTCAGCCCAATCGGACATGTAGATCTCAAGATATCGAGGTTTTAGTGAGAAAAAATCTGAGCCGTTGGATTTATTTATCTCTCCTCCAATAAGCTTGGAAATGGCACGTTTTGATTGGCTAGCATGATTATTTCTCGTTTTCTGCTTTGACAGGCTGTTGTGCGCATCGTCAGCCCGCAATCATTGGCAAGTGATTTCGTTGAACGGCTAGGAATGCTCCACGTCACCCTGAAATAATAAAAACAAAAGAAAAGGACAAAAGGTCTTTTTAAAAAAATATATATATTTTTATTCTCTTAGCCGCAATCTTTGACCATTCTTCTCTCTCTTCTCTCTTTTATTTTAAATCATAAGCCGCTATTCTTCTCTCTCTTCTCTGCTTAAATATTTTAAATCATAGCCACTTATGTTGACTATTCTTCTCTCTCTCTTCTCTCTTTTATATATTTTAAATCGTAGTCGCTTATGTTGACTATTCTTCTCTCTCTCTTCTCTCTTTTATTTTAAATTATAAGAGGATGGACAATGCTCTTCCACATTTGATAATTGCTGGAATCAAGCTTGACCAAAACTGTGAGTCCTGGAGGGATAACAATAGGCACTGATCCGAAGACTGTCATGCTCAAAGGATTTGCAAACTGAGGGAAGGCGATCGTAGAAGCTTGGTTTTCTTCTCCCATGCTTGAATGGTCCCCGTCTGATGCCATGTTGACAATCTTGAATCTTGAAGATGAACAGAAGAGAAAGAAAAATTGAGAAAGAAGGAAGAAGAGGAGATAGAGCAGACACAAGAAGAGTTGAAGATTGTTGTATTTCCCTCAAGGTTTAAAAAGAAACATTGGTTTGGTATTTATAATACGTATATCGTTGTAGAAAATAGCAAGTTACCATTTAGTGTAAATATGTCCGTTGTAACGGTTTACAATGGATATATTTCGTTTAAAAAAAAATCTGTTCTAAGCCATTGTAACTAAATGGTGCACTGATCACGACCGTTGATCGATGCCGTGAACCCCTTCTTATAACGTTAAACGCAGATCTGATCTGAGTCGTTATAACTAAATGGTGACCGATCACGACCGTTGATCGGTGCCATGGACCCATTGTTCCTAACGTATAAGTGTGAATAAATCCTAGTCGTTATAATCATAACTAATGTTGAATCCTATTCTATGTTTAAACCTATATTTAATCCCAATCATCCAAGTCTCTAACGAGTATAAACTATATATTCATTTTACTATCTAATCTTGATTAAATCCTAACTGGAGATAGCCGCCGAGTTTGCCAAGTTTGAGACTCCTTCCTCAACACGTGGATTGCTGCCTGTGCCTGTGCTGTTGCTGCCTCCATTGAGCCCAGTGATGTTGCCACTGTCCGCGCATTGCTGCAGACCTCACCATTTGCGCCACCTGCGTAAGACTTGCCGTGCTGCTATTGCCTTTGCGTGCTGCCCCAGCAGCACCCCGCACCACTAAGACACGTTGCCACGCCAGTCACGCCATAGAGGTATGCATCGACTCCCGCTTTACTCGCACCGGCCGACCTCTCTCTTTGCACCTGCCGAGCCATAGACGCCCTCTCGTGCTGGCCTCCGGTCGTCCTTCCAATCCGTCCTCATCTTTCTCCCAACACTAGAGCTAATCAGACAAGTCAACGAATGGTTGAAGAAGTTTCATTGTCTTCTGCAACCGCCTGCGCAAAGCTCAAATCAGACATGAGATGGGAGAAATATTGGATAACTAAACCTCTAGAATGACTAATATGCAGCTCATCAAATGGCACATACCATGAATGGGAATCTTCCAGCTCCATGTTGACAATACAGGTAACAAAATCTTAAAGGCGAATGACAAGGGAGGAGCCCTTCACATCTTTAGTGGAGGTTCCACTTAGCTTGGCCCATTTGCGCTATACATACTAAGACATATCCATAAACCAAGGTGATGCAAGATGGCATATTCCCTTGTGTGTAGCATACCTTTTGATAAATATTATCTGGCCTTCAATCCAATCAAAATTGTATGCCCCATTAGAGATAATTAAAATATACTTTTCTTAGTTACTATTCTTGTATGAGGTTTTTAATGAATTCCTTCGACATATGCAACTACTGAGGCAATCAAGAATCTGAATTTCAACAAGAAATATAGAAAGCACCGGCAAGACATTAAAAATGTACCGGTGAGTCAGAAAAACATCACCAACAACATAGAATGACATCAGCTGAGAAATTACAGAAGATAACCAGAGAAGCCAAAAGAGATTGCTCCAAATAGATCACCAATGAACTAGCATGATATCACCTGGAAAACAAATAGACATCACCAGTTAAATAGCAAGATGACACCAAAAAAAGAAAAAGAAATCAGCAACAAGACAATAAGAGAGCACTAGCCAGACAGCGAAACATCACGATTGTGACAACAAGAGAGCATCAGTGACTCATATTTCCAACTAAGAAAGAAACCAGCATAGTCTCAATAATGCAAGTCTGATTCGTTCATGTCAACACTGTGTTCCAAAATTATATTTTTCGTGTTTTTTAGTCATTATCAAATATTGGGACATTTGGCTCAAAGAAGACAAAAGGAACAATGAAGGTTTCTCAGTCAGTGCCTAAATAACCATTGGAATTATACAATAAAATTGTTTTATTACATAAAAACAGTTCGCTTATGAAAAAGAAAAACATTCTTTATTCTCAAAAAAATCATGTCTTAATATGTGTAGCAATAATGGGCCAAGCAAACAGGATGCTCCATTAAAGCTTAGAAGGATTCCTCCCCTGTCATTCGAATTTGGGCTTTCCTTACCTATACTGTCAACATGTAGCTTCATGATTCAATAGTTAATCAATTAATCAACACAAATAATATCATAAAAAATTAATTGATATAATTTTCAACATCTACAAGTATATCATGTTTATTGTTATATCATGGCAGATATCCGAAATGACCGTTTTATAGGCATTCATGTTGTGTTCCTTGGAAAGTTTGATTTATTTCATTGGCTATACCTCTTAATAGCATGAACAATTATTTTTGCCTTCGATATTAAATATTCTAGGCGGACAAAGCTCTTTTGTGAAACTATAATTTGTTTTGAATGCATCTCACAGTCCTGAACCTCAAAATCATTGTCATTATGTGTAAACATTTTATCTATGTATCTTCTTCCTCTCCAAGGGCTACAGCTGGGAGGGCAGAAAAAGCACCTTACTACTACTTGGAAATAAGTTTTAACAGATGGCACATCCAAGGCATATGTATAATGGCGATAAAATGTTTGTCGTTAACATGCATTACTCTACCATTCTAAAATGTTTTGAGCGCCAAACCCATTGAGTTGATCCATTGTTATGTGTGGAGACCATCACGTTCCATTTCCACTATGACTTTCACTATTGTATTAAGTGCTTTTCAAGAGCTTCATGAGTGTATATTTTGAAAGAGTGTAATGCTGTATTACTCTCGGTCCGCTAGTTCTATAATGAAGTATCTACCTAGAATTCTACAACACCCATAGTTCTTCGTACAAATAAATATTTTAAAATCATTTTATGAGATAACATCCACTCAGGTTAGGGTTAGTGGCATTGTATAACATTAGATCTTTCATTTGTAATCAATCTACCAAGTATATAAGGTATAGACATCTTGGACTTCAATAATTATAGCATTTTTAACATCATATCAAAGTAAGGTTCAACCTCAATATCTGTGCCAACCTAGGGATCTGCAGCGCCTTAAGATCCATGTATCTTGCCTTTTCATCTAGCATTTGGATTTTTTTACTTGTAACATTGGATACCAAACCTTAATATTTATTCATGAACTTATTACCCCCATGCTGCCTGACATTGGCTTCTGTACCTATCTCTCCTTGACAGCTTGTTATCCAACCTCAAGAGTCATACCTATCTCTTTTCATCACTACATCTAGGTTTTGGAATCCATGTCGACCTATGTATCACAGATAATGGTATGGAGGCTTGGCTTTTTCAATACATGCCACATCATCAGCCTGTACCATATCATTTTTGGGTGCTACGTAATTAGTGCATGCTAAGTCTTGAATGTCTGCCACGTCATTTAGACAAAGGCCTTCCCAAAATGATGGTTCATCACTAAAATTAGATCTGAAGACTTCAGCATTTCCTATATATTATTCCCAGGTTAGGATATAAGAACTTGTTAAATAAGATAAGGAGGCTAAGGCATATATTGGTTTCATCAATGCACACCCACCAGCGCTTGCCTAAGTACCCTCTTGCATCATTTCCTACATCTTGCATTTGCATTGTCCTCGTCCACATTGATCAATATCTCCATTATACGGCTGCTTGTGACTTCCACTACTGAGTTGATGCCACAACCTGCCCAAGTTGCCTCTCAGCCATATTTACACTTTGGGACACTCAATACTTACTTTAATTTTAAAATTTTAAAACATATCTAGAGTTTTTGAAGATTTTTTTATTGCAAAAATATTTTTATTGGGTCATAACTTCAATTATTTCCTTCATAATCGGCAATGCCATGTATTATTCACTGAGTCATTTCCACCAATCTAAAATGTTAGCTTTAAAAAATGTACATGGAAGACTCATATCAATATAAATTTGGTTATATTTTGGTTCATCTAATTTTATATTAGACACCTAAATCATGAATATATCATCCATAAACCCTTGTAAATTGGGAATGAGATTTCCAAAAATTTTAACTAGGTAAAGAATTATAGAGTAGATGCATATCAGTATAATGGAAATAGTAGATAAATAATGGGAGGGTATTCAGACCAATTTCTCAATTGCTATTTTTATAAATAATTCATTATATTAATCTGAAATTTGGTAAAATTTATAAATATATATTGGGGTATTATTTTAATATTTTATCTTATAGAAGCAATATTATAGTTGTATGAATATTTGGTAAAATGTTCTTGTACACAATTTAAAAACTCTTTCATGCTGATGTGTCTCTAAAACAGAGTGGTCTAACCATCTTATCTCATATTCCATCCCCATTTTCCATTGAACCTGCCCGGAAATAAACCTTCTTTTTCCAATCTGATATTATGGTGCTCCTATTGACTGAGATGGTGTTATGGTCAACTTCTGAGTTGTAATAAATACCATGTATTTTCAATTAAAATTTTGAGAATTCCTGATGTGTTTATACCATTCTAAAGACCCTTTAATGGAGCTTAGCTTTAGCTAGTTGTGACCAAGAAACCAGTGGGCACTTTTACTTGGTCAGCTAGTATTGACAGTCTTATCATTTTTTCTAGTTAAGTGCTTGGAGCTCAAGTAGCCTACATTAGATTGATTTTATTTTGGACAGTCTCCGCAAATTCAATCTGGTCACTCTCTTCAAATTTAATTTTCAATATAAATAGCCTTCGTAAACCATTCCTCTGTCCTCACCCATATCCCCATTGATATTTGATACGATTATTCCACCAGCATTCCACAATCTTCGCATAGCACTTCAAGGAACAAAAAATATTTACATCAAGATATAAACGCCAGAAACTAAGAGTCCCATCCATTTTAGGTACGCTTGTGCACTATCCCAAATTATAAATAAGGTATTTAAGGTTTATATTTAGGTAACTAGTTAGAAAATGGATGAATATATAGTTAATTTATATAGGAAGTAATAATGATATGGTATTCAGACAAATGATTCTCCCTCTATTTTTATCAATATTTATTTCAGGTTATTCTCGGGTTTCTTTCTCTGTTCAACTTGATCTCACTCTTAAGTAAGGTAACTTGAAGAAATTTTCATTCAAAACTTTATGGGTAAATATCCCATATCAGGATATATTAATTCAGTACAAATCAAGTTTTACCTACAAAATCGCACAATTATTTTTCATTTTAGATCACAATCTCCATAGATCTATCTTTGAACTCGATTTAAAATATCAAATTAATTTAATAATAAATAATTCTACATTTCCCAAACGAATGAAAATAACTTAGCTTAATTTAGTGATCAGGAGGTTTGAATTATTTACTGGAAAAAGGTTCTCATTTTACCTATGCCCCTATTCTTTGTTTTCAATTAATTTGGATCAGAAATTATACTGCTTATTTAATTTTATATGAAAAATTTACCCACATGACTCAAATGAAGTATATGTAACTCCAAAATATGATATGTAGCATTATGAAAAATTATTAATTCATTATACCATATTTTACCTCTTAAGTACAATAAAGTATACTTATTTTGGTTTCCCATGTTACGTAAATCTTATCAAAATACTAACTCACAACATATGTTCTATTTTTTAGGAGGTCAGAATATTCTGAATCAACTAAACAACCAAGTAAATAGTGAGTACAGTATGTTTTAAACCCCCAAAGAACCATCCTTTCTCTTATTGTCACTTTATTTTTCTAGATATTATCTTACATATTTATTGGATGACAGGTTATATTCTCTTAATAAAATCTATCTAAAAATCATTAAAACTAATACATAGGATGCCACCACTGAATTCAAACATATTTCTTAATCCATATTTTTATTATAATAAAATTTCATTTTAAATATTAATTATATTTTTATTATATATTTCTTAGTATACCTCAAGATCTAGAGATTACTGTTTTTAATGTGCCATGGGAAGATCTTCTTCTTGTTCAACCAAATCTTATTTAATGATCTCATTCAGTTTTCTACTTTATTGAATTGAGAGTTTATGCTTCAATTAATTTTATCTTACCATTAAAATATTTTATTAATATGGTAAATATTATTTGAATAAAACTTGTTATCATAGAATAACTGTATTTATTATAAAGTTAAATTCATATATATTTTTTATCATAATAAAGGGAATGTGATTCTCAGGTCAAAACGCGAAGAGCTAAGCCTATCAATTGTATTTTGAATACACAAACTCTCTTAATAAAAAGTGAATACATAAGATATTAATTCTATATAATAAATATTCAAATTGGTTTGGTTATTGATTTGTCAACTTAATGAGATAGCTCAGACTTTTCTGCAAAGATGACTGTGAGTTATCCCAGCTCAAATTCCATTGATTTTTGACTTTGCAGTTAAAATTTTAGACATCACAAAATTCATGAAAATATTAATTTATGCATTTTCAATCAAGGGAATTAGCCTTTGATTGACATGCACGAATTTTAATTGAGTACAACTTTTTAACACTAAAGCAAATTAATTTTGCTTCAAATCCCATAACCTTCAGGTCAAGAGTTTTATATTTTACATACTGCCCTTTCTATAAAAGGTTAGTTATCTTCAAAGGCAGGAAGGTATTAGGTACCAACTAAATATATGTGACTAAAAATTTACTTGTTTGTTCATAACATGATTTCCCTGATATGTTATGAATAGATTAGCATGTTTGAGCATGAATTGACCTATTTAACGTTGCATGGAGAAAACTTCCATTGGACAATTAAGGACATTAAAAAATAACTTCACCTTAAGAACATTGATCAAACACTAATCCATAAAATCTATGTTTGCACTTCCAAGTTACAACCCTAGATAGAAAATATTCTTATCAAGGTACAACTCTAATATGATACAAAGTATAAGCTTGTAAAATCACGTAGGTGGTGGTGGGATACAAGAAAATGTGAAAAAGGTGTACCATAATATAAAGAATAAAACTCTACTTAATCAAACCTAATAGGAAAATTACTGATTTGTTAAACCACAACTGATTTGTTTGACATTTTATCATAATTATATGATTGTCACAACTTCAAAATATTTATATGATGGTCTTATTAATCAATATGATAGTCATGAAAAAAAATTTCTATGCAAAGGATTATATGTGAAAGGCTTATTTATCAATATGATCACAAGTTTATGATTTTCAAGGGACCGAGGATAAGGGGGTAATATGTCTCGACAATAGGGAACTAGGATATTGGAGTAAGCCTAGAAGAATTATCATCTGGAGAAAAAACAAATATATTCGGTTTTTTCACTTATGGTCAAAGTAACAATGTAGATTTTTTTGTATTTGTAGTACTCGAGGTAGATATTAAACCAGTTCATTAATGTTTTAATGTTGTGATGTGTTGGAGTCAGGACGCTCAGATAAAACTTGTTGGAAGTGGATGGACATGATGACACTATGAAGAGAGAAAAACACTCTCAAAGGATATGCTCTAGAGATGGGGGAAATATTTTTGATTGAGGAAGAATTCAAAAACAAGGTCAAAAATACTTGTGCCATGGCCAAATAACTAAAACTATGCAGAAAAAATCTATTACTATTGGCCTTTGCATGACGTGACAAACGGTAAAAAAATATGTCATCAAAATTTTCAGGATCCGCCACATGTCAATTCTTCGAATTGTGCAACTAATAGAATATCGGCTCCTGTACAAGACGGCAAAAGTGGAGAAGTTTATGAGAACAAGGAGAAACACAAGATTAAAGGGGTATGCCCCCTTCTATAGAACGCAGAGACTAACGTAACTTCTATAGAACAAGGAGAAACACAAGTTTATGATCTCCACTTATGAGGGAGGTTAGTCCTGGCGGTGTAATGCCTACCAAATTAGAGAAGATTTACTCACGTAACTTCTCTTGAATCAGCCCCTAAGGACCAGCTGAATGGGTAAACCGAGAACGGTAGCTAATATGGCGTGACTTTTGGTGCTAGACATAGGGCTCTGTAGAGAGTGTCCTGTTTAATCTTTTCAATCGAGAAGTCCTGATTTTTTTGATTGACAAGTCCTTTTTCATCGAGACTTGCTTCGAGCAAAAGGCGAACATTCATCCTTTGTACTATTTCGATTGATTTTTATTTTTATCTTTTCAGTCTCCGTATAAATCCAAATCGAAATTGATCAGAATTGAGATCAGAATTTTCGAGATATCAGTCTCCCGATCGTTTCATCTATATCCCAAGCGAGCATTGCGAGCATTGTGGCAAAGTCTGTTGCGGCTGTTGAGATTGATCCGCGGATGGTTCTTGAGATGCAGCGCCGGTTTCAGGGCACACCGCACTCTTCAAGTCTCAAGTTTCGTGGATATTTTGTTCACGAATTCCCAAGTTATCTTCTTTCGATTTTGCACAAGATTTTCATCTCCGATGCCTTGCATAAATTTTTTACAAAACTAATACAACGATTCGATTAAACTCTGTTGTGTGAGTTTTCACTGCTGATGTGTACTGATCTCTGTCATGTTATATGCAATATCTGAATTATATGCAATGTCTGGTTGATGAAATCGATCAAATTTTAGCCAATATCAAAAATTCAGTTTCATCAATTTTGAACTTGATTGACCGAGAGTTTTCATTGAGGAGATCGGGAAATTGACTGAGATCAGAATCTCGATCTCGAAATTGACTCAAATTGATAAAACTGTCGATGTTGCATCCATCAAGTTCGAAATTTGGTCAACCAATTTCGGAATTTTGATGTCAGAATCTCGATCTCGATCTCATATGATCTCGATCTCAGAATGATATGATTTGGAAATAGGACATATGATCTCGATCTCAGAATTTTCGAAAATGACTGACATGGATATTTTCAGTGAATTTCTATCATATGTCCTGCTTCGATCAGAAATTGAGATCAGAAATCGAGATCTAAAATTCTGATTGGAAATTGATTGAGATAGAGATTCTGATCTCAGTCAATTTCGAGATCTCATTCTCGGTCTAAATCCATATCAAAGTTGATCAGAATTGAGAACAGAATTTTTGAGATATCAGTCTCTTGATCGTTTCGTCTATACCCCAAGCGAGCATTACCGAATTCTTATCTAACTTCAGTAGACTTACTTCAATTAGCGGATTTAGTGAATTCTTCGAACTCATATCCGATTGTCCCACTCCCAGCCACTTTCTTCTGCCTACGATTGCCGAGGATTTTGAAATCCGATTTCTCTCTTTGATTGAATCTATTTTCTGCTGAAAAAGGATCAATGGCAGATGCTGTTGAATTTTGATACTCTGTCAAAACATTCATTCTCCCGCCATAAAAATTCATGTTTCTATTCCATCACGAATTCATTGAAGAACTCTCTGATCATCAGTGTTGAGGTTCATCAGTTTAACATTCTACCCTTTATGCAGTTCAAACGAAACAAAGAAGTTGGTGCATTGAGCGAACTGTCTGACACAAGTGTAAGATTTCAATTCAAAAAATGGTTGTCGGTTTGATGGAGCTTTATCTGGATATACTAAACATAAAGACAACACGGTACCCAAAAACTTTGGACCTGGAACAGTTCGGCTCTTATATTTCGTTTGAGCCCACTCAATATCAAAAAGCAGGTGCGACAGCAAAAATAAATTTGTGGCACTGTGTTTTCTTCTATCTTTTTCCATCTGTCAATCGAGTACCCCAATATATGATCCTTGATTGTGTAATCGCAGATGTTGATTCATCTAATTATTGTGATTTTTACATTCGCCTATGAAATTTTGTACTCTCAATTATTGTGAATTTTAGATCTGTCTCTGAATTTTAGATTCATAGATGTTGATTATATATGATTATCTGCTCCGTAAATTCAATCTGGATTTCATTTGATTGTGAATTTCAGATCTACGCAAATCTACGGAATTCTTGATCTACTGAAATGTACGGAATTCTTCTAAATCAACGTCTACAAATACAGAAACGAAAATTGTGTATTCAAAAATCTAATATGAAATCAAAAATCTAAATTCTATTTTCGATTTTATACAATCTTCAAATTATACAAAAATCTGCGCTTAAGTCACGAAACTATATTGTGTAATAGGTTCAAGATTTCCAATTCATTTGCAATATTATGTATTGGATTCAAATTCTACGAATGAAATCAGCAGAAATCATATTCGAATATGAAATCTAAAATAGATCAAAAATCATATCAGGGATTCAAAATCTAAACAGGAAATCAACGGAAATGAAATAATATATATTCTCGTACTATTTTGCGTACTTCATTCTAAACATTTACCTATACTTCTAAGCTCTACTACTAATCTATACTAATAATTATAGGAATTCATGTAGCCTTTTGGACGCGGATTGCGCCCGTCATTGAGTGCAACCGTATGGCCGAGCGACTTGCATATTGTCGCTCGACAGGATCAGCCAACATGAGAACACTCCTTACAGCTACCCGCAATGTGGCAAACATTTAACCACATTCTCTCAGAGCCATGATTGCAACATGCGTTGTATGCCAATCAAAGATGTGGATGCAAGAACGCAAACATGGCTCTAGTCAGCGAAACCATGTGCTCCACTTATGCTCCAAGAATCGCGAGGTCGCGTTGTCGGTGTTTCCCAACCCGCCGGCACCGCTTCTTGCTCTACTCGAGGCGACGACGGATGAGGCAAAGCACTGTCGCAATTTTCTTTGAGCCTACAATTCAGCTTTCAGTTTCACTTCCACTGGTGCAAATTTTGACTGTTCCCTCGCCGACAACCATGCCGACGTGTGCACGTATGGCATCTAAGGCAGCGTCTACCATCAAATCTCAAATGCTTGGCTGCCCCTTGTTGGTCAAGCTCCCTGCTTTGCTCAAATCTACATCTACGACATAGACTACCAGATCGAACGACGAAGCTCAATCTTCCCTGATCTGCATCACAGTATCCTTCAAAAGATTCACTATTGTCTGAGTGTGGCCAATCCCTTTGTTTGCCTGTTTCAAGTGAACAACGAAGAAGTGCTTCTCACCGCATCCACCCAAGAATTCTACGAGCCGACGAACCTTCTATCCCCGACCGGCGTTATGATCAACCCACAGGCTCTGAAGTCACTATTCTTATACCTAGAGACGGAAACGAAGGAGATGAAAGGCGCAGCATTGTTCTTCAGAAGCGTGGTGGGGGCCTGCAATTCGTGAATCAGCTCAATGGAAATTATGATCCACTCCACTTCGTGATGCTCTTTCCGTATGGTAGTTTGGGGTAGAGCCTGCAACTAAAGGACAGAAGCAAGGTGACGATGAACCAGTTTTATGCCTACCACCTGAAGGTTCGAGACTCATCAAGAGTGCTTCATCTTTCTAGTCGGCTTTTTCAAGAATATGTTGTGGATGCTTACGCCAAGGTTGAAGAATCTCGCTTACACTGGATTCGTTGTAACGGGGCAACGTTGCGTACCAGCCTCTACCAAGGGTTGATTGATCTAGTTGCCCCCGACGCTGTTGTCGTGCCCGTAGGTAGGATGATCATTCTCCCACCTTCCTTTAATGGCGGCCCGCGCTACATGCAAGGGCTGTACCAGGATGTCATGGCCCTCGTACGAAGTTAGGAAACTCAGCTTTATTCATCACGATGACTTGCAACCGAAAATGGCCCGACATCACGGAAGCTATGCTACCTGGCCAGAAGTCGCAAGATCCATTCGACCTCTGCTGTCGCATTTTCTGGTTAAAACTAAAGGCGGACCTCCATTTGATCATCGACAATGAAATATTCGGCAAAGTAAAAGGTCGTGTATATGTTGTGGTGTTTCAGAAGCGTGGTCCCCACACGCACACATGCTTTGGATACTAGATCATACGTACAATCCAAAGACTCTTGAAAACATCGACAAGGTTGTGTGAGCCAAGTTACCAGATCCCCGCGACAAGGAGTTGTTTGACTATGTGGCGACACATATGATTCATGGCCCTAGCGGTTCTACAAACCCAAGATGCCTGTATATGGACGGAAAGTACTCCAAGAAGTTCCCCAAGGAGTTCATCGGCTCAACACAAATAAACAACGATGGGTACCCTCTCTACCAGCGTCGCAATAATGGCCGCGTCGTCCAGAAGGTTCGCATCTCATTGAAAACCACTAGGTTGTTCCACACGACAAGTATTTGTGCGAAGTGTTCAACTGCCACATCAACATGGAAATCGGCTCTTCCATCCATTCGGTGAAGTACATGTACAAGTATGTCTACAAGGGCCACGATCGCATTCAAGCCAGAGTATCTTCGAAGGATGCTCCAATAGACGGTGCCATCGCTGGTGCAGCTCAAACCCTTCGTCACGCAATAAAGCCCAACAGTATCTCGATGCCCGATATGTATCTGCATTAGAGACTTTTTGGCAGATCTACGAATTGAGCATGCAGAAGATGTATCCAACTATGTATGCCCTCCAAGTTCACGACAAGAATATGCAATCCGTGGTGTATGTTGAAGACGAACCGCTCAATGAAGTGATGGACAGGTCACCATGCACGACCCTCACAAAGTGGATGTGGTACAACAGAGAGCAACTAGAAGACAAAGTAACCCAGCGGACGTTGGCGAAATGATTCCACTCGACGTTGGTCATGACGTCAGTGACTATAGTGTATCAAAATGATGCACTTCTTGTGCCCGTGCAATAGTACGCGATACTACCTCCGATTGATGCTTCATCACCTTCCAGGAGCAACCTGCTACAAATATTTGTGCACCGTTGATGTTGTTGTCTACGACACGTACCAAGGGGCTATTGAAACGCGTGGCCTACTCCACTCTGACGTAGAGTTTGACAATGATCTTGCATTGGGGGCAGACTTTGCTTCTCCCCGTCAAGTTTGCGAGCTCTTCGCGATGATGCTACTCTACTGTGAAATATCCCAACCATAAGTGCTTCTCGAGAAATACCTTGACGCCATGTCAGAGGACGTCCATTTCAAAAATGGCGCTTCACAAGTTACTAACCTGATACAGCAAGAAGTGTTGAGCGCACTCGAGTCAATCCTATACCACAACGGATCTTCACTCGCAGTATTCCCAGGGTTGCCCCAAGGCGTCGAACTTCAACTGACAGATACAGAATGCGGGCCAAGCCAAGGAAACAACATTCTGCATGTGATCCTTATGGCAGAACACCTACAAGGTATGCTGAACGTAGAACAACACCAACTGTATGATGTAGTATTCGAAGCCATCAAATCGACAAAATGTGCTAAGGAGGCCAAGGTCTTCTTCCTTGAAAGGCTTGGGGGATCTCGTAAGACGTTTCTCTAATCAGCTATTCTTGCGCAGATCAAGCCCTCTCGCCTCAACGCCATATCTATTGCGACAAGTGGTATCGCAACGCTTCTTCTAGAAGGAGGGCGAATGTTGTACTCCACATTCAAGATTCATATTCCCATCACTCACATCCCTACGTGTGGAATCTCACCTGACTTCAAGATCAGCCGCCAAATTCAGTCATCAAGCACAATAATTGTGGATGAAGCTCCAATGATGCACTGCCACATTTACGAGATGCTCGATCGATCTATTCGAGATGTGATGAAGACTATCAATGCAACTTTGGAAAGTGTTCCTTTTGGCACCAAGGTCATCGAGATGGGAGGCAACTTCAGACAAATGCTTCTAGTCATACTGAAAGGTTCACTCTTAATGATTGTCAGTTCGTCCCTCAACCGAAGTAATTTATGGCGCCATTGCTCTGTTTTTTGCCTCTGAAACAACGTCCGCGTTTCACCCGACCAACAAGCGTGGAGCGAGTTTTTACTTGCCGTCGGAGAAGGACGAATTGGCCCTGATGTCCATCTTCTGGCTGAGATTCAGCGCGTCTTCTTTTTGTATGATCTGATTGCCCAGGTTTATGGCACCTCTAAAGATGGCACAACTCAGTTGTTAACGAAGACGATTTTGACGCCTCTGACTGATGATGTGGTAAAGGTAAACAACATGGTGCTCGACGTGTTTCTAGGTGAAGTGATGGAGTACTTCAACTTCGATGCAATCCCTCCTAGCGAAGTCAACAACAAATCCCTCTACCTAACCGAGTTCCTGAACACGATTGACGATGCAACGATGTTTCTCTACAAGCTCCGACTCAAGATCGGGTGCATCGCGATCCTTCTGCAAAACTTCAACACATTGCAAGGTCTATGCAACGGGACAAGGCTTCGTGTTGATGGCTTTCTCCCGACAATGCTCCAAGCCACAATCGTCAGCCAAGGAAATTTCTACGGTGAATTACATCTCCTACCACATATTGCGCTATACCAGTCTCAATCGAGGCCTCCGTTTCGATTCAAGCACCTTTAGTTCCCATTTCGACTGGCCTTCGCGATGACAATTAATAAATCCAAAGGTTATACTCTCGACACTGTGGGGTTATATCTACCGAACCCCCATTTCACTCACGGCCAACTCTACATCGCTCTCTCAAGGATGCGGATCGGTCCAACAGGAATCGTGTTCCGCGATGGGGGCGCAAATCGCCCAACTATGACTAACATTGTTTACACAGGTTTTCCATTAGGAGATGTCAGGTAGAAGGCAGTAGAAGAAGAGCTTCTACGTTCTCATGTACACCCTCAATGTCTCTCAATCCCTTATCATCACCGAAATCCACCAAAACTAAGATCCCTTTAAATTTTGGCTTCCAGGAAGTCGTTCCCTCATCTGCGCTGCACTAAACTGATCATCATTATCATCATCATCATCGCCGATATCATCATCGGCCTCATCGTCGGGGCAGAAGATCCACCCCGTGAAAGAGGGCTAGGCCGAGGATTTTTTCACCGTGGCGAGCTGGTAAATGGTTGGAATCCTTGTGATCATGTGGCAGAGAGAAAGCATGAGGAAGGATCTTTGCCATCTGAGCTTCTCCTCCGTCGCAATGAGGCACCATAGGCTTCATGGGCAACAAGGCAGCCAACTTCTCCCTTACGTTTGCCCCACCTCCTCTCTCTCTTCCCCTCTCTATAAAATCTCATATTTCTTTACCATGGCGCCATCTTTGTTAGCTTCTTCGTTCAGAATAAGAGCTTCTGCTTCAAACTATGCCATTTGTCGTCCGGCGGGCCGTTGGAGACGAGGGACGGTGCGACCGTGTCACCGCCAAGACGCTGGCTGCATCTTGATATTTGCATCTACGTTCTCAAGTACACCCTCAATCTCTCTCACTCCCGTCTCATCACCAAAATCCTCCAAAACTAACATCCCTTTAATTTCAACTTCCAGCAAGCCGTTCCCTCATCCCGCGCTGCACTAAACTAATCATCATCACCATCATCATCATCATTGTCGACATTGTTATCATCATCATCCTCAGGGCAGAAGATCCACCCCGTGAAAGAGGTCCAGGCCGAGAGTTCTCCACCATGGCGAGTCGGCAGATGGTTAGAATCCTTCTGATCGTGTGGCTGAGAGGAACCATGAGGAAGGATCTCCTTCGTCCCTCTGTCCCAATGCAGCACCATGCAGCACCATAAGTTTCATGGGAAACAAGGCAAGCAACTCCTCCCTTACGTTTTCCCCCTCCTCCTCTCTCTCTATATATAAAATCTCATCTTTCCCTACCAAGGCGCCATCTCCGTTAGCTTCGTCCTTTAGAAAGAGAGCTTCTGATTCATTCGCTGCCATCTGTCGTCTGGCGGGGCCATAGGAACGAGCGGCGGTGCAACCTCATTGCCAGCAAGAATCTGTATGCATCTTGATATTTACGTCTACCGTCTCTGATACACCCTGATGTAACACGGTAACGCCGGGATCGACGGCTCGTGTTACGTCACAGCAGGATGCACGGTGCAAATTTAATTATGCGAATGAATGCACGCGTTAAGAGACTTTCGAGAGCACAAGGACGGGCCGGCGGTGGGGGGCCGAGACAGTAACTCCTAAGGGACGACAAGTTCTGGATCAACTCCGGGTGACCCTCAGGTTCACTCGAACAAGCACGACGCAAGAGGCGAGTAACCGCCCTAGAGAGTTCACCTTGGACGATTATAATCTGTTCGTCTATCACAAGAAGCCCTATCACTCAACGGGAGGCTAATCCTAACTGAATTCTTGACAATATCTAGCAGCAGAGGAACTGATAGCGGGAGACAGCACTGCACAAGGTAATGATACTATAACAAAAAGGGGGGGTTCGAGTCGGTACCAGGGATCGTTCGTCGACGTTGATCCAGAAGAGAACCCCAAATCTCCTAGCAATCACACAGCTTCCCTTCGAGAACAGGTTCCACAACAGTTGATCACATCAGCTCCCCCACAACACAGTTGGAGGAAGCCACAAGTCAGGGAGGAGAATCGTCAACGGGATCACCCGGGCGGTGAGTGATTGTTTTCACGATCAGAGAAGCGGCTACGGCAGAGGGTACCGCCACGGTCAGAGAACCTAGCAGGTCCGCGCGCGGCCTGGCGCAGAAGTCGGGCGTCTGCGTCCACCGGTGGTCTACGCGAGGGTGACGGCGTGCGGAACCGGCGATTTGGGACGGCGGCAACGGTGGAGGGCGAAATATGGCGGCCTAAAAGGACCGAAGATGGCCGCGATAGCGCTGGCGGCGTGGGAAGGTCCGAAGGACAGAGAAGTCCGCCGTCAGCGGATGGTGTAGAGAAGATTGAAGGACCGGGGGGCGCCGAGGTTGACGGATGATCCGTCGTGGGCGAACGCCGCGTACGCTAACCCTCAGTCGGGCGCGTTAGCGCGACTTCTGCAGATCTGCGACGCTCGAAGTACACCACCGCGCGAAGCAGAGATCCGGCTTTTGGATGCCGGCCAGAGGGAGCTCCGACGACGAGGACAAGTGACGAATTCACGGCATGGCCGGACCATAGAGGGCGAGCCGGAGGGCGCACAGGGGGAAGGCGATCCCACGGCGGTCGTCGGCGAGCAAGGTTGACAGTGAGTCGGCGGGAAGTTCAAGCGGCACCGGAAGAAGCTGGTCAGACTGCCAATTCGATCGGGAGGTAGGGGATGACCCCCTTGCTAAATTTGACTATCAGAATTTGAACGCAAAAAAAAGACTGATATTGTTTCTTTCAAAAACAGACCAGTGTTCTTGGGGCATGCCTTCCCCTTATATAGGGGGGGGAAGGGTGCCAAGAAGCCCAAAAGGGAGGAGGGGTACGTCGCATGACGTGGCCCTCCTCGTTACACGTAATCAACGAGACAGAATATGAAAAGAAAAGGACGAGGCCTAACACTTGTCCGGGTCCAAATGTGTATCACAAACAAATCGAAAATAAACTTACGACGAGTACTTAAAGCCGGGGGCGCAGGCGCCGGCGCGGGCAGCTCGGAGTGGTCGCGCGCGTCCTGTGGCGGTGTCGTCGCGATGGTCCCCCATCACACCCTCAAGCTCTCTTACTCTCTTCTCATCGCCAAAATCCTCCAAAACTAAATCCCTTTAATTTCAGCTTCCAGGAAGTCGTTCTACCATTCGCACTGCACTAAACCGATCATCATCATCATCGTCGTCATCATTCTCGAAATCGTCATCATCATCGTCATCGGGACAGAAGATCCACCCCGTGAAAGAGGGCCAGGCCGAGGAGTTCTTCATTGTGGTGAGCCAACAAATGGTGGAATCCTTCTGGTCGTGTGGCTGAGAGGAAGCCTGCGGAATGATTTCCACCATCTAAGCTTCTCCACCCTCCCAAAACGGCACCATGGGCTTCATGGGCAACAAGGCAATCAACTCCTCCCTTACCTTTTCCCCCTCCTCCTCTCGCTCTATATATAAAATCTCATCTTTCCCTACCAAGGTGCCATCTCCATTACCTTCTTCCTTCAGAAAAAGAGCTTCTGTTTCGTTCGCTGCCATCTATCGTCCGACGGGGCCTCCGAAGATGAGCAGCGGTGCAACTGCGTCGCCGCCAAGACGCTGCATGCATCTTGATATTTAAGTATCAAGATCCTCTCTCGCCCCGCCTTCCTCTGCCGGCGGCAAAGAAAACCCCTCGATCAAGAGTGAGAAACATTTGCCAAATCAAGACACAAACTACACCCGATACAGAACATAATATTATAGTCTACTTTATTTCGAATTATTTTTGTTACCGTGGCAGCCGTAGAACTCTCTTGGGGGATCTGAATTACAGAGTTTCGCCGCTGGTGCCGCGGTGAGAACTTGGATGCAAAGAAGGAATGGGTGACATTGTTGCATAGGGACCAGGTGAGGTCTGATCCGTCACCCGTCGTCTATGCTACCCCCGGCATGTAATCCGAACGAAAGAGCTTTTGTTTTTTTCCTTCTTCGTCTTCCTTCTAAGAGCTTCAGATCTGTGTGGTTCGTCGGAGTGGCTGAAGATGGGATTTTTTTCTTATCTCCCACAATGAGTACGGCCCTGCTTTCTCCCTCTTCCCTCTCTACCGAAGCGAGCATTGCGAGCGGACCCCACTAGTGTTCTTAATTCCTTTCCTAGTGTTATATGTTTCCGATATCTATATATTTAGATTATAATACTGAAAGGGCAAAATTTATAAATACCCTAGCTCAACCCCATCACTGTGCAGCCGTTAGCCTTAAATCAGTAATAATTTGGTTCATATCCTTAAACTGAAACACCTGATCTCGCTGGTGTCTGAATGCACAATGAGATACGTTACACAATTAGTAGTGGCAACTGTAACGTCGCAGGCTGAATAGGCACTTAAACATCAGTGTATTGATCAGTTTACTTCCGAGACAACGTAAATTCACCCGTCAAGATGGTTTAAGAGCTTAAAAAAGTTTTGATCGAATTTTATATTGATAAAGAATGAAGTCTGGTTGTTTCCATTAATACTTTTCTTTGTGTTTCGGACATAAATAATTCCACAGCCGCGAATAAGCTATTTTTTATTTCAACACAAAATCAAATGTTTACTCACTCAGAAAATGATTCGAGCCAGCATTCTTCAGCAATGAGCTTAATAAATTTTTGCAGCCGTCTAAAATCAGCCGGCTCCAGCCGCTGCTCATCGGCCTTCCAAGGTTGAAAAGAAACTCGGACGGTGAACGGATGGAATCAAATCTTCACGGCGATAATTTACAACACCGGAACAAGTACGCTTCGAATAAAAATTTCGATAAAAGACCAGAGGCTCGAAGAGCTTAGTTCCCGGGAGCGAAGTTGGTTGCGTAGGCCCAGGCGTTGTTGTTGACGGGGTCGGAGAGGTGGTCGGCCAGGTTCTCCAGGGGACCCTTGCCGGTGACAATGGCCTGCACGAAGAAGCCGAACATGGAGAACATGGCCAGGCGGCCGTTCTTGATCTCCTTCACCTTCAGCTCCGCGAAGGCCTCGGGGTCCTCGGCCAGGTTCAGCGGGTCGAAGCTGCCGCCGGGGTAGAGTGGGTCGACCACCTCGCCGAGAGGACCCCCGGCGACGCGGTAGCCCTCGACGGCGCCCATGAGGACGACCTGCGTGGCCCAGATGGCGAGGATACTCTGAGCGTGCACCAGGCTGGGGTTGCCGAGGTAGTCCAGTCCGCCCTCGCTGAAGATCTGCGACCCGGCCTTGAACCAGACCGCCTCGCCGAACTTGACGCCGTTGCGGGCGAGCAGCTCGGGGAAGACGCAGCCCAGCGCGCCGAGCATGGCCCAGCGGGCGTGGATCACCTCCAGCTCGCGGTTCTTGGCGAAGGTCTCGGGGTCGGCCGAGAGCCCGGCCGTGTCCCAGCCGTAGTCGCCGGGGAACTCGCCGGTGAGGTACGAGGGGGCCTCGCCGGAGAAGGGGCCGAGGTACTTGACCCGGTCGGGGCCGTACCAGGCGCTGCCGGAGGAGACGGGCTTGGGCTTGGCTGCCGTCTTCCTCATGGAGATCCGGCCCTCGCCGAAGACCTCGGAGCCGGCGGGGGAGACCTTGACCGCCTTACCGGCCATGGAGGGGGAGGAGAGGGCCATGGTGGCTGCCATCGTCTTCTGGAGAGAGGAAGTCGATTACTCGTTAGACGTTGGCAGGAGGCTGGACTTCGCTTGAGAATATGGAAGGCCAGGAGTCTACGTTTTAAATGTTTCGGGAGTCGCCTTGGGGGGATATTGAGTTATCCAGTATCGTCTACGTTCGCCCTATTGGTCTAGCCCTGTATCGGCTAGATACTTGATAGCATCCTGCCCAGCCACAAGTTCAGATATTCACGGTTGGATTTCAGCCCGTTCGATTGGATTTCTTCAAATTTCTATGCGGGCCAGACTTGAGTGGGATTGCCTGCTGTCGCTATGGATTCTTAATGCAAAAAATTGCTTAAAGAATCTAGGTTAGTCCACGTACTGGGAAAAGGACTTCAGCTATTTTTGTACCGGATGTTGTGTAGACTCTAAAGCTGGAAAGATGGTTGCGAAGCCATAAGCTTGCGCTTCATATGTTCTTTACAATTGAAGAGACGATTTTATATTTTTCAGGGTTCGGGAAATTCTTAGGCGACAGTCTTCATGGTTTAACGCCTATTTACGAATTTGTTTCAGAGCGAGCATGAGATCATGACCTTTATTTTCCTCAGTCAACGAAGTTTATCAATTCTTAGGTTATACCATTATGAGATCATGCATTGAAATCGCCGGGTCATGCTTTAATATTATCCACATGCGCCAATTTCATTGTTTCGTATTATGATAGACTCAACTCATTTATTTCTGTGAATTTTAATCAATCGAATAAGTTTCGTACTCTCGTAAGTTTCTTCCATCTCTACATCGTTACTATCCCATTCATGAATATACTTAGTAAGTCTTCTTTGAAAAGTCATTAGATGCTCGAGTCCAGCATATTATATAACTACTTGTCTTTAGAAACAAAAGTCTACAAGAATTACCGAGCATAAAAATGGAACTACCCTGTGTTACTACGAAACGGATATTTAAACAAAACGCTTGAGTGATTTTTAATTGAGTGAAGTTTCTTGGAAGACCCCGGTATCCTTTTGTTTCCTTTGATCACGTACCATCTACAAGCTCATACATTAAGTTCACTGGCTCATGTCCTGGTATTATCCTTAGTTACCTTATTTCATTGTTATGCATCAAGATAGGCGCGGCCGACAGCTGACTTATTTATGTAATATTGTTAAATCAAACTTATTTTCGTACTTTCGTCAGCCCCTTCCATTTCAATATTTCTGGTGTCCTATTCATGAAAGTAAAGCGAGATTTATTTATTTAGATGGTTCTTGGATGCTCAAATTCAGAAGAGTAAATAATTTCCTGTCTTCAGAAACAAAACAATACAGTAAAGACACGACAATTCGCCCAGCTTATCCCCCCAAAAGACGATACTATCTATTGAGCACCCGGTTCTGAAATGCAGACCGTGAAAGCGTATGAACGCCAATTTATGAGCCTGCGCATGGATTTACTTTCCAATTCAAGGAATGCATTCAATTCTTTAAGGTTTAGAAGACGGTCCCCATGGTTTAATCCTTACTAATGATCTATAAGCTCACACGGTGAAATCGCTAGCTCATCTTTTCCAAGCCTTGTTTAATGATGGAGACCGGTTGGAGTGTAAGGGACATTTTAAACTCATTTATTATTTTCCTTCTATGACTTTCTTCCAAAAAAATCACACCGGAAAGGCTATAAACACCTCTCTGTTGTGGACAGCTGTGAATTTTGATTAGTGAACCTTTCTTCGTTATGGTTGCCGCCTGTCGCCCCCATGCCTGCCTGTAGCCGGCTTGTGTCTACCCAGCGCATCGCTCCCTTGTAGTGAGCATGTCGCCCCACCACCACCTGCATGCTACTTGTCTGTGGCAAGCGCGTTGCCCCACATCCACCTGTCATCAACAGATCTCTGATTTATTTCTGTACAACTGATTAAATCAAAATCATCTTCGACCTTTTGTCAGCCATCTCAATATTACTAGCATCCCAGTCATAAGAAATAATTTGTAATGTTAAGACGATCCATGGTTCTTGACCGTGAAGAGAAGAGGAGAGAATGAGAGAGAGAGAGAGAAGAAGATTCAGACACAGGCAAGACACAATGTGTTAGATCTTTTTTTAATCCGCAAGATTTACATTAATCGTTGGTTCGTATTTATATTGTATATGATTATGGTTATAACGTATAGACTTAGTTTGTTATAATCGTAGCCGTTAATAACAAGGTATAACGGCTAGTTTATAACCAGTAAGAGCCGTTGGATCTTGGCGATAAATGTGAGGCCTATCTATGTGTATTCCTATCTACGTGTAATCCTATCTATCTGTATTCCTATCTATGTGTAATCCTATCTATGTGTATTCCTATCTATATTTAATCCTATACTGTGTTTGAACTTATATTGAATGCTATATCTAATTCTCTAATGAGTATACGGGGTACATGTCCATTTATTACTAACTACTCTTTATTAAAGTCCCTATTGGTCCACGTAATAGTGACTCTGATTCTGTGGACCCCGTTTTGCTGATGTGGCGATGGCGAGTAGAACTCCTTATCATGTAACACTTTCGATACAAATAGATTTTAGGATCCAAAAGATTAAATAACTTAGTGACATTACGATTAAAATTGTAGATGAAAGGCAAGACAACAGACCCTCTGATATCTCACTATATTCTCCCCAAAACTGGGCTACCATATCCTGGTCTCTATGTCTAGACCTAGAGCTGGCGGACGGATGACGATTTCGTCATCTGTCATTTTAATTTTTTTCATCCGTATTCGTTCATAGAGATTGACAGATCATGAAAACTACGGACGACTGACGGAGACGACGGATGACTATATCGGTTGACAAAAATATTAATGTATATTGTTTACCTTAATTTTTACATAACAATGTGTCAAATTTTTTAACCTTCATTTTTCTTTGTGTGAAACTTATTACAGAACGTAAAAATGTGTCTGATTCTATATTGGTAACCTTTCTTGTTTTCAACTTAATATTTTGACGTTGAGAGAAGTGATTGCATGGCTTTATTTTTTAATTAAAAAAAAACAAAGTTGTGCGATATTTTTTTTCCCTTATGTCACATGAGAGTTAGAGTTTGGATTTTTTTCTTTATTTTCATCATGGTTTTTTTGTTTGTTAATGATAATATTCCACCTCAAATATTGGTTGAGAAGGTTAAATCTTTGGCTGTATTGGCCAAAAAATCTCTAACGGCATGAAAGGACATTAAACAGGTAGGTAAAAGACCGCTGACCTCATTTTTTTGTCATGTTCCATAGACTACAGCAGTGGAAAGTACTTGACGTGGTGTATATGTTTGTTTTGCACCAAATTAATAGCCCACGTTTTTAGTTCCATCTTAAAACTGAGTCAGGTTAATAAAAATTACACAGTTGAAACAGTTTTATTTTATCGACTTTAAAAATAGAGTTTAAACATATTTCATTTTTTGTTCAATTAACCATTTTTCTGTTTCTTCGCTGCCGTGATTGACGATCTTAAAGAATAAATAATTCATGGAAGGATATTGTTTGTTTTTCGTGTTATGATCCAGGAAATTGATGGGAAGTTAAGTAACACAAAATGACTGCAATACATAGGGATATTGAGGCATTGATTGTTCTTTGTAAATTAGAGTAAACGACCAACAGTTTATCTTGTCTAGCAGCGAAGGAAAGAGACATGGAGAAGTTGACGGAGAAAATTCATTCCTTGGAAGATTTGTGTATGAGATATTCAGAAGATTTGCTTCATAAGGATCTCGAGCTATGTGTGATGGAGTATGAGTTGAAAGAGAAGACTGAAGAGTCTAAGCTCAAGTCTGCTTGTGCGATTTGTGTAATCAGAATGTTCGCCGCAATGAAGGAAAAGGTTATATTATTGGCAGTTGAGGGGAAGATGAGAGAAGAAGTCATGCGAGAGCTGGAAGCTCATAACAGCATCTTAGAGAGAAGTCGAGACGACAAGATTTGAAGAGTCTAAGATTTAAACAGTAATGCAAGATTGATGAATGTGGAATGATAAACTATTTTGAAGGAACACGAAGAAAAGTCAGAAAAATGAGAGGGGGGGATGTTTTTCGTTTCCCGTAACCAAAACGTCCGTTTCGTTCCGTTTATGTCAATAGATGAATGACAGAACAGAAGAATGACGGAAACCTGCAAAGGGCGGAACGGTGACGAATGACAAAAATGACAAATTTTCATGAGAAATGGATATCAGAATGCAATTCCGTTCCGATACATTCCGTCTGTTAAATTTAGTTGTTCATTTCAGTCCACCAGCTCTATCTAGACCTGAAATTCAGATCGTGGAGACGTCCTAAGCTTGAAATATTAACCTTGAGTGCAATAAATACAAATAAATCTTATATTTTTCCCTGCCCACAGCCCAAATTGTGTGCAGATCCCATTTCTTGCGGACATCAATAGTTCAAATTCACTCCCACAGTACCCAAATTGTAGAATTGTCAATTAATGCAACTCCACATCATCTTTGCCTTAACAATTATAAACATTACGATCATGCTTGTTCATTAGCAACCCTTTTGAGATTATGACTATAGCTTTCCTCTTTGGCTACCAACGATTATCCAGTGCGCATTAAGTTGTGGCATTCTAAAGTCTTATAGTCGGGCACATAAAGTAATAGGTGGAGAAGCAGAAAATAAAATAGAAGAGGAAAATCGGATGGTAACAGTAGAAGAGGAAAATTGAGTGGGAAAATTCCGAGAGAATGAGAAAAATTATTGGTTTAAAATGTGTATTGGAAGAGAGACTAAATAAACCTTGAGTTAGATATCAGAGGATTGGAAATAGTGCAAAATAAAAGCTGAAGTAATAGAGATTGGGATATGGGCACTGTAAATTGGATCATTTTTGGCAATTGAAGAAGACATTGGGATAAATGGAAATATTTCGAAGTAAAGAATGAGAGGAGAACGAGAGAATAAGAGTGAGGCTGTTCGGAAACAATTTGGCTCGCAAATTGATATTGAAAAATAAACAAGGTAAAGATGTAGAGGATTAATTGCCGCGATCTAGGAATAGAGTTTTTAAGTTTCATACAGAAAGAGCCAAACACCTGAAGCGAGTGAGCTTGATTCATGGTAAAGGAATAAATACATATTTAAATGAAGTGATTAGTATAGAAAGCCCAAAAAAAGTGCTCTGTCTCCAATTAAATTTCTAGAACAACCCAATCTTGAAAGAAAATGAATCAGACATTAATTGGGTGAAATTTGATGCGAGAGAACCATCCAAGTGATGCTTTGGTGATCCAAAGATGAAGATATATTAAGTAAGCTTCTGGATAGGTGAAATATCGTCCGTGCCACCCGCCATCATCGTCGACCGCTAGGTGAAATTATGCTCAATTTTATCGTGTTCTGATTTCTGTCGTTCCCTCCGCGTATTCCTGTTTACATTTTTCTCTGCTCCATCCAATCATGTCCTCGTATTCATGTACGTCATTTTATCCGCGTTTGTGTCTTTGTCGTCATGGGGAGGGGTCATTAGTTGTTTGGAACCCCTCCCTTTTCTTTTTCCCCTTTCTTTTTTATGCTTAATTCCTCTTTATTGTGTAATGGGGGCCCATTATATAAGGGCCCCCCTTAATGGAAAATTATCCCCTTTTATGTTGACCTTCCTTAGGGCCCAATTTGACCTCCCTTTATAAGGGAAGAGAGGGCGCTCTAAGGAAGGCAGACCAGGAAGAATTTTGAGCAAATGTTTTTTTATTCTATCTTGGTCTGGCCCCTCGTTCATAGAGAACAAAGAGGGGGAGAAGAAGAGGAGCATGGAGGAGAAAGATTGCTGAAGAATTGGGGGAAATTTTGTTTAGAGGAAGTTGCGATCTGGCCCTCAACGTGGCCGTTGCCTTTCCCGAGCATCCCCCATCACAGCAGGAACTCACCGATCGATTCACATGTCAACGGCCTTCGGCAATCTCAGCGCGCATGGAGGTGAATGGCTGAAGCTCGGAGGGGGAGTTTCGGCAAGGAAAGAGTGCTGAAAAACATCCGGTCGAGGTCAACCCTCGGCGATCAATTCAATGGCAGCGATTCTCCCGGCAATTTAGAAGCCCGGGGGGTCCAATTTTGGGCGAAGTTGCTCCCCTGGCAGTGATTTCAACAGCCGTTCGGCCCTTCACCTTCCCGCCTGATCTGAATCGCTTGATACCGATCACGAAAATTGGCAATTCCCTGTTGCTAACTGTGGGAAAGAGCAGCCCTCCCTCCGCCCACCTGACCGAAGAGATCTGTTCTCCCCTAGCGTGGACAAGAATTCACTGCCGGGTGAGAACGATCGGTCGTCTAGGGGAGCGTCGTCAAGGCTATTGGGGATCTGCCAGATCTACGGCAACATTCGGCGCCTACTGCCCATCCTGGCGTGTACGGGTCGACGCCCTGAGTACCATTCCGTGCTGACTTCCTCGAGAAGGAACCCGCCCAGGACAGTCGAGCAAATGACGCTCTCCGACTCCTCTCCACTGCAACCCACTCTCGACTGCCACCATCGACGAGGACCTTTACTACGAGGACCAATGATGTTCCTCTCTCCGCCGCTTGTTGTTTTACCTTTTGCAGTGTACTTTCTTCTTGATTCCACCACGCTCGGGCTAGATACGTGAGAGTTGAAGGAATTGAGAGAAAGCTACAAACGCAAGTGAGCGTCTTACTGGTATAGACGAGTCCGTCCATTACGTGCGAGCCCTACGGATTGATTCCGTTCGGCCGTAGATGTCTTCGTTCCTCCGACGAGGATCGAGAGGCCATCGTCGC
Organism: Wolffia australiana; assembly: GCF_029677425.1. NCBI lineage: Eukaryota > Viridiplantae > Streptophyta > Magnoliopsida > Alismatales > Araceae > Wolffia > Wolffia australiana. Next base: position 9,619,145 of record NC_135852.1, read on the forward strand.
CGTCACCCAATGACCCCTTCAGAGCACAGAGCTCGGCATCTCCTTCGAGTCGGAGCCTGCACGTACGACACGTAGGACGCATTCATTCTGCGCATTGTAGTTACATCTACTTATTTGGGTTTATCCATCTGTCGAATGACAATGATGTCGACATCCAACACCCCTATCTAGATACCAAGCCATCGTCCTTGGTACCGACCGGACGACATTTTCGACGACGTCCGGCATCATTCTGCCTTTACTAATCATCTTCCTCTTAAAATGTTTTGAGTAACAAAAATGTTGTAGAAGATATTCTCGTTTTACACAAATCTAAAAGTTATTACCATATTATTTATATTTTTATCAAATCTATAGAGGACAAACAAACTTGAAAACTAGGTCACAAATAATATAATATATATTCAAATATAGACATTTTCTAATTAGTTGGATTATTAGATTTAAATGAGGATAGGATATGACGCTATTAGAAAGATAGTTAAACTATTCATAGACTGTCGTGTACTATTCCTTTCTTTGTCTGATGGACAAACCTTAAAGTGGATTATATGAGTTTCTCACTTTATTAGAACCTACACTACTATTGTTCATGTTCTACTATTGTGATTGACATGATCCATTTTCAATTTGCACAAAGGATGATAAAACAGAATTGTCATGGACCTTAAAAACAAATGAAAACATGAAGACAGAATCACCTTTGTATGGATCAAATCTGTGATTTCTCACTTCGTCAGCTTAGACATGTTGAGTTGTTCAAGTGTCCAGCCTCGAGATGTATCCTCCTAATCCTTGAAATATCAAATATCCTCCTCCATTTTGATTAGCCTCATTACTGATTCACCATCTTTGTTTCACCATTATGATCACATATGATGGAGGACCATCCTGTCGATCAAGCCCCGCCCGTCGTCAACCACGTCGTGGAGCTCGAGACGATGTGAAGAATCTATAGTTCCATTATCAGGTTTGAGAAGCGGAGTTGTCGTCTCGCTTCATGTTGTGTGTCTTTATGTAATTTTCTTTTCTCGTTGTTGTTGGATTGTCAGGAGGCCCCTCCTGCATGAGTGCCGGCCTCCTGCATGCATTTTTTTTTATAGTTTTTATTTTAGTGCCATATTTAGGGGGAGTAAATCCATGTTGGACTTCTTCTCCCCCTAAAGAGACCTTTTAAGGGGATGCCCAATAGGCTTTCCCCTTAAAAGGGGTCCCAATTGGGCCACCCACAACTGCCACTTCCCTTCTATAAGAGGGGTAGGAGTGGACGTGGGAGCAGTCAAGCGTGTTGTTGTTTGAATATCCAGATCTGTTAGTTTAATTTGCAATCACAGTTTTTTTTTTGGAGAGAGCGTCGTATGTGTTGAAGGTCTTCAGATCTCCTCATGGTAATTCGGATTTCTCGTTGTATATCTGAGATGATGTTTTGAAGAAAATCATGGAGGAATCCGGTCAATTTCATGGCTTCTTCCAACCCTGATTCCTGGTGAATTCTTCTTCCGATCTAAAAGCCATCAGATTGGTTGAAGAGAACTCAACGGAGCTTGCTGCTACATTCGGGATTCCTACGGTTGCCCTTGGAGTGAATTCCTCGGGTGCTCTTGTTCATCAGAGGTTGAAGAACATCGTGGACAGTTGTCAAATTCTCGTGGCAGGATGCCCCTTTCTTGATCATTGAATTCCACTCGCATTTCCCGCTCCTTCGGCGGTCAAGAACCCGCGGCTAGATCATCTTCGTTACCCACGTTCCTTGCTATCATTGGAGATTTTTTGGAACTCCCCAATCGGATTAGAAGACCAAGTGCGACCATTGCCTGCCAGAATCAATCCTCGGCGATTACCTCATCTGTTGATCAAATCGGATTAAAAAAAAACTGCTGCTTTTGCTGACCCGGACAAGTGACATCGTGACTATCTCCGAGCAATGTTGCTTTCGCCTCCAATACCTCACCCATTTAATGCTATTCCGACCATACCGGACTCTATACAATCACTCTCTCTCTCTTTGTGGAACCGCCGTCGTCCTAACCTTCGGCAACGTTGTGACTACAGAAACGATACCGTCACTGGTCATGAGCTGCCACCGTTGCCGCCAGAGGTCAGCGATATGGCTAATCCTTGGGCATTATCATCAAATTGCTTTATCTTCAACTAATGACATCTTCTGATTGACGGAAGATCACAGTGCTAAATTCTTCATCAAGGCTGCTACGACCATTATTCACCACTACGTTCGGAACTCGTCCATCAGGTTTTGTCCTTCTCCCTCCATTTCTTTTACAGCAATATTACCTTCGTCAGTGCTGACCTCTAATTGCTCATCGCCCCTTGTGATTATACACGTGTTTAGGAATAGCCGCCATTTTCGTGATACAGTTTATCTTTGTCGGTGTTGGACTGGTGTCGCTATCGGTGACAGTGTGGACGCTCACGGACGTCGAACGTCCCCTACATTGTCGGCCTCGATCCGAACGACCAGGTCACTAGGAACCTGCTAGTGTCATAACCCATCAGGTGTCGACTAATTGCTTATGTCCCGGATCAACCCACGATCGACGTACTTTCTCGTTAATTTTTCTCTTAATTACACGCAGCATTTCACTTCATCATATTGTGTTTAGTGTTCGACATTCTGTGGTGTAACACGAACCGGACAATCCCGGCCGTCATGTTACATCAACATCTAGAGGGGCGGGTGCCCAAGGGGAGAAGGGACAATAAGGGTGTGTACCTAAAGAACTCTTTATTGGGTGAAGTTCATAGTTGATTAGATTTTTTATAAAAGCCTAAACTTAATTATATGTTAAACATCAAATTACTTATTTTGTGTGCCCTCTAGGCCCATGTATTAGTTAATGACTCCAATGGAGCAATAACTTTTATTGATCAACCTTATTAATTATCTATATCAACATATAGAGTAATTAATTAATGAATGATCTAGTTAACCCCATCTAAAGATTGATTGTTGGATTTGCCGGGTGCTTAACTACACCTCATTCCCTAAAAGATAAAATGATTTTATGAACTCTTTCATGGAACCTAGTATCATCTATTCGTATGTACATATAATCCCTCATTCACATGACACTCCTAGGATAACTTATGGTATGGTAAATGGTCAGTTCAGTCATCTGACTTACTACAGATCCGTTGGGAAATCACAAGGGAACTCTTCTATGATATTCCAATACCTTGTGCAAGGATTTCTTTGCATCATGTTCCTTGAAATGTCTTATCTTATTCCAAGCATGGGCGATGACATCTTGAACACTCAATCTCCATCATTAACTTCTAACTGAATCCAAGCTAAGATGGTTCGATACTCCATGATTAAGAATTGAAAGGTCATGTCAAAATGTAACTGTATATCCACAATACGTTTGTGGTATCTCAGGTCTAAGGGCCACTTACGCAACCATGATATCAATCAACCAAATTGATAGTCAGATATAATATCATTTAGGGACTCATACATATCAATTTACTTAACTCTTTACCCTAAACATCACTCATTAAATGTCCTTCATATCTCCACACTAATGTCTGTGAGATTGGCTATAGTCATGATATGAGTGGGACTAGATAGTGATATTGAATCAATAAATTTTGAAGTTCTTCCCGAATATCATTTGAATAGGAATATTTAGAACACATTTATAAGTTCAAAAATACGTGTTTATGAGTCGTTATTTTAAGGGTTTTCTGAACTTAATCAATACAATTTATTTATCCCTTAGTACTCGAGTAAGGGGTCGAACCCTAGGGAGGCTGTGGCGACGTTCAAGTTCTATCTACGTAGGTCTAAGAACTCTTACTTGGAATGATGACATATTTTTATCCAAGTGAACATAATGTTTGTAAATTATATTTCAAATCACAGATACTAATTTCTAAATTTTTTATCAATGAGAATCAAATTTATGATTAGTTAGAAATTCCTGATAAGAATTCCTAACTAATCCCCTAACTAGATTGTTTATGTGTCCAACTGATCTTAGATTTTTAGAATGTTACAATTACTAAAATCTAGATCAGAAGTTTCCCATTATTCATGCTTCATTTATTTAACCCAAAGACTTAATTCAGCTTGAATTATATTTTTGGGTTATTTAGTGAGTTAGAGATGATTTGGAACAGCTGGTGAATGCTAGTTTGTTTGTCACCAACCCTTTTTGCAAAGTCTAGTCCAATTCCTCACGGATCTAAAATCAGAAGGTGATGTTTAATTGAATTTTTTAATTTTCCCTCAGTTAATTTCAATTTGCAAACATGCCCTACTCGCAAATCGTGGTTACGATTTGCTGATCTGAGGTGATCTAGGCTGACACCATGGTGGAAATTTTAGGTTAACTATACTTTAGAATGCCACACTAATCATATCTTAAAAAGATGAATCCCACTTTAACGGATTGAACTCAAAGTTCTTTTTTAAATTAGAAGCCAACGTATTTTGGCAAAACATGGACACGAGTTGCCAATTACGGTATTTGAACTCAAATTGGGGTGAATTAACGATCAAATTCAATTCAAAACTATCTAACTAATTCTACTAAGCTTAATCAATTCAAAAACAAGGTAAATTTCAGAATTAAGAGAATTGAAATCGAAATTTGGGGAAAAAACGGCGAACATGAGCATAACTACAAATTTGGGAAAATTAAACACCGATTTAATTAAAAAATGCATTCAAATAAACCTAGAAGTAGCAGGAATTGTCAGAGAGTCGATCTGGGCGAATCTCGAACAACGAACACCCAAAATTTTCCACGAATTTGGCTTGAATTTGCTGAAAAATGCAGCGACGGATCTGCAAAATTCTTGCCCCGATCGAGGTCCAAATCGTTCCTGGTTGAATTTTAAGTCTTCAAGGGAGCAAGGTGTTCTCTCCTTGAGCCTAAAATCAAGATTGTCCTCTCGATTTTGATTTTTCCCCCTTTAATCGCCGCAGAATCGGAAGAACAGCTTCTTCCGATTCCATTATTTTTTTTTCTTTTTTCGCGTTGTATGCTAGACGTACAACGCGACAGAATTAGCTCTTTGCACCTTTACATGGTCCACTCTGTTCGCGACATGCACAGAATTGCGTACGTGTGTGTCGCGCACTGAAGGAGCGAGCGTCCCTTTAGATACATCTGCACAGCGCTGCATGTGGTGCGCGCCTTTTGTACGCCCTGCGCCACTTACCACTAGTGAGCGCCAAAACTGGCCCAATAAGGGCCAGTTTAAATAAACAAAACATTTTAATTCAAAATGAAATGGAATAAGTCATAAAAAGTGTTTATTAATGCGAAAAAATGTTTTATTAACTTTTAAAATAAATTTTATTGTTACTTTTATTTTACTTATAGAAATAGGTCAATTTAAAGCATTTAAATTCTTATAATCATCATTTGAAAACTGTTTATAAGGTATAAATTGACCTAATTATCTGTCCAAAGTGTCCTTTGACTTGTAATTTAAGAAAATACTTCTTTTGACCTAGCATCATGATAACATGCATTAAAAACCAATGTTTTTAAGCATTAAAATACTAAAAATATGATGAAATTAGCACTTTATTAGCTCTTATTTGCATGTTATCACACATAATCAAAGATTATTGAGCTTTGTATTATGACCTCATCACAATGCACTAAGTTATATCATGTATTCATGGAGTTCATTGTCACAGGTGCATTAAAATGGGTATGTTGTATCTATGAAAATTTGTTTTAGACGTGGAATGTACGATTATCTTACCATCCTTATACACTTCCATTAGTTGCTACATGCCATTCATTTCAGGGTCCGATTTTAAGGTTGGTTTTAACATGATCTTAAATGTACAGATTTTGTGATTTGTACATATTAGGACATTAGGTTTAAACTAAAAGAGAAAATGGTTCCTCATTCAGGTTGGGCATACGTTTTAACCTGAATTAGTAGGAGAAACATTTTGTTCACATCATTATCCTTCATTCGATTAATTTATTTATCAAATCACCTGAGCCCTAATTATTTCTTAGTACTAATTCAGATAAAGACAAAAAAAATTATGACACCTTGATATCAAAGTAGTGTTTTGAGTGCCCCTTTTTCTGAAATATATTGTATCAACGACCAAATGATAAAATAATTCTCTCTTGAAATACAAATATATATTAGATACAGTTTTCATCTCATATTTTCTTCAAAGAAAAAATAGTAATTTTAAGTTTAATTCTTAAATAAAAAATCACTTAATCATTATGTAAATCGTAATTATTGGTGGAAATATTTGTGGTCGGCAAGCCAATCAAACATTCCACATCTTGTTTCATATTCATTAAAAGAACATATTTATTATAATACACATGTGATGTTTATAATGAAGTCCATGAATACATGATAAACTTAGTGAATTATGATGAGATCGTAACATGGAGATCACTAGTCTTTAAGCATGTGTTCTAATATTCCAAGGATACATGAGAAGGACATCGAAGTATCCTGATAGAATAGCACTATCTAGCCTCACTCATATGATGAGTATGGCCAGTTCCATAGCCATTATGATGTGAAACGACGACGGCCGGGATCGATCGGCGCGTTTCACGTCACAAGGTTATGATGCGAATGTATGGGATGTAAGCCGAATGATGAGAAAATACGAATGAGCAGATAAGGACTTGACGGATAACGACGTCGGCCGTACCGATCAATGAGAGACGGGTGATCCTAAGATCAAACTCCCAATGACCCGCTGGACCTACCAGACGTCTACTAAGTGAGGGGCATCTAACAGCCCTGGAGCGTTCGGCGTCCAAGTCGGATGACAGTCCGTCTACCACAAGAATCCCTATGCTCGACAAGGTGGCTAGTCCTATCCGATGATGTTCGAGAATATCACGGTAGCGGACGCGATAGGGGAAGACGAGACTGTCAAAGATAATAATACTGGAGTTTATAGAGGGGAGACGAGACTGACCTTTGTATCGCTTAGTCCAAGGCGTCCAAGTCGTCGAGCGGATGCTTAGTGTCGGGTCGTGCGGACGAGTGTCGTTGACGAGAAAAAACCGGTGCGGGACGGTGCGGTCGTAACTACCAGCAGAGAGCTGAGTCCACGGGTGGCGTGCAACAAAAGTCGGAGCAGAGGCGCACAAGGTGCGCGCAGCTAAGCGCACAGCGTAGTCGTGTGTGGGCGGGCAAGACAACGAACCAAGTATCGTGGGAATAGTCGTGGGGTGGGGCAGAAAACCAAGTAATCGGTTATGGCGTAGAGGGTGGGAATCAAGAAATCAAGAAAGATGAGGGCGAAGGGGAGAACGAAGGGGAATCAAGGAGATATGGTGAGATCAAGGAATCAAGAAATCATGAAATCAAGAATTCAAGAAATCAAGAAATCAAGAAATCAAGGGGAAAGAAAGTGGGCGATCAAGAAAGACAAGAGGATGCGGTTGGGAATCAAGAAACGATGGGGAAAGGAGGGTGGGCGATCAAGAAAGGCAAGAGGGGGGGGTGGGGAAACAAGAAACGATGGGAGAAAGGAGGGTAGGCGACCAAGAAAGGCAAGACGAGGCGGTTGGGAATCAAGAAACGATGGGGAACGGGGGGTGGGCGATCAAGAAAGGCAAGAGGAGGCGGTTGGGAATCAAGAAACGATGGGGAAAGGAGGGTGGGCGATCAAGAAAGGCAAGACAAGGCGGTTGGGAATCAAGAAACGATGGGGAAAGGGGGGGGCGATCAAGAAAGGCAAGACGAGGCGGTTGGGAATCAAGAAACGATGGGGAAAGGAGGGTGGGCGATCAAGAAAGGCAAGACGAGGCGGTTGGGAATCAAGAAACGATGGGGAAAGGGGGGTGGGCGATCAAGAAATGGTGGGTGGAAAAAGGTACCAAGAAATGGCTTTCTTGAACTGTAACAACCAAGAACCCTCCAAGAAAGAGGAGTTCTTGACGGATCTGGGGTGTGCTCCCTCGACAGAGCAGATTTCCCCGGTTGATGGCGTGTCGGCGACGCTTCTTGAATCTCCCAAGACCCCCGGAGTAATCTCGACGAAGGCCTCTTTCGATTCTTGATGGCGACGGCTTCTTGAAACTCTTTCCTCGCACCGGAGTGATCTCGACGGCGCGCTTTAACACATCTCCCTCGGAGTGATCTCGACGGGGAGACGTGGGCTCTACCCACGGAGTGATCTCAATGTGGGGTGGGGCTAGCCAAACCCCCTACACTACTCTCTACGATAGGGGGGGAGACGAATTGTGAATAAACTTTTCAACAATGACTCCAAGGTGTTCCTTGGGCATGCCATCCCCTTATATAGTGAGGATGGTTGCCAAGTGAACGTGGGAGAGGACAAACCGTCGCGAGACGTGGTTCGGCCTCCCTTACAAATTCAAAATACAAACATAAAAAGTAAAAATGACGAGGACGGGGCCCAACAACATTGGCCCAGTCCACGAATCCAAAAATACAAACACACATGAAAATGAGCACAAGTAAAAAGATAAAAGTTCTTACGCGGGGTACTTAAACCCCGGGTGGCGAGCGTCGGCGCGAGCTGCTCGGCGTGGCTGACGACATCCCGGCGCGTCATCCTCGAGATGGTTCTTCGTCATCGTGGCGTCGTCCTCGAGATGGGCCTCCATCACATTAGTGTGGAGGCACTAAGGATAGATAGTCGGTGCTCTTTTGTGGAAAGAGTTCACTGAATTGATTCGTACAAATTCGTGAAAGGTATTATACCGAACTATCAATCAGGTTGATTCACGTCATGGTTGTGTAAGTGGTCCTTAGACCTGAGACACCAAAGATCTCTTGTGGACAGACGGTTGTACTTTGACTATGGCCAATTAGTCTCTAATCATGGGATTCTAAACGGTCTTAGTCCTGGTGCATCAAGAAGTTCAAAAAGACGATTGAGTGGTCAAGATGGGATCGTTCACCCTCGGTACAAGAAGTGATAGCTCAAGGAAGACGATGCGATGAAGTCATTGTCCAAAGTAGCGAAATGTCGGAGAAGAGTTCTCTGATGATTTCTGAATGCATCAGTACTAACTCGGATGACCGATTAGGGTTTGCCAATTGACCATACCCTAAGTCGTCCAAGGAGCGTCAAGAGGATGAGTGATTATACGTACACCGTAACCGATGATGAACATGTTCCATGAGTGAGTCGATACACACTCCTTTGTATATTCTAGAGCACGAGGTGCAGCTTGGCACCCCGTGTGTTGGAGACTCAACCTATCGATTGGGTTAAATCGATATGACGTCAATTAATCTAGATGATGATATAGTTAATTAATTTGGACGGCCTATAAATATTATTAGGCCACTGTAGTCATTAACTAGATTTATACATGGCCCTAGAGGGTCGCACGCAAATGGTCTTTTGGACGTGAGAAGATATACTTATGTTTTGGGGGGTTTTATGAAAAATGCCCACTTAGTATAAATAGGGAAAGGCCCTGAACGAAATTTACCCAGGCCAGAATTGTTCAAGGGCCTTTCCCCTTCTTCTTCCTTCTCCCCACACCACTTCTCCACTCCCAATACGATTGGGACGACGTAACGACAACGACGACGATGGAGAAAGAATGGGGCTCGTCAACGAGACAGAGGAGATTTGACGTGCCAACGATCGTGTGGATACATCTAGAGGCTACACACTTCAGAAGCTCAACTCGTCTTGATCCAGGATCCAAGAAATCACGAATGCAATCCGTACAAAGGTACTTCGTTTCATGGTTTTATTGATATCGTACGATTTCGCAAAAGTCTTTCACTGCGTATTGTTTTGATTTCTTCATCTAGATCTAGGTCTCTAGAACCCAACAATTATAATATTCATTAAATGATTATTCTCATTTAATTTCCTTCATAAACTAAAGCAAACCCCAAATCATTTCAATCTAGGTTAAATAACTTGTCCTTTAACTTCCCTAGGTCAAATTATTAATATAAACAATTTGGTATAATAACCACAAATTTGAGGATATTTTATTTTATTAGAAACCTTTTGTATTCCTAATTTTTATCATGTTTAGAATTCAAGGATACTTTATTTTATTAGAAATCCAAAATTGGTGTAAAATTTTAGGTGTCATGGGTAGAATTAAATATGCCTCCTCCACGCTCACTAATTTTACTCTCTGAATGAGGCATCTTACTTAGCTTTAGCAACCTGAATACTCTGTGCTCAACCTAGCAACCTAAAACTATAATCAGATTGCCATTTTTAAAATGATTATGCACTCACAAAGCATTGACCAACATTTGGACCTCCTCATCATATATTATAAATTTCCCATGATTGAGCTTTATATCCATTAACAAAGGATTCATCATATTTATTTAATTATGTCTTTCAGTGCCATCAAATCTAAAAAGGAAAATCCAGCTTAAACCTCTCCTCCCCTTGCTTTACATTTTAAAGAACACTGATAGTATAACATACAATGTCTACCTATCCGACAAATATTGAAACCCTCATCTATTTAATATGAAAAACTGAACTTCCATCTACGTTGATGGCGACAAGATAATGGCAAGAATACAAAAACACAAAACCCATAACAGGATAATATAACAAAATAAGATACATCTCCCCCAGACATTCACACATGTTAATTTACATCAAAACAAAGCTTCAATCTAGAGAGGCCAAACATAGAACTTGGTTCTTCAATTTCCACTTTACAAACACAGAAATAAAATTTCTCCCAAACCACAATTAAACTATACTAACCCTAAGAAGCCCAACCATAAAAGTATAGTGCACGGTTGTCCAGGAAGGGTGGGACGGGTCGAAGATCATCCTGTCCTACGTCGCAATTTTAGAGGTTCGTCCGAATCATCCCCTCTAGAGTTCATCCTGTCCCAGATATTTCCGTCCACGTCCCGTCCCGTCTGAAAACCATACCGTCGAAGACATTCTAGTTCGTCCCACATCCGAGACGAGACAGTGCATTACGCCACTCGGAATTTGACACGTGGCACAGGACGGATACATGACCAGCTGACGATCCAAGGCCCCGGATGGGATGGTTAATTCGTCCCGTCCGGGAACGGGCGTCCGACCGCCTGAACGGGACGATTTTTCCGCCCAATGACGAAATTACCGTCCCGTCCGCGACTTCACGGGCGTCATGGGGAACTGAGCCTTTAAAGCACAGGGGTCAACAGTCAACACGAGAAAAGTCCTTTTTCTCACCGGCGTACCCCTCCCTTTCCTCTCCCATTATAGGGGTAAAACCGTACTTTCCGTCTCCTTCGTCTTCCTCCCCGACCCCCCATTGCATCTCCAGTACCGTCAGTCCTCTTTCTCGCAGCCATGGCGAGGCTCTCCCTCTCCGCCGTGCTCGCCGCCGTCTCCCTCCTGATCGCCGCCGCCGACGGCCTCCCCACCGCCGTAGACTGCGGCGGCGCCGCCAACTTCACCGATTCCTTCGGCCGCGACTGGATCGCCGACCGCTTCTTCTCCGGCGGCGGCGTCCCCGGCGCGGTCGCCGAGCCCCAAAAATTCCTTGCTCGCCAAGAAACCACCCTCCGCGCCTTCCCCCCGTCCTCCGCCGGCAAGAAGAGCTGCTACTCCGTTCCGTCCCCGGCGGGCCGCTACTACATCCGCCTCTTCACCGTCTACGACAACTACGACAGCAAGCTCCGCCCCCCCAGCTTCGACGTGGCGGTCGAGGGCACGCTGGTGTTCAGCTGGCACGCGCCATGGCCCGGGAACCTGGCTCGGGACGGGGCCTACTCCGACCTCTTCGCCTACGTCGGGGACGGCGCCGCCGACGTCTGCTTCTACAGCATCGCCACCGACGCGCCCGTCATCGGATCGCTGGAGCTGTTCCCGGTCGAGCGGCTCGCCTACGGGGCCGCGGATCTCGGGCCGGGGTTCGTGCTCGTGAACTACGGCCGCCTGGCGTGCGGCGCTGGCCCGGAGCTCCGCGGGCCGGGGTTCACCAACGACTCGGACCGCTTCGGTCGGGTGTGGAAGTCCTGCAAGGACCGGCTCGCGCCGTCGAGCCAGGTCGAGGTTCTGCGCGCCGGGGGGCCGGTCCGGGGGGCCGATCAGCAGCCCAATTTCTTCCCCCCGTGGCTGTACGAGTCCGCCATGGCCGGCGGGTCTCTGGAGTTTGCTCTGGCGGTGGATACTCGGCTTGATTACTTGCTCTGGTTCCACTTCGCGGAGATCGACCCGGGTGTGAAGAAGGGGCAGAGGGTGTTCGATGTTTATGTGAACGGGGTGAAGGTCACCCGCCTTGATGTTTTCAGCCAAGTTGGCGGCTTCTCGGCGCTGAAATGGCAGTATATTGCCAAGAATCTGATCAGTTCTCCTCTCAGCGTGAAGCTCGTGCCCATTGTCGGTGTTCCTCTCATCTGTGGGTTGGAGAATTATGCCATGGTTCCTGTCGATCTGGCCACCGCTCCTAGCCAAGGTACTGATGGTTCATTCTTTCATTTTCTGTCTGTTAACCGGGATTTGTTAATGACCCGGATATTGATCCCTAGGAAAATTGGAATGACCCCTAATCAGAATTTTGCATAATTTCATCATAATCGTTGACCCAAAATCGTTTCAAGAGACCATATTTCTAGTTATTGATGGGTAACACTTGTGATGATAAGAGATGTAGATTATGGATTATCGATTTGGTGATCTCATCTTGAAGATGCTGAAGTCTCAGTACTCTGCCAAATTTTATTGGTTGCTTGATTGGAGATGGTTTTTGGCAGTGGTGGCAATGGTGGCGCTTAAGCAGTCGTTGCTTGCATCGATGATAATTTTATCATAATCGTTGACCCAAAATCGTTTCAGGAGACCTTATTTTGAGTTATTGATAGGTAAGACTTGTGATGATCAGAGATGTAGATTATGGAATATCGATCTGGTGATCTCATCTTGAAGATGCCGAAGTCTCAGTACTCTGCCAAATTTTATTGGTTGCTTGATTGGAGATGTTTTTTGGCAGTGGCTGCAATGGTGGCGCTTAAGCAGTCGCTGCGGGTTCCAGACAGGATGGGGTGGAATGGGGACCCCTGCGCGCCTTCGTCGTGGGATGCGTGGGAGGGTGTCACCTGCCATCCCAGCAAGAATGGGAAGGCGCTTGTCATTACTCAATTGTGAGTGCTGATGCCACCATTATCACCATTATAGTATGGTTTGCATCATTCGATGTTATCATCATCATCATTGTCATTGATCTTCCTTCGTCATTACATGATTTCTTTAGCATCATCAGCATTGATATGAACCTAGGAAATGAGAAGATGAGATAAGAAATAGAGAGCTGGGAGGGGATGAACTCTGCCGAAGCGTCGCTGTGGAACATCCGGTACTTGTTTGTCAAAACTTCCAGTCTGCCTTACATTGGTGGGCTGCACAGATTTAACTGGGGCTGAAAGATATAAAATGATTATAATACCCCTGAGGAGATGTTGCGATCGTATCAAGTATCTTCATCAGACGTTCAATATTATAATCATCAGTAGCTGAAGCAGCAACATCAGAAGTATACCCCTACATCATTCACTACTACCGTGTACCCAATCATTTTCCTTCATCCACCTTCATCATCATCATCACCAACAAGAGTGTTGGAAGTCAATGCTCTGCTGATAGAGAGTTAAGGCCTGGGTGTAGCACCCTTGCGACAGATATCTTTTAACACCTAGCATAGTTTCAATACCTTGCATCAATCACCATTATCATCATCACCATGACTTTCCTCCATGGTTGACCATAACCATCATCAGCATCAGCAGCAGTTTTCTCCATCATTCACCATTACTATCAAAACACCACTTTCCTCCATGATTCTCTTTTATCATCATCAGCTGCAGAAGCTGCATCTTCCTTCACTGCTCTGCATTTTCATTATCAGCATCATCTTCCTCCACGATTCACCATTATCATCATCAGCAGCAGCAGCTTCTTCCTCCATCATTCATCATTACCACGATGAACATCATTTTCCTCAATGAGTCAGTAAAATCAGTATTGGTAGCATCTTTCTCCATCATCCACAATTACCATCATGAACACCACTTTCCTCCGTGATTCATCATCATCATTACCGTCATCATCATCATCTTGGTCATTTTCTTCAGGGACCTGGGAAGCCAAGGACTGAAGGGCTACATCAGCGATGAGATCAGTCAACTATCGGATCTGGTGTACTTGTGAGTGAAGCTTCTGTGTTCGGCTTGTTTCCCGTGATTAATGCACCATTATGGATTCTCTGGCTTCCCCAGATTATTGACCATTTTATTTTTGTTTCTCTCGGAAAGGAACTTGAGTTCTAATTTTCTAGAAGGACAGCTGCCAGCTGGGCTCAATCAACCATCGCTGGTCAAATTGTAAGCCTTTCTTCTAGATTATTCTCTTATCTGAACCTAGGTTCATAACTCATTTTTTGGTAAAGCATCTGTATTACAAATATTTTGGTATAATCTCTCTTCCATCTCTTCATGCAGGGATTTGTCATTCAATCAGCTCACCGGCATTATCCCGGACTCGTTAGGCTCCCCCAGTCTCGAATTAGTGTATCTTTCTCTCTCTCTCACTTTTTTTTTTCTCTCTCTCTCTCTCTGTTTCTTGCTCTCTCTGGTTCTCTTTTGCCCTCCCTGGCTATATCTCTCTCTCTCTCTAGCTCCCTCTTAAGGGGGCGCTCTTTATCTCCCTCATGCTTCCTCTTATATTTCTCTTGCTTCTTGATGGCACTGTTTGTCTCTCTATCTCTGCCGCTCTCTCTCTCTCTCCGGCTCTCTCCCATTTTTTTCTCTCACCCTTGCTCTCTTTCTGTTTCTCTGGCTCTCTCCCATTTTTTTCTCTCACCCTTGCTCTCTTTCTGTTTCTCTGGCTCTCTCATGGTTGCTCTATTTCTCGTTCTGTCTTGCTCTCTTCTCCATTCTGGCTCTCTCTCTCTCGTTCTCCCCCTGTCCTGAATTAGTGTCTCTCCTTCGTTCTCTCCCGTTCGCTGGCTCTCGCTCTGACTCTCCTGTCCTCTCTCTGGCTGTCTCTATTATTCTATTTCTCTCACTCGTTCTTCACTTGGCTCTCTCTCTCTCTTGCTCTCTTTCTGGCTCTCTTTCTCTCTCTTTCACTCGTTCTATTTCTCTCTCTCTCTCTCTCTCGTTCTTCTCTTGGCTCTCTTCCTCTCACTTGCTCTTTCTGGCTGTCTCTATCGCTATATCTCTCTATCTTTTCTTCTCTTGGCTCTCTTTCTCTCACTTGCTCTTTCTGGCTGTCTCTATAGCTCCATCTCTCTATCTTTTCTTCTCTTGGCTCTCTTTCTCTCTCTCTCTCTCTGCTCTTTCTGGCTATCTCTATAGCTCCATTTCTCTCGCTCACTTGCTCTTTCTGGCTATCTCTATAGCTCCATTTCTCTCTCTCACTTGCTCTTTCTGGCTGTCTGTATAGCTCCATTTCTCTCTCTTTTCTTCTCTTGGCTCTCTTTCTCTCTCTCCCTCTGCTCTTTCTGGCTATCTCTATAGCTCCATTTCTTTCTCTCACTTGCTCTTTCTGGCTGCCTCTATGGCTCCATTTCTCTCTTTTCTTCTCTTGGCTTTCTTTCTCTCTCTCTCTCTCTTGCTCTTTCTGGCTCTCTATGTAGCTCCATTTCTCTCTCTCTCTCTTTCTTCTCTTGGCTCTCTTTCTCTCTCTCTCACTTGCTCTTTCTGGCTGCCTCTATAGCTCCATTTCTCTCTCTTTTCTTCTCTTGCCTCTCTTTCTCTCTCTCTCTCTTGCTCTTCCTGGCTATCTCTATAGCTCTATTTATCTCTCTTGCTCTTTCTAGCTATCTCTATAGCTCTCTTTCTCTCTCTCTTGCTCTTTCTGCCTATCTCTATAGCTCTTTTTATCTCTCTTGCTCTTTCTAGCTATATCTATAGCTCTCTTTCTCTCTCTTTCTGGCTATCTCTATAGCTCCATTTCTCTCTCTTTCTCGTTCTTTTCTTGGCTCTCTTCCTCTCTCTCTTGCTCTTTCCCCTTCTTGATTCAGTGTAATTCTCTGTCTCGTCACTTTCTCTTGCTCCCCTCCCCTCTTGGATTTCAGTTGGTGTCTCGCTCTCTTTGTGGTTATCTTTCCCTCTCCAGCTTTTTTACTCTTTCTGGTTCTCTTTCTCTCCTCAGTCTCTTTCCTTCTCTGGCTAGTTTGCACTTTCGGGTTCTCTTTCACTCTCTCAATCTTCCTCTTTTGCTCTTTCTCGTTCTCTTTCTCTCACTTAATCTGGCACTTCTGCTCTTTCTCTCACACTCTGCCTCTCCTCTCTCTTCTTCATCTATTTTGCCTTTTCTGGCTATTTCTCCCCCTCTCACTGTCGTTGCTTTCTCTGGCTCCTCTTTCTTCTACTAAATTCTAGATATCGATACAGATTCATAATTTTGAGGTCATAATTTCTACTTTGTAGGCTGTTAAGTGGGAACCGGCTTGAAGGGCAAGTTCCTGAGAAGCTCTACTCAATCGGCATCCACGGCGGTTTGATAGAGTGAGTTCCATTATTTAGCTCAACTTTATTCGTACCGGTTTCATTTACCCCAAGATTCATGTACATGTTGACCTTGATCAGCTTGGTGGGGAACAAGGGCCTTTGTGGAGTGCCTTCTCTCCCTGCTTGCCCTCTGTTCTGGAGTAGAGGAGGGCTGTCTGAGAGTGGCAAGATCGCTGTTGGAGTTGTCGGCGGCGTCGTCTTCCTCGGTCTTCTCCTGGCCATCTACTGTCTCTGTGCCAAGAAGAAGGGACATGACTATGGCTTCGCCCCCTCCCAAGACCTCATGTGTAAGTCCACTGAACCTTCTCGTTATTTCTCTCTCTAGTGTCTCAAGAGAAAGAATGGTATAGATTGGTTTAGACAGAAAAAGCGAAAGATTAATCACTTTGATGAGTGAGGCCCTTGACCCATTAACTTATTTCTCTCTCTAGGGTCTTTAGAGAAAGAATGGTATAGATTGGTTTAGATAGAGAGAGAGCGAAAGATTTACCATTTTGATGAGTGAGGCTCTGACCCATTAAGTTATTTCTCCCTCTAGCTTCTCTAGATAGAGAAAGATGAAGGTTATTGGAAAGAGAAAGAGAGAGACCCGGCCCTTTCTTGTGTAACCACCCTGACCCCTTTCGCTATTTCTCTTGAGGCTCTCTGAGGAGAGAATGATATGGAGAGGTTAAGATATATAGAGAGAGAAGACTAACCATCTTCATGAGTAAGCCCCCTGGCCCTTAAAGTTATTTCTTCTCTAGGCTCTCAAGAGACAGATAAAGGGTGAGAGAAAGAGAACGAGAGAGGCATGGCCTTTTCTTGTGGAAATCCCCTGACCCTTTTCTCTATTTCTCTTGAGGCTCTCTAAAGAGAATGATACGCAGTGATTGAGAGAGACAGATAGAGGATTAACCATCTTCATTTGTAGTCCCTTTTCTTGTGTCAGCCCCCTGACCCTTTTCGTTATTTCTCTCTCATCTCTATAGAGAGAAATGGTATGGTGATTGGGAGAGAGATAGAAGGGACTAACATCCCATGACTCTTTTCATTATCTCTCTTTCTAGGCTATCTAGATAGATAAAGACAAAGATAGAATGATACAGAGAAAACGAGGCATGATCCTTTCGTGTGTAAGAGACCTGATCCTTTTTGTTCCCTGTCTAGAATCTTTAGAGAGAGAAAGATACAGAGAATCTGAGAAAGAAAAAGATGGTGGCCTGACCATTTTCTTTATTCTCTCTCTAGACTCTCTGGAGAGAGACTGATTCAGATTGACAGATGGAGAAAAGGGGCCCTGACTTTTTCTTGTATAGGCTTGTGAACCCTTTGTTTTCTCTCCCTAGATCTAGGGTGTCTTGACAGAGAAAGATATAAGATGGTTGAGAGAGAGAGAGAATCCTCATCCATCTCCTGGATCAAACTATGTTTGAGATAGAAAAGTCATACCTCTCTCTCTTCTTTAGAGAGGCAAGAGTGAGAAACATTTGAAGGATCTGGCTTCTCTCTCTAAGTGGGCCTAGAGGGAGAACGAAATAGCACACGGTTCCACCACCCCCCCCCCCCCAAATTCTTCTTATCTCTCTCTCTAACTCACGGAAATTCTCTCTCATGACAGCCATGGCGGCTAAGAGGAACAGATACCAGAGACAAAAGTCGCTGATGCTGATGGAAATGGAGAGCCCTGGCAGGAGCGGAAACCCATCACCCATGAATCCACTCTAGCAATAAGAAGCCCCCCCCATCGCTGTGTTCTTCGTGTATCTCCTACTTTTCATGCAATCTGATGTGCTAATTGGCACTAAATTTATCAAAGTTCCCAAATTGTAGCTACAAGCTCCGCCAATTGACTCATACCAACAAAGAGAGAAAAGAAAAAAACCGAAAATTTTACATTATTGAAACAAGATTCCGAACCAGATCTGGGACTCTTATTAGAGATACAAACCAGGGCACGACACAAGGGGAAGAACAGCAGCGGCGGAAAACCAGAAATCGACCCAAGAAGAAGAAGAAAATCAGCGGGGCTCGGGAATTTATGTACATTATTTACCTGGATAACGATGCAGGCCTTCAAAACTGAGTCTTGCGCTCTCAAACTAGGAAGCTTTCCCAGGCTTGCTGTCAGCGGGGTTCATGGGCTGGTACTGAGGCGGAAGAGCGGAGGCGGGGGCGGTCTGCGTGTAGAAGATCTGCTGGGGGCGGTCGGCGAACTCGTAGCCGTAGTTGGGGCTCGACTGGGCTCGCGCGTGCGGGTGCATCGAGGCGTAGCCCATGAACTGGTGCGGCTGCAGCGGCGGCGGCGCCGCCGCCGCCGCCGCCGCGGTCAGCACCGGCTCCGCCGTCTTCGCCGGCACCGGCAGGCTGTACGCCGGGCTCTGCCTCACCGGCAGAAAATACATGGGCATCTGCGCGTTGTACGCGTGCGGGTCTTGCAGAAGCTGCGGCTGCACCGCCATCTGGTGGTAGTAGTGCCCCATCGGCATCACCCCTCCGCCGCCGTGGTGGAGGAGCAGCGGCGGCGCCGCCGCCGCCTGCTCCGCCTGCAGCGGCAGCAAGAACCCCGACCTGCGACAGAACACCCATCCCCGTTAGAATTCCCTTCAGATTCAGCCAGATTCGATCCCGTTCCGTCACCTCGCGCCGCCGTCGCCGGGGAGCTCGCGCGGCGAGGCCGGCTTCATCGGCTGGAACTGCGGCGAGCCCCGGAGCAGGCTCCCCAGGTCCGATTTGTCCTCCTCCGGCAGGATCTTGCCGGAATTAGGGTTTTCCTCGGCGGCGACGTTGATCAGCTGCGGCGGCGGCGGCGGCGGCTTCGGATCGGAGAACGTCATCTGCGAGAAGTGCTCCTCCAGGCCGCCGCCGATCGGGCGGCGCTCCGGCGGGAGATCCTCGGCGCGGACGCGGATCGGGGGGAGATTCGAGAGAGACGGCGCGGAAGATCCCGATCCGAAGGAGGAGAAGGTGCCGAGCATGGGGGAATCCGGCACGGCGGCGGGCTTCGAGCCGGGATCTTGATCGGCGGCGTCCGCCGCCTTCGATTCGAGCCCCAGCAGGCACCCGGCGGAGTCGGCGGAGGACCGGCCGCGCCCGACGACGGCGCTGTTGAGCGCGTCGACGAACCAGGTCTCGGACTTGGAGTCGTCCAAGAGGGAGCCGATCGAGGACGCGGTGCCGGTCGACTCCGGCTTGGCCGGGAAGAGGAAGAGGCGGAGGCGGAGCGGCTTCCCGCCGCCGCCGCCCGCCGCCGCGATCCGATCGTACTCCTCGATCATGTTCTCGAGATCTTCGTCGGTGGTGACCGAGATCAAAGAATCAAGATCCTCGGACGGGAGCTGGTACTTGAGGCAGAAGGATCGCCCCCCCACGAAGGAGGAGAGCCGAGCTTGAACCTCGCCGAGGCTGGCGTGCCTCTCCACGACGACGATCCGCGTCTCGCCGCCGAGATAGCAGAGGCTGCGATCGTGCGGTCGAGGAACGATCTGGCCGCCGTAGCTGCACATCAGCCGTAGCTTCGCGCCGCCGCCCGGCGGCGGCGCCGCCGCCGCCGGGAAGGAATCGTCCCACGACTCGGCCCCCCGCGACCTCGGCGACAGCGAGTCGATCGACTCGGCGTAGCCCCCTGCCGGGGCGTTGCTCTCCATGGCCGAGTCTTTCTCTGATCTTCTCTTCTTGTTTTGGTCTGGTCTTGTTGGCTTCTCCCTCTCTGCTTACCCGCTCTCGTTATTTATCCCGTCGGACGCCTCGTTCCGCTGTTCCGCAGGCTCAGCGTACCGCCTCCGGAGTCGCTTGGCTGTAAAGCAGGCGACTCTACTACAGTGCGGGCCCCGCCGGTGGGTTAAAATCGTGAAAATGGCCCGCGTGGGCAGCGAGGCCCCCCGTTGACGGTAACGGTTGACGCCTTCGGATGACTCTACTACCACTATATCTCTCTCATCGATCTATCAGTCTAAATACCTTATCTCTTTCTTTAAACACGGTTTCTAATTTCACTACAAATTTTTATATTTATATCTTTAAACTATCTGTCTAATTTCTCTCTCCTTAATTTATCGCTCTATCTGCCTTTTTTTTCTCTCTCCTTTATTATACGTCTCCTGTCTTCCGTCTGTCTAATTTCTCTCTCCTTTATTTATCGCTCTATCTGCCTTTTTTTTCTCTCACCTTTATTATACGTCTCCTGTCTTCCGTCTACCGATAATTATCTCTCTCCTCGATCTATACTTCAACTATCTATGTGTCTACCTACCTAAAAGTATCTCTCTCTCTCTCTCTCTCTCTCTCTCTCCTTGATCTCGCTGTCTAATACCTCTCTATCTATCTGCATATATATATATATATATGTCCTCTATTTATATGTTTAATATATATCTCTCCATCCATTTAGTTATCCCCCTCCCCATCTATCTAATCTATTACACTGTTCTCTGCCTACAGTATCTCTCCCTCTGTGCATTTCTCTCTCTCTCTCTCTCTAATCCATCCATCTTTCTCTCTATCTCTGATATAACTTGGTCTCTCTCTCCCCATCTATCTAGCCAATTGGACTCTATTCAATGTCTACTATCTATACATCTATCTATCTTTATTTCTTTTATCCATCCATCAATTAATACAACATATCGATCGATCCATCCATCCATCCATCTATTTATCTATCTACTATCCATCCTTCTATCTATCCAATCTATCTCCTCGATCTCTTTTTCCTTCTCTTTCCCTCCCCTTCTCTCCTTGAGTCTAAATCTCTCATCTATCTCTCCCTCCATACCTCAACATGTATCTCTCCTCGATCCCTGTCTCTTTTCCTTCCATTCTCTCCCAGAGTCGTAAGTCCCGCGTCTATCTCTCTCTCCACTCTCTTCTCTCTCCCTACCTCAGCGTCTATCTCTCCACGATCCCTGTCTCTTTTCCTTCCATTCTCTTCCCCCAGAGTCGTAAATTCCGCATCTATCTCTCTCTCCACTCTCTTCTCTCTCCCTACCTCAGCATCTATCTCTCCTCGATCCCTGACTCTTTTCCTCCCCCTCTCCCCCAGAGTCGAAATCCCTCATCTATCTCTCTCTCCGCTCTCTTTTCTCTCTCCTACCTCAACATCTATCTCTCCTCTATCTCTCTCTCTAACACGACATCATATCTCCATCTCTCTCTCAAGGGTCGTCCGGAGATTCCAAGGTCAAATCCTTAAAAGCAGCAAGCCCCTCACGTGAACGCTGAACCCCACCCATCAAGTCTGTCCTCTTCTAAATGGGCCGCTTTTTCGACCCGACAACTCGAACCGGGCCCACCCGCCGAAATAGCCGTTGCCCCTCCTCCGCTCTTTTAACACCCCTCCCCAACCCAACCTCACCTTCTCAAACCTCGCCATGGCGCTCAAACCCGGACCAGCTCTCCTTCTCCTTCTTCTCTCCCTCGCAACGGTCGAGCTCGGCGCAACGGCTAGTCCTCCTCCGCCCGTCCTCAGAGAGAGCAACAGTTCGACTCCGGCGCAGGTGAGCGCGAGATCTAGCCGTTCATCGCGGAAAGGAGAGGAGAACTGACGGTGGGGATGATCTGATTGTTGCAGAAGACTTGGTGCGTGGCGAAGCCGTCCACGGAGGCGGCGGCGTTGCAGGAGAACATAGACTTTGCTTGTAATCATGTCGATTGCGCGGTTTTGAAGACGGGTTACGCTTGCGCTTCGCCGAGCACGCTTATCAACCACGCCTCCGTCGCCATGAATATATATTATCAGGCCATGGGAAGGAACCACTGGAACTGCCATTTCATGAACTCAGGCCTTATTGTCCAGACCGACCCAAGTAAGACCCTCCTTCTCCCTCTATCTCCCATCGGCTGAATTGCTATTTCATTAAATAATCCTCCTTCTGTTCTATTTTTCTCCAGGTTATGGCTCTTGCGTTTATAAGTGATTGGTCTTGTCTGGAGGTTTAAGAGTTGTCTTTTTTTGTTAGAGAGTTGGAAGTTTTTGGAATTGTTGTAGTAGTGTAGTGTTAGTTAGAAGTTGAAATATTGATCTGTGATCTTATTTATGCTTTGCAATCATGTCGCCAAACCAAGATTAAGTTGCGGATGTTAAGAGGGTGTTGGAAGTTGGCTCTCTATACTTTCCCTCTCTTGGGATTTTGAGAAGATCCTAGGAACTCAAGAAAGAAGATCCCACTACATTAATCTATGCTTGGGAATCAATTCGCCAAAGTAAGATTAAGTTGCGGATATTAAGAGGGTGTTGGAAGTTGGGTCTCTGTACTTTCCCTTTATAGGGATTCTGAGAAGATCCCCAGGTACCCAAGAAAGAGTTCCCACTGAAGAAGATGGGTGTTCAACATCAATTTATGCTCGGGAATCAAGTCGCCAAACTAAGATTAAGTTGAGGATATTAAGAGGATGTTGGAAGTTGGGTCTCTGTACTTTCCCTTTATAGGGATTCTGAGAAGATCCCCAGATAACCAAGAAAGAGTTCCCACTGAAGAAGATGGGTGTTCAACATTAATTTATGCTTGGGAATCAAGTCGCCAAACTAAGATTAAGTTGAGGATATTAAGAGGATGTTGGAAGTTGGGTCTCTGCACTTTCCTTTATAGGGATTCCGAGAAGATCCCAGATACCTAAGAAAGAGTTCCCCCTGAGAAGATGGGTGTTCAACATTATTCTCTGACAATGGCATGAAACTAAGGTCGCCTGAATCAAGAAAGTGGTTACTATGGACAGTGGTGAAGGACCTGGGTCCTTACTTGCCCATTTGGTATCCTCCGTATACTGCCTTAACATGCAGACAACCATTTGCTAAGTTGTATGATTGCAGAACTCCGCCCAATGAAACTATTTATTTCAAGTTTTTGGCACCTCTCAACAAAATACTATAGGTAGGTTTCGTGCTTCTATATTCATACCCTCCATCTGTCCATTTATTTACAGATGATAGGCAAGCCAAAACATAGTTCCATGCATTAGATTTTCTGTAACTCATTCTAAAAGGTTGTAAATAGTCATGGGAAACCATGCTGCCTGACAACTTCCTTGGTGACGAGCTCTGCCACAAACTTTCATTCTGAAGATATACCAACGCAGAATAAAGTTGAACTTGACAGACTGGGCAAGCCTTGAATAAAATCAAGAATGATCTTGCAGGCAAGGGCATGGATCTCATGTTTCAGTACATCACTAGGAACTAGTTCACATGCACCTTGATTACCTTCTCCAGATTTCAGCTACACAACTGTGCAACAGTCCATTGATAAAAATTTTTAAAATATCCATGCCTCTCAAATGTAACATGAAAATTCTGTGGATTATTAGAGGGATAAGAGCAAAATCTATGGGAAGTACTTAATAAAACCCGAGGTGGTTTATATCTTGTGTGGGGATGAGGGAGAGAAACCTGGCAGGTGGGACATCGCAAAATGAATGGGAGAGAGGGAGACTAAGTGAACTTTGCCATGCAGACAAAACCCAACAGGGTCAACGTTGGCACTGGACTGTGGTGACATTGAAGTCGCCAATTAAGAAAAATGTTTCCCAATAGGAGTCAAAAATCCTGCCAAGAGCAAGGAGGGTTACATCTTTAAAGTTACATACAGTAAGGGGAAAAAAACAAAATGCCCTTAGTTGGCTTGAGATACAAGTGGGATTGTATCAGCACCCCCCATCATCTCTAGCTTGTCCTCAAGCTAATGTGTTCACGTCAGTCATCAAGATATTAGTGATTTTCTAGTTTGTCGGTTTACCAACTGACATGACAGTGTGAATATTGAAGTTTTTAAAACAAGATGCACGGGTGCAAACCTCTCGTTGCATTGATAACAAGGACCTTGGTCTATGCATACTATAAATTCCTCTTTGATAAGGTTAAGGTACTGGGAGTGGGAGTGCTTGCTTGCTCGACATTGTTTGTAGCTGTCACCAGGGTCTTCTAGTCCTGGGTGCATCAAGATCCTTTGTGATACGATGACCAAATGGCCAATGAGAATGTTCAATAATTTCTTTTATAAGATTCTTGCATATGCATTTCTCACTTAGTCCCTGTTAAACTTCCAAACTTAGTCAATCATACTAGGATGAGGATCCGTGCAATTTTAAGTATATCCACGATGTAGAAATAAGGAATTGTATGATTCATATTTAGAATTTTCATACTATTATGAAAATTTGATGGATTTTCATTTTTTGTTATAGATTTTATAACTGCACTTTAACCCAAGTTTCAAATAAAACCGAAATTAATTGGAGATCAGAATTACATTTGATTGAATTTTGAACGTATATCATTCAAAATTCATATGAAGAAAAAATGTATTGAAATTAAAATAAAGATAAATGAATTTTTTTTTTAAAATTTGGGAGAGACATTCTAGATTTGTATTGAAATTAGAAAAATAAAATTCTAGATCTATTCGGAGGAAGTAGGGAGATTGACCTAGATAGGAAGGGGGAAATTTTATCTTACAATGGAGATTGAAATGGAACAGTGGATCTGTGAGTCTAAGATAGTAGCTGAACTGAGAAAGAGGATAGAGTGATATATATCATTCAAAAACCTTTATATGAAGTGAAATGCAGTTCTTTTCACCATTCGAAAGCCTCACTGCGCATGTATATTTGGTCCATGGCTTCACGTTATATAAATATTCAAGTAGGAATTCAAGGGCAAATAAGAAACTTAAATGATCAAACAAGAATAAAGAAACATAGACTTCAAAAGCAGATGCTGTGTCTTTCCTGGCTTACTAGGTTGGGGTAAGTTTCCTTGGTGTTTTCCCTTTCTTCCTGATATCATTTACTTGACTGTGAATATTTGACATTTCTATCAACTCCTGTCGCATTTATTGTGGAAATAACAGAACTTATTTGATTCCTCAATGTCGGTATAATGATCGCATTTTGTATCAAAAAATTTACCTGTCGCTACTATGTAGAATTCTACAAATCTAGGGAAGATAAAATAATTATGGCATCACAAATCACAATGCCATAATTATTGGTAGAGCCAATCTTTTGCCAAAAATTGCCAAAAAGCCATTGACATGTGGTGAGTGAGATTTAAACCCATAGATTTATGTATTGAAAGCATTTAATCAGCATAAACATATTTTTTTGGCTTTTAAAATTAATTTTTATTGATTTAATGGTTAGAAAGTTCTGGGAAAATAATGAAGAATTGAGTAAAATTAGTTAATGCCTTTAGTAATTCAATAGAAATATTTTTTAACTTATAAAAATTATTTCTCAAATAAGTTAACATCAGAAAATTGGAAAACTTACAAAATCATAGTAAAGCCTTTTTTATATATTAATGAATGAACAAGAAGATACTGAAATTTTGACGCAGATATTCATATAATATGGATGATTTTTTCTCTAAATTTTCATGTTATCGACCAGTGACTGTAGCCATGGTCAAACAATTAAGAGGTGAACTTGATCAGCTACAATATCCTAAGAAATTGAACTTAAAATCCTGCAGCTAGGACTTAAGATAGTTGAAATTATCAAGATGGGGTTCAATTAAATTCGTGAAGATATAAAAAATCAAAAATTTATTTAGAAAATAAATTTATCCCCAACTTGAATTAAAACAAGAATACACAAATTAGAAACCATGTGATCATGTTTTCTCACCCCAACTTAAAATCGGCATTGTCCCTATTGGGGAGTAATGATAAAAAATGATTTATCATGCTCATTTAACTTGCATCGCTAATCTTGTTTTGAATAACTTTCCTCATTAAGTATGCTAAATCCTTATTAATATCCTGGAAGAAAAAATAAAATACACAGAAACACAATAGATCATCTCTAAGATTTATGTTTGAAGCCATGCGTTGTCATTTTCATTCAAGTAACAGTATATTTTCTTCTTTGTTTTCTTTCCTTTCATTTCTTGGTATTTTTACTTTTATTTTTAGGAATCTATCTTTTTGAATATTAGATAAATCATTAGGAGCCTAATGTAAAATTAAAACAAAGGCATTATGCATGGAGAAATAAATACCCGTTTGGTTTGCGATTCCTTTATTTTGAATTTACTCATTCTCTTGCATTGAATTCCAGGCACAAAATATTGTGGGGGAGTTAGTCGATAAATTGTCACATTTATTTTCAAACTTCATGCATCAGTCCAAGTTGGGGTTAAACTTTTTCATGAATATGCCTAATATTATAACCCCTTCTTAGGAAGTCCATTTACATTTGAACATAAGAGTGTGTATAAAGAAGTAAGGCTCTCAGAGCAGATCATGAACATGTTTTAAGTGATACAAACTATGACTTTAAACAATGTGTTGATGACTCTTAAATAGTCAGGGTATCTGGTAGGGTGATGTAACAGACATGAGAATCAGAGGGTTGAAATACTCTTATCCTGGATGGAGTGATACGTGACTTTTGCGAGCCCCCACTTCACCATTACCTTTTATTAGACAACCCTACTTATGTATCTTGTTTGCTCACCGGAAAAATCATATTTTCTGATGGGGATATGCATTTCTTCAAATCCTCAAGCAAAGAGCACCATTATTTGAGCCATGTAAAAGTATTCCTGGAACCTTTATATCATATTGACCTATTTTCCCGTACTTAGCTTACACCATTTCACCCATGTGTTACTTATTCCTATAAAACTAAGTCTCCCCCATCATCCCTACTACATATGATATGCTTTACTCCCCAGTTCTTTCTTTTCTTCCCTTTCTGATATCAGTCTCTCTCAATATGATTTCCTTCGGTTGTTTTTTGTCTACATCTTCTCAATCTATTTGTTCTCTTTCTGACTAGCATGGCATACCCTGTACCAAAAGTTGTCTATTTTCTCAACACTTATTTCTTAAAGCTTTTATATTTTTATTTCAAACACCTTTACAAAAAACAATGAATAATAAATAATACTTAAAAAATAAAAATTTTATAAAAAGTAAAAAGAGAGAGTGTGAGAGAGAGAGAGAACCATAGAGAGAGAGAGAGAGAGAGAGAGAGAGAGAGAGAGAGAGAGAGAGAGAGAGAGAGAGAGAGAACAGGAGCGAGAGAACAGGAGAGAGAGAGCATGTGAGAGAGAGAAGGGCCGAGCGAGAGAGAACAGGAGAGAGAGAGAGAGCATGTGTGAGAGAGAAGGGCTGAGCGAGAGAGAACTGGAGAGAGAGAGAGCGTGCGAGAGAGAGAGAATAGGAGAGAGAGAGCGTGAGAGAGAGAGAATGGGTGAGAGAGAACGTGAGAGAGAGAGAGTGATAACAGAGTTGAAAACTCCTGACACATCAGCACCATATCGACAGAGTACTTGGCTTCAGATCGACAGGTATGGACCAATAGGACTTAATTTAAAGACTAGTGTAGTAAAATTGAGCCACGTACCCTATATCCGTTTTGGAGATTTAGCGGCTAGGATCACATATAAGTTTAAACATAGACGGACTGGATCAAACATAGATAGGAATTCATATAGCATTAGGATTAAATATAAATTGGCGACAATCCAACGGCTATGATTTGGTTTGAACACAGTGTTAAAGAATACTTTGCAGGATTAAAAATGATATTCGGCCTAGGCCATTCCACTTCTCCGTGTCTTCTCTCTTCTCCCTTTCTTCTACCTGCTTCTTGTTCTGTGCAAGATCTCAAGTTCACTCAGAGAGAAGAGGCGAGAGAGAGTGAACAAGAGAGATAGAGAGTGCGAGAGAGAGAGAATGAGAGAGAGAGCAAAAGAGAGAGATAGAGAACAAGAGAGAGAGAGTGAGAGAGAGAGAGAAGGGGATCGAGAGAGCATGCGAGAGAGATAGAAAGGAAGAGAGAGAGAGAGAGAGAGAGAGAGAGAGAGAGAGAGAGAGAGAGAGAGAGAGAGAGAGTAGGGTTTGACAGTCCTGGTCCGGTCTGTAATTTTAGCAAGGACCTAAACCTTACATAAGGATCTCGTCTGGTCTCGGTCCAGTTATGTTGACTAGTCAAAGTTGAAGATTAAAAAATCAAGATAAAAAAATGGTATGGACTTCTCATCAAATGGAAAATTTACTGCAAACTGACTTGTAAATCCCATCTTGAAAAATAATAAAAATACGAAAAGAAAAGAAGATTGAAAGAAGAATAATTGAACAGTAAAAGAAGTTATATAAAAGAAGAAAGGAAGATGAAATGTAAGACGGTAAGTAAAAAAAATGAGAGATAAGAAAATCAGAAGAAAGAGGAAGAAGGTAATGAAGAATAAAAAGTAAAAGAAGACTAGAAAAGTAGAAGACTCGGAGAGTGGGGAAGAGAGAATGGGAGCGAGAGAGGAGAGAATGTGCGAGAGAGAGAGCATGAGAGAGAACAGGAGAGAGAGAGAATGTGCGAGAGAGAGAGCATGAGAGAGAGAACAGGAGAGAGAGAGAGAACGGGGGGAGAGAGAGCATGCAAGAGAGAACAAGTAAGAGAGCACGAGAGAAAAAGCAAGAGAGGGAGGGAGAGAGAAATTGAGGGAGCTAGAGGGAGAAGGGGGCCGCGATTGGTGAGAAGGGGGAGCACGACCAAGCAGGGGGGGGAATGCGATCGGTGGGAGAAGTGGGGAGAGGAGACCACGACCAGAAGGAGGGGAAGAGGGGAGCAAAGAATATAATTTTTTTATTGATTATTTAATCTGGTCCTGGTCCGGTTTGACCATTGGACTGGATCCGGCCCGACCAACTGGTCCTCACCCTGAAATTGTGCACTGGCGGTCCCTGTTTGGTCCGGTCCGACTGGGCCCCGGTCCAAAATGTCAAAGCCTAAGAGAGAGTGCAAGAGAGAAACGGGGCAAGAGAGAGGTAGGGAACGGGAGAGAGAGAGTATGAGAGAGAGAGAGAGCGTGCGAGAGAGAGAGAACAGGGGAGAGAGAGAGATAGCGTGTGTGAGAGACATAGAATGGGAGGGAGAGAGAGCGTGCGAGAGAGAGAGAGACAATGGGGGAGAGAGAGAGAGAGCTTGCGAGAGAGAGAGAGAACGGGAGAGGGGGGATGCGAGAGAGAGATAGAACGGGAGAGCGAGAGGGAGAGCGGGAGAGAGAGAGAGAGGGAGAGCGTGCAAGAGAGATAGAAGGGGAGAGAGAGGGAGAGCGTGCGAGAGAGAGAACGGGAGAGAGCGAGCGTGCAAAAGAGAAAGAGAATGGGAGAGAGAGAGAGAGCGTGCGAGAAAGACTGTGAGAGAGAAAGTGAGAGACGGAGGTAACAAGGAGTTTTAATCGCCATCCGCCTGCCACATTATTGAATTGATGGCAAATATTATTTATCATAAGATTAGACTAGTAATAAACGAGCACGTACCCTATACTTGTTAATAGTTTTAGTGGCTAGGATTAAATATAGGAAAAGATAGATGGCAAGGATTCAACATAGATTCGATACAGATAGATGGCTAGGATTCAACAGAAATAGGAAACAGATAGATGGTTAGGATTCAATCCAGTATAGCCATTATAACTTGTTATAGCGACCAGGATTGTTCGAACATATAAACATATATATTGTTATTACATAGATACTATAAGTAAGAACATACATGTATTCTTTTCGATGCAGGAAATACAACGATCGTAAATACTTTTCTTCTTGTCATCTTGCGTCGTCCATCATTCTTCTTCTTGTCTACATCTTCTTCTTAATCTCCTCTCATTCCTTCTTGTCACGCTTGCATGCGGAGCCCAACCAAACTCAACGGGAGGGAGAGAGAAAGCGAGGGAGCCAAAGGGAGAGAAGGGGGGGGGGACGTGATAGGCAGAAGTGGGGGAGAGGGGAACACAATCGGTGGGCAAGGGGATAGCAGGGGTGTATTGTTTATTTTTTATTTAATCCAGTCTTGGACCGGTTTGACCATTGTACCAGATCTGGCCCAAACAGACAGTCCACCCTGAAATGATGAACCGGCGGTCCCGGTTCGGTGCGATCTGACCTGTCCTCGGCCCAAAATGTCAAACCCTACCTACAATCATTTATTGAAGTATAGAGGGCATGAGAAGCTGGAATTTATGCAAGGCAATTAGGGATTTAAGGCATGTTGTTGCATGCCTGGTTAATTTAGTAATTATTTTCAATTTTAAACGAATATTTGTTGATATTTCCAAGGATGTTATAACCCTTGACCTTAACCAGTTTGGATCACTTAAAATTTTATATTTATCAACAACCCATGTGCTTTTAATTTTTGTAGAGAAAACTAGTGTTCCCCGTCACGATACCGACATCGAATTGCGGTATTGGAACGGATGATGTGCTGAATACCAAAATTAAATTTCTGGTATCCGTTAATTTCGATATCCGAATATCGGATGATGATATCAGATACTGGCTGTTACAATACCGATATGCGATACCGTGATCCGTCTCGATGTCGTCATCTGCATCTATCTCTCAGGAAAGATGACGATATCGGATATCGGAGTTGGATATCAGATTTTGACATCAAACATACAATTCTTGTAAAAGTAATATTTTTCACCATAGCTGTCATCGTGCAATGGTTTGGAGCAGAAATTCATGGACCAATAGGTAAGCACAGAGGGTTTTGTATAATTTAGAGGCTCGCGTAATATTAAACTCCGAATCCTATTATCCAATATGGAAGAAACAAATATGGTGTATATATTGAACGAGGTAATAATATTGTAACAATATTCGACGTTGTTAATGTAAATCATTTAAAATCATGATCACTAATGATTTTTTCTCTTGATACCAGATATCAATATCGGGATACCGGTTCCGATAGCCAGACATCGAAATCTGATATCTGGTATCCGATATCCGCCTCGTCCTTACCCATTTGATATCCATCCTGATATCCATTTACACATGGCAGATGAAATCCGTCAGATATCTGATATCAGACTTTGTCCTGATTTTTTCCGGATATCGGATATCGGATGTCCAATACCGGATATCAGACGGAGATCGGACGGATATTAGACGGACATTCACAGGTGAAAATTTATCCTCTCCTTTATTGTATCACTCTTATATTTTTTTCTCACTTTCATCAGAGGGAAAAACTATTTATAATATCAGTTGGGTTCGCTATTTAGTCCTTAAGCGAGAAGGTCGAACTGATCTCAAGCCTGGAGAAGGCAATCTAGAAGATAAGCAATAAAATTCATCAAGGAAGTATCTGTTCAAAAGTTTTTTTCGGCCTCCACCTATTACACTCTCATTTAATTACGATTTTAATTGGCTCAAGTACAAAACCGATAACGAAAACCTATAGTTTCCTAAGTCTCATAGAACATTCAAATATTCAAAAGTTCCTAGTTGTAACAAAAATTGCAGCATCTTCCATACTCCACAGGCTACAGCCCAATTCCACCCGTCACCTCACACAACCAGATCTGACTGTGACATTGAGCATGGACATTTTCAGTTGACCTCACAAGTCAGAGATCTAGGTTGGCCCAATCAGCGTCTAGTCAAGTTCGTCAAGCTTAACTACATTGACTAAAACCATTCAAAGGTAGTTTCAAATACTTTGATTATTTTCATATTTTAGAAAATTCCCAATAATTCTAAAATTTTTATGTAGATAGTTTTAACATATAATTAGTATTTTGAAAAGGTTATCAAAGATTATATATAAGTCTGATTTGGTCTCAGTAGTAATCATTGTTAGAACATCAAAAAAAAGTATAACAAAATATAGAACACTTCTCAAAATATAAATGCAATTTATAAGTTTTTATTATTTTGAATACTTTATTTCTGTGCATTCAACCATTACTCTGTTGTAAAAGTTGTGTCATAAACCAGAACCTTCAAATGATATTATAACCATAAGTTTTGGCTTATTTATTAGTAGACAAATATTAACACTTATTTCATGGGGTGAATAGAGTCTTAGTATTATGAAACAAACCTTTAAAGTTAGGTTAATTTATTTGTGGCATCTTTAAATATGATATTTGAAGGCAGTCTAATTTGTTGGATCCTCCTTCTGTCTCCTAGATGATGCCTCGAAGGGCCTTGAGTTGACCTGAAGGTAACCTTCTTTGCCGATAAATTTAATGTCAAGTATGGTCTTCTGACCATCGATAGTGCCTTAACATGTTTCCATGCACATCAGACTAATTCATAACTTCTCCTTTTATGTTATGTGTCAAACATACCTTTTCAAAAAAATTGTAGGCTAGTGCATGCATGCTTGCCCAAATATTTTACACATTTTTATTCTCGCAGAAATTCCAAATTTTCTTCATTTGGGACTTGTCTCACATGTACAGTGAGGTTCAATATGGTTTGATTTGCATATTTTTTATGCACTGTGTGAAAGCCAACATTTGGTTGTAAATTTAGGTCTATAATTTCCATAAAGATTCTTTTGTATGGGATAAGTAAAGCTCAAGGGAGCATCAAACATGATATAATGTAGAATTTTATGATTAAGATAATTTTTTTTGAAAACTACTAAAATAATATTTTGACTGAACCAGATAGTATTAGCTATATTTGTATTTACTATTTACATTTTATACAATTTTGAGACACTGGAAAGGTGTTCCAAATAAAACATAAGTTTAAACAAGCCCTTAGACAGTGCTCTAGTTCTGGATTTGAGGCATGGTTGCATTGTAGGGTACAAAAATTGAACTCACCTTGATGATGCTTATAAACAATGAAGTTGGCGTCCATGTGCTATAGAGTAAATTAATTATAACTTTTCTAAACCTATAACTGCAGATGTGGCAGGTTTCTAGGGAAAGCTTTTTGTTTGTGCTATAAACTCAAGCGCTTAGAGAGCAAGGCGATTATATTTAAATTGAAAATAATGGCTATTAGAAACATTGTGGTCACTCCCCCTTCAAGAGAGTGGTGCTTTCTCAAAAATAATCCTAATCATACTTTAAATACTTTTTCGGTAGTCCAGTTGAACAATAATGGATTAAAGAAATCTGATGCACCATACCACCAACACTGAATAGAGATAGAAAATCAAAATGGATCGAAGGACACAGGAAAAGATCTCAAATAAAAATGCTCTATCTCTCATGGCCTTCTGAATTCATTCCAAAGGTTTGAGGGTTAGGAGGGCTTCATCTCCCTCCATCCCTGCCCCTGATAAACAAAGTTTTCAAAGTATGCTTCCAAATTAAAGTTCTTGGTTAGCTCAATATTCTTGACTTTAGTGCACACCACTCCAAAAAAAGTCACAAATGTGTTGAAAATGGTATTTTGTGTATTGGGAATTCTCCCCATTCAGTTAATCACTTGGGTTCCCTTGACTAGATCAAGTCACAACTTCAGCTTCTCATTTCTCCCATTTGGATTTAATTGAAACTCAAAGAAGATGTGATAAAATTAAAATTGGTGTACATGTTTCAGTAGGGTTAGTGCTGTAAGTTAATAAAATAAGGAAAGTAGGGAATAATAAAATAATTCAGGAGTTTTTTATTTTAACCCCTATTGGTAAATATATGTGAAACACACGAATAAGTTGCTAAAATCAAGTATGAAAGCATGTTTATTGACTTTTATTGTTCTTAAGAATATGGGATCCCTTCTGAGATCTTTATCTTTTTTTTTCATCTCCTTAGTTATTCACCATTTTTTCATTTTAACCATTATTGTTAAATACATGTGAAACATACGAATAACTAGCTAAAATCAAGTAAGAAATTATATTTATTGACCTTTATTGTCTTTATGAATAGGGTATTCATTCTCAGATGTCTTTTTTTGTCATCTCCTTCATCATGGCCCTTTCCCATTTGCTTCATCCGCTTGTTGAATTCTTAGAGCATTCACTAGATTGGAATTGGATATGTTCCATCTTGTCCTTTTTCTCCTACATGTTCTTGCATAAATTCTCATTATAGGATGAGTATTATGCATAAAATGTTTTCTAGTTTTAATACGGGTAAGATTTCCTTGTCTCCAATGGGTGAAAATAATAAGGGATATCTAATAGAAATTTGTTTTCATATTTTTTCAGACTACAGATTATTAATGTTATTACATGGACAAAATGAACATGAAACCAGTATGGGAAATGAAGATTACATCCTGATTATCATAATCCGTGGTCATTAGTGTAGAAGATGACAAGACAAGGTCTTTAAGGAGTTAATTTTTTAACCACATATTTAACACAGTCTCAGTGATAACAACAAAATAAATATCTATAATATATCAAAATTGCTATTATCAAATACAACCATATCAGAAATATTGCTCTAAGCTCACCATACATTTGGGAATTTTTACAATATACTTGCATGAAAAGATGAAATTCTCTATATAATTCTTGATTTATTTGTTTTAGAGAAATCCTTAAAATGACAAGGAGAACTTTGTTGGAGTATGGAAGAGAACCGGTCAAAGTTAGTCTATTGAATGAAGTTCAACATCCTTGGAAATGAAGGGAATCACTAAAAAGAGGGAGGAGAAGAGATCTTCATTTAATTCTAGATCTCTCTCTGTTCCTATCTCCATCTCTCTCTAATTCTAAATATATATTAATATTTCTCTTTATCTATTATCCCTTTTATTATCCCTTGATATTTCTCTAATTATAAGTTCCCTTGTATAACTCTCTTTATCTAACTACCCTTTCCCCCAATATTTTCTTTTCTCTCTTTCTATGGCTCATGCTCTTATCCCGTGGTTTTTAGGGTTCCGCTCTCCTTCCTTTGATCTCCATCACCTTTTTAATCTTCTCTTCCAATATTGAGATGGATATTACAAAACAATATTTGTGTCAGGGCCCCATTGTGGATAAGAGTAACCTGGTTTGACTCATATCCAATATCACTCTTGATTTCAGCATTACACATCAATATTCATATTCTGATCGTTAGAAAATTAGATACCCCTTCGTTATTTGGATCCCAATGTTAACTATCTTCAACTGATGCTAAGTATTGGACTCAAATATTGTATAGTGAATAAAAAAATCATATCTACAAATTTATTGACAATAATATAATAAAGTTTACAATTAACTATACATTAATATATATGTATATATCTTTACTCATAGGCAAGAGTTTTGACTTAGTCAGAGACCATGTTAACAAGTGATGGCCAGGTCAGCACAGATCAAAACTAATTACCCGACTAATCAAAGGTCATACCAAATAAAGTCTGAGGCGAAGTCTGCAATAAAGACATCAAACCCACCTCTTACCTTCCATGCACGTCCTAAGTGACCGGCACATGAGCCAAGATGGAGCAAACATCGGTAGGTATGTTTTACTTGTACTTGTGATGATGTTATTATTGAAGCACCTAGCACTATGCAAAATACTATGGCTCATTGTAAATGTCATGTTTCTTATACATATAATTATTTTGTTCTGAAACATTCCCATCAATATCTTCAATTAGCCTACACATAGCCTGCACCCGCATGGTGGTTTATCAGTTTTAAACTAGATCCCTTGGGTTGGATACCATCTTAGAATTTAAGTGATTGTGAATACTAAAAAAACTAGTTCATGGCAATAACTTTTCATACACGGCGTTCAACTATTTAGTTGGCATCACAAATTTCAATGATTTTTTTTTTTAAAATTAGCTTTTAAGAGAGTTGTCAGTGCTAGATTACTAGCATGTGAAAACCGGGGCTTATATAAAGGTGACCAAAGCCGAACATTTTCCTTTTGAGCCCAAATTCCTCTCCTAGAAACTGAAAACAAGATCCAGCATATATGTTGGTGTTTCTTATCATTTGATTTTCTTCTTTAACAGCCCCCATTGAGCATTTACCATTGGCCCATACATAGCCGATATTTTTGGGTGTCGTGTCTCAGATTTGAATCAGCAAATTTCATTCTGATACAACATCAGACTTTGATATCTTACCCCTGTTAATACCAGTTGGTAACGTCAAATTAGATCAAAAAATTATGTGTCTATACTTAATTTTTACCAAATGTTTTTAGATTCGCACTAGCAGTACTCATCATTTAAGGATAAAATGATAGATGTATGATTTATTTTCCTAAGATCAATTTTTATACATTTTATTAATTTTTGAGACTAACCCCACTTGACTCTAAAGAGTCAAGCAGATTTCACAAATCTTCTGATATTTTTATTTGATAAACAGGACTTGTGAATTTGAGATACGAATGGGAGGAAATAAGAAGTCAAATGGATACTGAGAGGAGGCCCAATACATAAGAAATCCATTCTTTAAGTCCATTCAAACCTCCTTAAAGAGCGGGTCAACTAAAGGTAAGAATTGTGGAACTAACCCGAAATTGAAATTTGAATGGTCTATTTTCAAATCTGAGGAGGAGGCACGTGGGTCCAGGCGAGAAATCAAGAAATCCTAGCGCTCCAATCCCTTGGAATTAAATCTAATGGCTGAGAGAGTTAGGCCACTTCTATTTAGTTTCTTCTTCCTTCTCTTTGTATCTCATCTTGGATTTCAGCTCCCAACTTGTTAGAGGCCTAGTTCATCAGATTTATTTGATCCATTATTTTTCTAGAAGGGTGAGGGAGAGAGAGTTCAAGGTTGATCAAGATTCTTTGAGAAAGAGCACCACTTGGCCCTTGGGGGAAGTGACAACAAGGTCCGTGTGATCTCCAGAGGATAGCCTAGACTTAAAGCTTTCCAACACATCAAATGACACTAAAACATTCCTCCTCTAGGAAAAGTTACAATGAGTTTCGTCCACTACTCATTTCTGCTGCAAATTTACCATGGGAAATGCAGCCTAAGGTTCTATTTGTCTTTTGAGTTTATTTATTACCCTAGAATTTTTTTTAAAAACATGATAAATTATAATAATTGATAATAAATAACATAAATACTTATTTTATTTATTTAAAATAGTTTTGACTAGTTTTCTATCCTTTATTTGATTTTCTCTTTAGAAAATAGTTAAAAGTGCAAAAATATATAAAACCACCAAACAAAGTTATTTCAAAATATATTTTAATGACCATTTACTCTCTCATTACCTGTTTCTGGGGAATTGGACCCTTAACCTATTCTAAGTAAGGCAATTTTATAAACATTTTCCCATAAATTAGAGCCTTAAATTACCTAGTTGATGGCAAGGATGCTTTTAGACCAACACTCAACTGGTTTTGTTGGACGTATGATTTCCAATGTTTTTCTAAAATGGTAAGAAATTTGAAGTTCCTAAATTTTAAATGAATTTAAAACCTATAACTCTTAGAAAAGTAGTAAGCACTTAAGTTTTAACATTGATAACATGTTTTCTATACTTTATCAAAATCCTCACATTTTATATATGGATGGAAAATCAGCAACCAGAAAGTAACAATTACCCCTATATTCTAATCATAAATGTATTAGGGAGAAGTTTCCATCATAGTAAGGATTCCATGCGCCCATCGTCAAGATGATATTTCTTACCTATTCTTCTAGGAACTATGCCCAAGGGAATGTTCTAGTATTTTCAGTACAAATATTCCAATATAAGGGACAGTCCAATGAGTTGCGTGTCACATTGTATTCCCATGAAGCCTACATGGATGATCTTTATCTATAAAATGATATTATACAGAGTGTATCTTGATTATCATTGTTCTGACCAGATTTTAAATCACATGTTTTGATTATACAATGCATGACCCTAGAGGCTTCAAGGTGTTTTACAAGGCATTTCTTTCTTTTTCTTTGGAGAAAAGAAACCACTTTTCTTTAATTAAGTTTCCTTAATTATGATCAAGAAAATTGACAAGGAAACTATCGATGAAAAATTTGTGAATAAAGAGATATTCGAAGAATAATTTCAGAAGTTCATATATTCTTTATGGATGAAGTAACTTGAGCATCTATAAAGAACATGAAATTATTTCTGACATTGGTATACCATTTTGTGATGTTCAAAATGCTTTTTGTTTTAATTTACCTGGGAATGGTAATGATTATATAATTATCAGGGAAGGATATGATGCTTCTTATCATTCTTTGATCCATAATTACAACAATGGTTATTTGAAACATAGGAATGAAATTTTAACTGTGGGTACTGATACTGTGAACTATAAAATAGATTTACTGAAATAATAACTATTTTTATGAAATAATTGAAGATCATAAATGTTTGAAGATTGACCATGCAGGTTTGTAAGATAAAGTATAACAGTGGAGAAAGCTGAATACATATCAATCATCGGAAATTTGACAATTTTTTTTACTTATTGGCATGAAAATTTGTTTTACACCCAACTGCACAATCATGTGTCTTATCCATTTGCCCCGGTGAAATTAAATTAAACTGCTTCATTTTTTCAGATGTTTTTATAAAAAAATCAAGGATATGTGTGCTATTTCATGAATGTAGGTGGTGTATGATTAGAATTTGTGGGCCTTCGTGAAGAAAGAGTAAGATAAGATAAATAACAAGACATCATCACCATTTGGATCATCCAATTTTTCCTTTCATTTTTTTTATGCAGTAACAAAATATCTTTTTACTTTCTCATCTTTCATGCTATGTTCATTTTACACATATCTTCTAGCTTTGATGAGCATTCCATATCCAATATTAAAATTAAAATTCTTATTTGTCTTACTAGCCCAAGCATTATACAGACATGAAAAAATATTTATGGTTTGGAATAAATATATGTATTATTTTATTAGATTACATTGACTGCTTAGGTGAATGGTCAATGCTTTTTATGTTGGATGTTCCAGAAAATATAAATCACATAAAAATTTGACTTTAAGTACATTTGAATTGCATTTTACTCTCACATTACCTTCTCCTCGTGGAATCAACCCTTAACCTATTTAAAGGAAGGAAAAATTTATAAATATTGTGCCATAAATCAGAGGATTAAAATTACTTCTTTAATCCAAATTTTGGTTTATTAGTCATCCTTGTTATAGTTATGATTATGATAAAGTGGATCCTTTTATGAATGAAAATGTCATGGCCATTGATAAAAACATGACTAAATAGACTTCCTGGTCAAAACAATTCGAATATGTTAGAGCATGACTATTAACCCCATGATTGACTTATTGTACCTATTTCCTTGATCTTCGTCCCATAACTGTACTGAAATATCCTTTTTTATTTTGCATTCTTTATTTAGAAATAGATACAATGTTCCCCTTTTTATGAATTCTAATGTTTCTTGTTACCTTGTCAACACGGTAACTGTACTCAAATATCCTTTTTTTCTCTTCTCATTCTTTATTTAGAAATAGATACAATATTCCCATTTTTATGATTTCTAATGTTTCCTGTTACCTTTGTTAACACAGTATCAGACCCCTAGGAATTCTCCTATCACAACTACCATAGGAAGCATGGTGCCTCTGTCTTGTTGGTTGCTCTCACCCTTGATGGAGGCTCTCCTTCATTGGTACTCCTCTTTCTAGGGATCTCCTCTCCAGCCACATCTCTTTCATGCCTCCTTCAAATATCGCAGCCTAGCTACTTCTATTTTAACACGAGGGAAGTCCTATTTATATACCGTTGAGGAATTCTAAATAACTCGCTATGGGATTAATATGAATGGATGTTTCAGAAAAT
The DNA here is from genome assembly GCF_029677425.1 of Wolffia australiana. Classification (NCBI taxonomy): domain Eukaryota; kingdom Viridiplantae; phylum Streptophyta; class Magnoliopsida; order Alismatales; family Araceae; genus Wolffia; species Wolffia australiana. The sequence goes on from NC_135852.1 coordinate 9,659,028, forward strand.
TAAGGGCGGGGACCGGGGAAATATAAGAAGAATGTATTGAGGCTGCAGGCCGCTGCATGCATAACCATTTAGAGAAAAAAAATTTTGGTCTTCGCATGGATCAAGCCCTAGACATGTTAGCATGGGCTTTTCTAAAATTCGATGTTTAAAGCTTCACCATTGACCTTCTTCAATAAGATCAAACTGTCAAGATCAATTTCCATTATTTTATTTAGATTTTTCTATCTACTTTAGGTGATGAGTCAGCGATAAGTGCCGACGCGGACCAATAAGTGCAATGCAAAGTGGAGATCAGAGCTGATGTGCCACTGCTCACTGTGCCGAATCCATCGAGAATTAAGAGAGTACAGAACTACAATTTAATTATAGCCTGTTGAACCGTCTAAAGCATGGATCGAATGGTGGAGGATGTCGACCTTCTTTAGCCCCTCACCATCATCTATGTTGTCGAGATCTCATTGCAGTGACGAGAGGATAGATCTCCGCAAAATCACCACTGGAAAAGAGGGAAGATTGATCATGTATCAGCCAGGAATGTCGTTGGACCATTCCCACCCCACAAAACTGAAGTTTATCTGCCCTGAACATCATCTGTTTCACCGAATTCCAATCAGAATATTAAATTAAAAATGTGGAAGATCATCTTTTTCTTTTTCTTTTCTTATCTTGGTTTTCTCGGTTAACGAGTGTGACAAGCCCATGACCTGAAGAGAGACTGGTGATAGAGTGGTAGAAGAGGAGAGAAATCGAGAATAATTACCTGGAGGAGAGTTCAAGCGGGAATAGTCTCAAAGGCCAACTCTGAATCATAAACGGGGATTTCTGGTAAGTCATTTAATTTCAGTTAGCACTAGTTTATACTTGATAAGATTTCAAACAATTTTAAAGGATTGATAAACAGCCTGAAGCTCTCTTATTTCAGTAAAACAAAATTCTTCCTTAGAGGCATTTCGGGAACAGTTGGTCAGCATTTCACTTATACAAACTTTAATTGATTCCCTTGATATTTTGAAACCAATTAAAAATCTCCTAAAAATACCTAATAGCTATATAAGCTTACACATCTCATCTCATTTGTTTCGTAGTTATTTAGACAAAAATAAAATTCATTTGTGTTTTAAAAGAAAAGCATCATATAATGATATACTATATTCAGGCATTTTGTTGAATATAGTAGAATTACCAAAGTTAACTCTGAACTTTCTGCGAGAATTTGATATATAATTGTTTTTGATAAAAATCATCTGAAATCTCGAATATACATTTGCTATCATAGTACAATTTTTCATCTTCAAATATGATAGGAAATGGGAATTTTCTTTATAAAAATTCATATAAAATTCCCTCTCTCTCTCTCTCTTAGATATTCTAGAAACACCTAGCGGTGCTCGTCATTCTCAAAAATTGCTGTTTTATTTTCAGTGCTTTTTACTAATTCTCATCCCCCTAAATTCCTTCTCATATTCACTTAACATATTCAGGGATAGTTTCTACATTTTCCTATCTAGGATTCAAATATCAATAATCATAAAACTTATGATAATTATTATTACACTAGATTTCCTTATATCTACTTCCTAACTCATTACTTAATTCTAACTCTAAGAGTCAATCCCTAGGAGACAACCTTACTTTGAGCTATACATTTTTAGGAAGATTACAGGTTTATAGATTTTATTTGATAGAAGTAAAAGTAATAACAACCACATTAATACACTCCATTTTTGCTCTATCAATACTTTACCTTTGGTACACTCCAGATTGCTTTTTGACAATGCGCACACTGCCTTTAGTATGCTCAAGAACCACATTTTGACATCAGGGATGCAACTGTATTTTTGAGCTTTAGAGGATGGAGCATCCAGGTAAACTCTCACCTTCATTCAGATTGCAAGAGTGCTTTGGGCACCATTCGAAATTATTTAGGCTAGTGGGAGGAATATAAGTTGCACGATGGAGATATTTGAGTCATGTCTTCTATGCAATCAGGGGAGCATAAGCTCCTAGTTAATGAGTTGTCCACATATTATTTAGCTACTGCTGAACTTTTCTCCTTCAAGCCCTATGGTTAAGAGTTATTTGTTAGTGTCTATTTGAGTGGAGTTCATCCATTAATAGCCTCTCAAATTTGTGACATGTCTATTTGAGGAATATTAGTTCCTACAAATATTAGTTACATCCACTAATTTTGTAATGGATGTCTCCTCTCATCGAGTGCCACCTCACCTTCCTACTTTAGGATTAGGTAGCGGTCTTCCACTGTGAGCAATGGGTCACAATTTCTATCCTCAATCCATCTTGAGTGGCTTTTAAAATCACGAGTACAATTAATTTTTAGAAATAGTTTGAGAGGGCAACATTGCATGACTGGCTTTCATGCCTCATTTAACAACTTTTTCAGGTAGTATGTAGTCTTTTGTCCCCCACTTTCCAAGTGGCATTGAGCTCCACTGAATAGGAAGCAATACACCACTCTAAAGATACCATGGCCGTTTCATTGGTCAATCTGGCTACACCTCCAAATCCTTCAACCCAGAATATGGTTTATACACTCCCTGGATCTTTAAATTAACTATGTTTTATTGACTCAGGGGTCTACATAAACCATTAACTACATATGCACCAATTGTCACCTTACCGACCTAGTCCGAGTCATCCTTACTATAACCATCGCCAATAGTAAGACTTGTATGTTCAAAGGTCATGTTACTACTTTTATTACCTTATTATTTTCCCTCACCCATGTACTCTAAATTACCAGGTTTTCAGTTAATCTATTATATATTGGTGTCATTACCTGATATATCTTTCCCTACTTATATTTAGAGAAACTTCATAAAACATTTTATTGGCTTTCTTTTTAAATGTTTGTGTGTGACTCATGCCAACTAGGTCAAAATCACTGTTATTCATATTTTATTCAAGATATTATTTGATCATTAGCACACTTTAAATTGATTCAGTCTTACTTTAATGGCGCCCCTAACAGTTCATTTGTTTCACGACATCCCTACTATACTATCTTTAGTGATGACGACATTGGGCTGATCTCAGTATGTCTTCTCTAAGATGGTACCTAAATTCACACCATGTTTGTTCGCTTCATTGTCAAGGTTATGCCTTAGTACTATATTAAAACCTAATATGCTTCATTATCAAGGTTGACTTTATTTTTGAGGAGGCGCCCCACTCTTTTTCCCTGCATCATTCATTTCTTGATAAAATGCATCTTTACCTCCTAGTTTTACTCCTTTGTTTGTCAATGCAGATCCCTTTCTTGTTAGGTGTACCTATCTAGTTTATTCCTCATGCCCTCTTCAGGCCCCTTCATCATTCAAGTCCATTCTGAAATTGGACTCACTTTCATCATTTCTCACCACTTTGGCATCCTTTAGTCACCACTTCCCACACTTCAGTTAATGATCTTCATCTTCCCATTTCTCTCCAAGGTGTCTTTCATCCAAGGTATAAATGTATGAAATAAACATCAGATTTTTCACTTTCTTTTCTACCACTTCCTTCTCCATCCTTTCATACTTTTGCTGCAAGTCAATTTTATAATCTTATGTTGAGGTTGCATACATTGTTTAGTGGAATGTGGCTACAGATATGGAGGTGGATACCTTGGTATCTCGTCCATGCAATGCCATCATCTTCATGAGAAAAAGGTTTTTTATACACAAGTAGAACACAGCTGGCTCCATTGCACACCATATTACTTCTTAGGGTACTTGTTCGCCCGCCACTACATTCTTTTGAGTGGTCCACATAAATTCCATTCATGTGATCCTATCTCAAGTGGTGAATCAGACATGGTATCTATATAAGTTAGAAATTTCTGATGCCTTTCTCTACAGTGATCTTGAGAAGCAAGTCTTAATGAAGTACGATACTAGGTATGTTGTTGACATGGAGTCATCAAAGGTGTCTTTTATAGTGCAAGGTTATGAATATTAGCGAAGCCCACGTACCTGGTTTATTATGTTAAGAATGTATTACGGATCCCATAGTGCAAAGGCTACTCGTGCTAACATATTCATCCTAGCTATTTATGTGGATGCCATTACTGTCATTGAAAGTGATAAATCTGGCATTCGAGCTAACAAAGCCATGCCTGAGTATTTATCTCACCCAAGTTCTATATCTTAATAATTATATTCTTCAAATGTTTCACTCACCCAAATCTCAAACATCACTAGGTTTCTTGTTAACCTATTATCTATTGGTGCCATTACTAGATACTTCACTTTGCTTTGTTATATTGTTTCATTTTCATTGTAACTTTGAAAGATATAGATGTTGGGTGAAGGATTGGTTATGGGGGGGGGAGGAATGGAGAAGCCTTTTTTGTCTCCTTCACATACCATGCCTTCTGGATCCCACACTACTTACAAAGATGATTAACCCTAAAACTGTCATCCCAGCCATTTACATAGATGACTTGCTTGTGACTACAAGGGATGACGCCTGAATTCAAGATACCTAAGTCATAACTGCAAAAGCACATCAATATAGGAGATATGTGAGTTCTTTGATATTTCCTTGAGATTCAGTTTGCCTATGAAAATGCCATGCCCACTCTTTCTCAATGAAAGCATGGTATTGATATGCTTCAAGAGATTAGGCTACCTGGGTGCAAGCCACATTTAGCATCTATCGAGGCCCATCTGTGCTATAAGGATATTTCTTTCCCACTTCTAGGGGATGCTAATCAATAAACAGACATGTTGGAAAACTGATTTACCTTAATGTCACTCTTTCCCAAATTGTTTACATAGTTAGTGACTTTAACTAGTTCATCAAAAAAGCTCAACAAGTTCACTAACGGGGAGCTCTATGGGGTTTAGCATACATCAAAAGAGCCTTAATGAGAGAAGTTATATTTGGACCACATACCCATCATTTATTTGCAGCCTCTCCAATCTAGGCAATCTTGGTCACTAGATACATTGCAAGTCCACATTGAAAACACATATTTTTACTAGGCTAATATGGCCATATTTTCATGTTTTTTGTTACAAATGGATTATCAAGCTTGAAATGATTGAATTTCTTTCAGACTAAAATTTTAATTTGTATGAAATTTAAAACACTATTAATTATTTTTCTTACTTCAAATTCTGAAAATCATGAATTTTTGAGTCAAAATATATTTGTTTCTGAATTGTTTGACATTTTACTTGTATTGATATGATTTTTCTTACTCCGAATACATATGTAGTACATTTTATGGGCTTTTATTACATTTATATGAATTTTGATATATTTCTGGGATTTTATTTTTTCTAAATGCTATGTGTCGCCATTTGATTTGTTGAACGGCGACCAACCAGCTCTTAGGGCTAGTAATTGGTGAGAACTAATCATTAACATAAACCGTTATGGCACCATGTTGCAATGCCATAATGGCATTTATAACTAATTGTTCCTCTCTCTTATTTATTTTCACAGGATGATGTTTCCCAATCTAAAAAAAAACGACCCTATTTTCACAACAAATTAGAAGCATAAACAGAGGTGTGAACTTAAAATACTTTGGCTGGTTACAAGTTGGGTCTCCTCGTACGTTGCACAAGACACATATTGACACGTGTACACGTGGAGCACATGTTTCATACTATTATTGGCTTTTAAATAAGAGTGTGGTTTCATTTATTTATTTTTATTATTTTCTCGTGTTTTTTTTTTGAGGGACGCGTGACACGATGACATCCACCGATTGAGAATGACATATAAAAATGTGGGCCATTCTTCAATTTTAATATTGAGCATTGAATGGCAAAAACCCTAAATGCAGCCTGATGATGTATGCGAGACAGTGTTCGGATTAAATAAATGGGTGTGAATTATCCAACTTCCAAGCTTGATATTTGACGACCTAAAAATCTGACTGGGATGAAATTTTAATGGCAATTTTGTCTTTATGTCCTATATTGATCCATATGGTTGAATCTATAAATTGAGTTCTGAATATTTTTAAAAATTATATTCAAGCTCACTCCCAGATAGATAGGCAGATCGAAAGAAAGTGATGTTTTGAAGGTATATAAAGTGTGTTCATGGTGTTTTGAGTTCTTGGAGAGGATCAGCAAAGAAGTGTGGAGGCTGATCTACATTAGGGAGACACATTGATCACGACAGAACATATGGATATAAGGTTAGCCTCTTGCCTTACATTGGTCATTCTTTAACAAAATTAGGTAGATCACCTATCAATCTTATCCACCATCAACTTCCATCCTCATACATCATCATCCCTATCTACCGTCTTCTACCATCGGCCCCACACAATTCCTACACCATCATGATCCCGTCATGTGCCTCCCTCTCCATCGCCTAAGAAAATCTAAACCGCTATCTTCCTTCATTTGACTCATCACTCTACTCCTGCACCAACCTTGTTCTACTTGTCGATTCCACTGCATCTTGCCTCACATCCATCTATATGATATTAAAGCCTACTCTAGTAAACCCTAAATCAGAAACTTCTTATCATTATTTTCAGTTTGTCTTATAATATTCTTTTATCCTTCTCTCATGTTTTCACTTGCTCGTTATTGACAACTACTCCTGCATCACATGTCTCAACTTTCTCAAATAAAAGTAATCCAAGGCTCTGATCACTACGTCCATTGTATAGATATCTTTTATGTTATATGTATCCCTTCTTGTCATCTCACATCCACCATATAGGGACAGTATTTTCTTAAGGTCGGTTCCTTGTGAAGACAACCTTACTCATTGCTAATTAATCCGATTATTTTATGAGTAAGGGTTTCAAGAAATTATTGATTAAACTCAAATTCACAATGATGTGATTTCACCCTTAATTTTAAGGTTATTGCACAAATAGTTATTGTGCATGTCTGGGTGGAATATTGTCACATGGTACTCTATGAAGCAGAAAGGTTGCAGCTTGCGCTCGTGCTGAGTGATTGGCCCAAAGTTGCTCTGTGTTTGAACTCACAAATTTGCTATTTATAACGAGAAAACTATAGATTGTTAAAGGGACTCTCTATCATCAGGGATTTTAGAGTGCGATAATATTAACTAATGTGAGAATATAAACAAATTTGAAGAGAGAAGAGACAAAATAGAGAAAAAATGGTGTAAGTTGAGGGTATGGATAGAGAGATGAGTTCACAAAAGGGAAAAAAGGAAAAAACATGTGTCAATTACTCAATATCCTTTCAAAGTTGATCCTTCAATAAAAAGACACTCAATAGACAAAAAAAGGAATTCCAAAACATTAGACATTTGAAGAGCGCCTGGAGTCTACAATTCAATAGCAAGGGGTGGAGAGCTCAATCACCAACATGTCAAGGAAGAATAGCAGCCACTAGGTTCCACAACCTTACGGAGGAGGAGAAAAGATTGAAATAGAATTAAGAAGAAAGATCTCAGAAGAAGAAATGTAATAAAAATAAAGACTAAAGCGGAGCAAAGAGATACTACAGAAAAAGAAGAGTAATAATAAAAGTAGAGAAACACTTCAGAAAAGAGAACAATAGTAAGGGAAATTAGAATAATAGAGTTTCAGATATGAACGAGACGAATAACAGAAAATAGAATGGAGCAGAAAGGGATAATTAAGAAAAATAAGAGAGAAGATACAGACAGATCAGAAGAACAATCATAGAGGAGAAAGTGCAGGGGGAGATAGAAAAACAGATTAGGAAGGTAAATAAAAATAAATTGATAGAGAGAGAGAGAGCTGGGCAAGACTGTAGAGAGAGAAAAAGAGCTGGAAAGAAAGTTCTGGATGAAACTCCAGATTGAAAGGGAGAAAGAAAGAGTTGGATGAGACTGTAGAGAAGAGAGGAAAATCTGGATGAAGTTCCAGAGAGAAAGATAGAAAGAAAGAGCTGGACGAGACTCTAGATAGAGAGGAAGAGCTGGACGAAATCGGAGAGAGGAATAGCGAAAGATAGAGCTGGAGAGATTGCATAGAGAGAGAGGGAAAGAGAGAGCTGGAGAACGGAATGAGGAGAAACGAGGAGAGGAAGAAAAATGAATCAGATACGGGAGAAATATAGCAGATACGGGAGAAATTGCAGGAGAGGGAGAAGAAAGGAGATAAAAAAGAGATAAGGGAAAACCATAAATTTTCAAGGCGACATTTGCACTAGCCCACCTCCATAATCTTCCCCCAAAGCTCTTATCCTCTCCTATTACCCAGATTAGAACATTCAAACAGAATGATGATAACTTTCACATTATTAGGTTAATACAGTGAATTTTACATTATTTTGTGAATAATTAAATGTGTGTGTTATCAAACCTCGAATGGTTACATTCGTTTTTAAATGATATTCTGGTTTATGGGGATTTATTAATATTTAAGTAAATCCCCATATACTATTTTATTCCCATGAGTTTAAAATATTTTTATAACTTTCTTGACACGATAATCTTAAAGATATTTACCTTTATCTCAAAGTCTATATGTATTTATGGCTTTTATTTTTTACAAAATCAAATTTATTTAAATATTTATGGTCTTAAGTTCACTAAACCCATGTATTAACATTTGATTTAATTAAATGATGACCAATCAGGATTTTCAGTCCATGTTAGCGCAGCCAATTGTTATGGATGTGTTGATGATTAGAATGTTTTTTGAACTTTTATGTTGTTCATGAATTTCCAAAGCCAAAAACTGGCATAGGGACATAGCATCACATCATTGGCAGAAACTGAAAAAATTGTCAGCCTGAGGTGCAATCCATTTTGCCATGTAATTGGAATGATGTACACCTTTTAATCTCTCTTCACTAACACCAATCAGCGGATTAGTTTAAAAACTACATACAAAGATGAAATATGTGATGTGAAGCCCAACGACATGTTACCACATGACACATTTAATAAGTACTTTTATTTATCATTCTCTTTTTATTTTTTTCATACAAGACACTTTTTGGTTAATGGAAAACCGATCATACTTGTGCAATCATGAAACAATAAATATCAAGGTTAGTATCCCTGCCTTACATTGTTTCTCTTCATCGACATATTATTATCTGCAGTTTTTTAAGAAGAGGAAATTGAGCAAGATGCTATACTGTTTAAGGAGAAAGGGAACTCAATATAAACAAGATAAATTATATATGTTGTGGAGAATTTAGGTTCATCATCTAGGTATAATACAAGATGGGTTCTTTATGTCACATATGCTCAAGGGAATTCAGTAAATTCTTATACGTACAATAAGAGTGGACTTCATGGATAAAACACATTGCAATCATGAAAATTTTTATGTCTCTTCTTATCCATAGTAATGAATTTCTTCCAAGAGATCCAATGGTGTCTATGGCCTCCCTTGTGGTCACCCAACCATAGGACATACGCACATAGGCTCTCCACTGAGTGAAGAATAGACAGTAATAATGAGTGCACCGCTAGGGTATGTTACGGGAAGCTCACGAGGACGTGTCGTATGAGTTGGATACGGCCCACAGGGGGGACAGCAAAGTTTTCATTTATCTAGTTTCTTTCTCATCTTGGCCAATAAGGTATCAAAATAATGATGTCGTAGGAGGCGGAGAAAGATGGGGCGTCCATGATAGTCAAAAAGAAGGCATCCTCGTGAGTATTGAGTATTTTTTTTTGGATGATATGGGAGCGCTTTACGTTGGTGGATGGTCTGGCCGTAAAAGCTATTCTTGGAGGGATTGAAAAGCTGGCCTCAAAGCTCACTCGTACACAATGAGTACAATTATAAGCCCCCTAATTGATTTTTTAGATCCATTGAGCAAAAGAATAGCATCATCTTCCAATTGAGGATGAGAGTTGATCAAGCTGTTGGGTTATATGCCTTAGTTGTCCATGGAAAACATGATTCCATGTATGCAAAAGCATGCTAATCGATTCATAATCGATCTTTAAAACCAATACATCAAATGTACATTTTGGGAAACTTTTTCCTTCCTTGACCTGCTCTTGTTGAGATTATTCTGAAGCCATTTACATGTCCGACCACTAGAAGTATCGACACGATCACTTGGAGCTTGGATCTCCACTTCTTCTTCTTCAATTCTTTTTGAAAATCGTAAACATCTTCTCATCAAGAAGACACTCTCCTTGGTTGAGAGGAGAAGAGAGTAAAATGGAGAAAGGGGGCTCTTAAATCTGGCTAGTCGGAGTACTTGAAATGGGTGCCCCTTCCCTACTTATATTTTACTTAAGTGTTCTCAAAAACCCATAATGTAAAATATATTCACCAATACCCTTATGATCTTGTGCGTGTGACCCTGTAGACCCATGTATCATTTTAATAAATAACATAGGTGACCCAATAACAATTATTGGCCAACATTATTAATTAAATATATCAACATATAAATTAATTAACTAAGGATTGATTTAACACAATCAATAGGTTCAGTTTCCCGCTAGTGGGTTTCCAAGCTACACCTCGTGCTCTATAAGATATTGAGTAGTGTTTGCACTGTTTCGTGGAACCTTTACTGTCATCGGTTACCTTATATGTATAATCCATCATCCGCATGAGACTCTAGAATGACTTAGAGTATGGTTTGATCATGAAACCCTAATCCGTCATTCGATTAGTACTAATGCATAATGAGGATCATTGGAGAAGTCCTCCAATATCCTCACTACCTTGGCCAGAAATTTTCTGCATCGTCTTCCTTGAGTCAATCTCCTCTTATACCAAGGGCAGATGATCCCATCTTGACCACTCTGTCATCTTAGTGAGCTTCTCACTATGTCTGAGCTATGGATTATTGGAATCTCATGATTAGAAGCTCTTAAGTCATAGTCAAAATGTAGTGATCCATTCACTAGATGTCATTGGTGTCTCCGGCAAGTTGATCATTTTATATAAGCCTGCTATGAATCAACTTGACCAACATTTAGGTATAATGCCATTCAGGGATTCATACAGATCAGTTTAGAAAACTCTTTCTCCAAAGAGCACCCACTATATGTTCATATTGTAGTCACACTAATAGGTAGAGGCTTAACTATACATATTGTATAAGTAGGATCAGTTAGTGCTATTCTATCTAGATAATTTGATGTCCATTGAATATGAATATTTACAATACTTGTTTGAAGATTATTAATTAATATATTATGAATTCAACCTAATTCAGTAGGTCATTGCATATTTTCATGGATTTCATTATAATCATCAAAATGAAATAATAATTAATGTAACATTTTATTCAATGAATTTCAATGAACACGGTGGTGTCATTGGCTTGAAGTCCATATAATATCCACCAAGCCAACCTAGTTTAGTATTATATGGTTGGACCAGTCCTTGGGTGGTCCCTCTATTAGTGATCGGCTAAAGACCTCATCCATCAATATGAAAAGGGTGGGTGAAATAGGGTCACCTTGCTGTAGACCTCATGTGGCAGTGAAGAAACTGGTGGAGTTTCAGGCCACCAAGAGAGAGAAATGGTTCTCTCTAATACAAACATCAAATTGATATATGAATGCATCCGTGAAACCAAAGCATCGTAACACTATGGTAAGAAAAGTCAACTCGACTCTATCAACGGTCTTCTCCATGTTGAGTTTGATGATGACACTCAAACCTGGAATATGAGGGTCCACTGATTATGCTAACTTGTGAACTAGCATATTAGTGTCGTAAATTTTTTTGCCCTTGAAAAAACTACATTGTTCAAGAGATGACTTGATCAAGTAATGTCTTATGTCAAATTGTAATTATTTTGGATGTAACCTTGTAGCAAACATTACAAACACTAATAACTCAAAAGTCTCAAAAAGAAGCTGAATTATCCACATTCGGCAGAAGTGCAATGAAAGTGGATTTCCAAGCTAGGGTAGACATTAAGTGTAAAAATCTCCTTGATAGCATGCACTAACTCTGTACCTATTATATCCTTACAAGGTGTTGTAACACGACGATCAAAGTTGAGATCTCGTGTCACGTCAAGATGATGAACACTAAATACTCAGAGTTAATGACGTGGAATTTTAAGATGATTGGAGAAAATAATGACGGGTAGTACGTTGATTGCCGAACGATCCGAGGCACAGGCCAACTATACGACACGGGACGGGTTTCCTCTTAATCAGGCTCCCAATGACCAATGCAAAAGGTTCAAACAAACGACGTGGTGGGGAACGACTTCTCGTCCAAGAGCGTCAACACTATCAAAATTCAACGACCAAATCCAACACCGACAAAGGAAACTCTCCCTATCACGAGCAGGGGGAGCTAATCCTATACTAAAGTAAGATCCTGTCTTGGCAGTGGAGCAATCATGAAATCGGCACTGAAGAATGTAACTAACAACGTAAAATAAAGGGGAAGAAGTGATGACCTGGTTTTCTTTTGGTGCAATTCACCGGACGAGTGTGGTCATAGTGGGAAAATCACACAAAGGGTCGACGGCCTTATATGCCGGTCAGCAGCATCGATCAGGGTCTCCGTGGCTCTTTTCGAATCTTCGACAAGAGAGGATCAAAGTTGTCGTTGTTCACGCGAAGGCAAACATGAACGGCTGGTCGATCACCGATGATCTTTATCGCCAGATATAGCAAGGAATTGACAGTCGGGCCATTAGCAATTCAATAATAGAAAATCGGAGACCCTTTTGACATGCAACATAGTCGATCTTCGTGTCTTTTTCTTTCTTCAGAGAATGCCTTCAGGGAATGATTTGGGACACCAGTACGAGGACTGTTAATGGAGGAAGAAATCTGTCGGCGGTTGGTTATTGTGAGGATGACGGGTGGATCATCGGTCAAACAGATGGATATAGAAGCAGAATGGAGATTGTAGGTCATTGACGGAGCGATCAATGTCCCAATTTTCGGTGACGACAGTCAAGGAAAAGAGAAGGACGATTAGCTACAATTCTGGAATGCTAAATTTAACGGCAGGGCGCCGGCTCAGACTTTTAACGGGAGTACCCTTGAACAACAGCAGGAGGAGAAACAGAACGAGAAATTCCACCACGGTGACTTTCCCAGTTGAATTTTCAGAGACACAATCAGGGAATTGAGGAGTCTCCAGACGAACAAGGAGTGTTTTTGATGATCCTTTCTTCTTATTTCAGATGAACAAGTCTTCTTCCTTCTTCTTTTGTTTTCAGGAAAAGATGATGGCCGACAACAGAAGAAACCAGAGGAAGCAAGAGGAAAAAAAGATGCGATCTTCCGTCCTCCCTATATTTGGGTCTCTAATTCTTCTTCTCCTGCGATGATTTTCTTCTTCTCCCTCAGAAATAACGTAGAACAAGAACACCGAATAACTGTCACTGATGAAGAAAAAAACGAGGTCTAGAACACACAAATGACTTCTTCTTTTTGGCCTGGCCTCCACGTCCACCCTTCTCTTTTCTTCATAGAGGGGAAGTGGACGTAGTGGAGGCTAAGTTGGGTCTCTCTTAAAGGAGAAAGCTTAGTGGGCTTTTTTTTTCCTTTTAAGAGAGATCTTTGGGGGGAGAAGAAGCCCAACATGGATTTCCTCCCTCCTAAAGATGACACTTAAACCTAGTTAAAATAAAACACGCATGAGGGAGGCCGGTACTCACGCAGGAGGGGCCTCTCGATAATCCAAATACAAGGAAAGAACGAAAGAACATAAAGATACACGACGTAAAGCGATAAGAAGATGTCGGTTCTCAAGCTTGGTAGTGAAATTGTAGATTCTTCACGTCCGCTCGGGCTTCACGACGTGGCTGGCGACGGATTGGGGTGTGGTCGACTGGATGGTCCTCCATCACAAGGACTGTAGAATTTAGCTGAAAACCTATCCGGCCCTAGGCCCTTGTTCTTGCTAAAGGAAAAGACCACCTCATTGATCTCTACATGCATAAGAAGGCCGATAGGAATGGTGTTTTCCTTGTAAATCACCAAGTGTGGTATAGAGGCTAGTAGATCCTCCATCACCCTAGTTGCCTATGAGGTAAGAAGGGAACTAAAGTACATGACACCAGTTGTTGCTAACTGTTCTGGACAGAGATGGGCATGCGGTGTGGAGCAAAACTTCGCATCGTTTGTGTGAATTTTTTATTGGACGAAAGGCATTGTGCAATTCGTGGTGCAAATTCGTATGGTAATCTGCACCGCACACTGCACAAATTCACAAAAAATGAGATTACTTTATTCTGCCTTCCAAATTTATTTATTGTATATTTACGCTAACAACGCCTGACTGAGAGCTATTTGGGGGTATATTTGCAATCAAAATTTAAGAAAAGTCCCTCCGGCCTTATAAATTTCTTGAAACCTAATTTTTCTTATAATTATAACCTTTTCAATTAAAAAATCAGTTCTTTTCTATTAAGTTCTCAAAAATTTTGATAAAACTCTAGAAAAGTATGGAAACTTCATAATTTAAAAATTGATCTATCCAGGAAAATTTCATAAAAATATGGTTATTTTCATTTAAATAACTAAATAAAATTTTCAATATAGTTATTCATAGATAAAAAATTTCATAAAAATCCTGAATTAACAGGAAAATAGGGAAAAATTAGGATTCATGTGGAATAATAATTAAGGTATAAATTGATTATAAGAACCCTTTTTTGAACTATTTAAGTGGATAAAAATGTGCTGAGTACTTCAATTAAACAAAAAATGATATTATTTCTTACTTATAGGCTTATTAGAAAATTTCTCATGTTATGTTCCATGAGTAACATATTTATTACTATATGGAAACATTTAATGTTTTCATTGCCCTCAATATTTTTTTTATTATAATACAGTAAATATTTAATGTTCCATGACTAAATGTTTTATAACTTTGATGTTGTCACAATAAAAATAATATATCCTTGGTAGGTAGCTACTTGATAACTTATTTATTATTATAAATTATTTATTATTATAAACAGTAAATATTTAGTGTTTAGGTGCCCTCACGACTGATATTATTGTTATACAGTAATTATTTAAAGTTCCATGACTAAATATTTTATATTTCACAATAAAAATTATTTTATCCTCGTTAGGTACAAGAGGGTACATCTCACAATAAAGGCCAACAAAAATTGGAATACACAACTGATAATCGTCGAACTGATGATATATACCACTCGCTTTTAATGTTGTGATTGAAGCTCGCGAACAATAAGAAAACAATAAATTTTTAGTTTGTGTGGAAAATATTTGATTCACTTGTTACACCTTCAAACATTTTATTCATATTATACATTAAGATTTCAAAACGGGTCCTTAGAGACACAAGCATTCATAAAACTGGATAAAAAAAGTCATTATCTGAAAATATTCAAAAAAATCATTTCGAGAGGAAAATACACATGGATTCATGCATTTTAAGTTTGACTTTGAATTTTGAACCATTTCTGACAATGACTTCGACGGCATAGTAAAATATGTCTTAAGTGCATAACTAGGTTGACAAGGTTAGAGTTCGTACAACGTGATGAACAATGACAATTTCTTTGAACATTAGCACTGATGTCCTAAGAGGAACATGGACATGCCCATGAACTCGAATTGCTCATCAACATCATAATTACGAAGTTTTCTATATTTATGGTTAGTATGATCATGTGACATCGATAGATTACAGAGATAGATATACTGTGAAAGAAGAGAGGGGACATAGATAAACTGATAGATTGACAGAGGGATACATAAATAAGATAGAGGAGAGGAGATATGTGAAGAGCCAAGAGACACAGATAGATTTATCAAGATTTAAGAGAGAAGAGATATCTGAAGAACCCATAAATCTGAAATTTCAAATCTAGCAAAAACCATTCTCGAGGAAGAATCAAGATAGATAGATAGATGGGTAAACACAGAGAATGAGATACCAAGCACTACGTCGATAAGTACCTTGGGCTTGGGAGCATCTTCTTCAAAGGAGAGAGAGGGAGATGAAGATGAGAGGGGAACAAAAGAAAATGATAGAGAGAGAGGAAGAGGGGAGAGAAATCAAAGGAGAGTGAGAGAACAGAAGAGGGGAGTGAAATCAAAGGAGAGCGAGAGAGAGCGAGAGAGAGAGGAAGTGGGGGGAGAAATCAAAGGAGATCTAGATGGTTGTGAAAAATTCACAAAATTGTACCGCACAGAGGTCTGTGCACTGCGCGGTGCAAATGCGCAAATTTTATGTTCGACGTGTGGTGCAATTTTTGCACCGCACTGCACAATCGCACAAAGAGATTCAGTCACACAAATGGACCATCTCTAGTTCTGGATCTTGATTATATGCCCTTAATAGGGTCGTATAATTAGGTCGACCTCTATGATAAATTGCGGTGTGAAAGCATATGTATTTCTATCACCTTCGCAAAGCCATTGGATGCACAATTTATGGAGATAGTAAATCTCCCAACGTTACATGTCATCCTCAAGTTGCATTAGTCCAAGTTCCCTAAAGTTATCGCACAATTGCTCCAAGCTCTGTCTTGAGTGCCTCAACTTGTGAATGCACATGGCTAGTGGTAAAGGTGCGTGACTTGGCCACTCTTCGCTGACTAGATGTTGTCTCCTGCAATGTGAGGTTTGACCGTGTAATGGGAGGCAACCTGTGATTAGGGTGACACCCTTTGGGGGTATTTTTTGACCGTATGATGTACTCATTGTAGGGTTGGGGGAGAGAGAGAAACTAAGTTACAGTTGGCGAGCTGATGCCATACGGCGTCTAGGACGTCGTCCGATCGGTACCGAGGATGGTGCTCGGATACCGAGGTACGGTTTTCGGACGTCGATAGTGTCGTCGTCTGATGGATAAAACCCTAAATGGGGTTGTGTAACTACGATGCAAATGATGAAATGTGTCCTATGTGTGGTACATGCAGGCCCGACTCGTGGGAGATACTGAACTCCGAGCTTCGACGGGGTCACTGGGTGACGATGACGGTGGCCTCTCGAGCCTTGTCGGAGGGGACGAAGGTGACTACGGTGTCCAACGGAATCACCACGTAGGGACCCGCACATAACGGACAGACTCGTCCATACCGGTAAAGACGCTCACTTATCATAGTTTATGCTGAATTTTCCTCTCTCACCTCTCTAGCTGATTGCGGTGGAGTAAATCGAAAATACACTACAAGAAGAAATGTAATGAGCAACAGAGAGACGACGTACCTCGTCGGCGTGCAGCTCATGTGCAGGTCCTTCGTTGATGTCAGCAACTGACGCGGGTACGGTGGAGAGCTGCCTGAGAGGAACGGCATGCCCGACTGTCGACGCGGCGTAGGAGAAATTGGCAGGGACGGATTTGAAGGAGGAAGGGGAGGGGAAGACGGTACCGGGGTCGTCAACCGGAGGCGTGATGACCAGCGACAGGCGATGACTCGTCTAGTGGTGGCACAAAGTTAGGCGGCCGTCGATTTAGGAGGGAGAGTCCTGAGTGGTGTCGAGATTGGTCGGGATCGGTGGGAGGGGAGATTCATCATTCTGGCTCAGCACTTGCAGCAGTTCGGGTAGTCAACCCTCGATCAGGGGGGGAGGGGGTGGGGGGTAGGCGGCATCCCTAACAACGGGTACTAAAGCTTCATCCAAGAAAATTGGTCGCTCTCTACCGAATGCTTACTTGAGTCAAAGTTTCCGTCATCGTCTGACTGGGAACAGGGAGAATCCACCACCATGCAGGTTAAGATCGGTCCATCGTGGCCAACGGATTTGGAGGCTCCTGCTGGCAGGAGTGAGTCTCCTCCTGGGGCTGATGCATGGTCATCCGCGGAAGCATCGGACCCTGCTCAGGAGTCGCACCGCAAAAGCACTAGTCAACTCGATGAGGCACTCGTCAGCGGTCTACTGTGCGACAATTTCATGAACGGTTGCTGTCTAGGAACCTCGATGTTTTCCACCCCGCGACACATGCAACTGACGACTTAGTAACCTCATCATCAGATCAACGGCACTCCGGACCTCAGAGTGGGCTTCGATTCACAGTGGTTGCAATCGGCTTCTCACCCGGATGGCGAGCCATAGGAGGTATGTACCAGGGGGGACGGTAGTGAACGACCGCAAAATTCTCCTGCCCAATGGATGGGACTGATGACAATTCTGAAGATGGACTACCCTCCAATTCTCTCGACCTTCTCGCTGCTCTTCTCTCTTTTTTTTCTTCCCTCTTTCTATTTTCCTTCTCCTTCCCTCTTTCTTCTCTTCAAGGTGAGACCAAGAAAGAAAATACAATCACGATTTTTCTTTCTTCCTGTTCTGAATCTCCTTAAGGCGCCCTCTCTTCCTTATAAAGGAAAGTCAAAATGGGCCTAGGAAGGTCAACAAAAGGGGGGGGGGTAATGGTCCATTAAGAGGACCCTTATATAATGGGCCCCCGTTACAAAAATAAAGGGGAAATAAAACATAAGGGGGGGGGGGGACAAGGGAGGGGAGTCCAAAATGACTGAGGACCCCTCCCACATGACGTCAAAGACACACGGACAGAATGATGAACACGTCGAGATGCGACGAAAGCAACTCAACGAGTCTGAAAAACACGAGACATAACTAATGAAGATGAGGAGGATGCAAAACACGATAGAGGAGCATAATTCACTCGGCAGTCGATGACGATGGCGTGTGGCGCAGACGACGTCTTCGACGCATCAAGATGGTGTGCGCCATCACGAGGTAGCCTGCATCGCCCTTTGGTGACTCGTATGGATAGTGTGTCCAAGGAGACTGTTGTGTGTACAGAATTGTTGTAAATTCTCGTACACAATCGGCTTGTGAGTCAGATTGTATACATTCTAATGAGGATTATGTAGAGGTTCCAATAGGTCAATCTCTACACAGACTTGTGCATATCCAGGGCAATGGAACAAAAATGTCTGAATTGCTCGTGCCCGGTCTGCCTTACCCATTCGGAGTCAGACTGACCTATCCATTTGGCGAAGTAGCCTGAAAGACCCTTTTAGGGTCAGCCTCACCCTTGAGAATGTGGCCTATTGACGTAGGACGACTATGGGATGGACGATTTAGGGCGGATGACGAGGCTATGGGTAGGAATGGGTAAGGGATAAAACAATCCACAGAAATCACGGTCGATTCTCGGACTTAAAACCGATGAAATCTGGTGGTGCAGCTCCGACCCTTATCGAGGGCGGGAGTACTGTCTTCCCCCACCGCGACGATGCCTAAGCACCGAAATCAATACCTCGAATTCACGTCGCGAAGAAACACTCGAGAAAAGGAGAGAAGAAGAGGAAATCCAAGTCTAATTCTGACGGCGGTGGAAACTTCCCGAGAAAATACTGAGCGGAGAACACGTCGACACCACAGGGTTCAGGTATACCTCAGCACCGTAGTGCGTGTAGAGGCTGCAGGTAATTCTGCTTGTGGCGGCGCGGCGCGTGATACTGGAACGGGCGCTCCGGCGTTGTCCGCCCTGGTTGACGCGGGAAGCGGACGCCGGGTCGGGCGCGACGAACTCCCGCGCGGCGCGCGGGTGCGCGAGCGCACGAGCAGCACGGAGCAGCGCCGAGCGAGCGGAGCGCTGAGCGCTCGCGCGGAGTGCGCGAGTGCGGCGAGCGCACCAGCGCGAAGGCGCGCGCTTGAGGCGCCGCCGACGGCGCGCAGCGCCAGCGATCGCGCGACGGAGGCGCCTGCGGCGCGCGGGATGGCACGCGATGGCGCGGTCGCGGCGTGTGACGTTGCGCGCGGCGGTGATGACGACGGCGGCAGCAGCGCGGCGGCGGCGGCGACGGTGATGACGGCGGCGGCGGCGACGGGAAGGTTAGGCAAGATGAGGGTAGGCAATCCTCCAAGAAGAGTTAGAAAGAAAACTCAATTCTTGAATTATGATTGCCTAATGAGTTCTTGAAACAAATGACCTTATATAGGCCTTGGAGGAAAGAGAAAATAAATAGAAAATAAGACGCAAGGGAAAACGTGCATCACGTCACGTCAAAGGGCAGTTGTGGATCTGCCTTTGGCGTCGTGTCATGACGCGCGTGGAGACGTGCGCGGGTGGTGACGTGGCGGACGATGGTTGTGGCGTGTTGACTTCTTTGTTGACTCCTGTTGACCGAGGTGGGTTGATGGCGACTTCATCTTTGGATCAGCGTCTGTGTTGACACGCCACCGCAGTGGCGTGTCCCAGGCTGATGCAAAGATGGCGTCCCGCCATCAAACCCACCTCGGTCAACAGGAGTCAACAAAGAAGTCAACACACCACAACCGCCGTCCGCCACGTCACCACCCGCGCCGTCTCCACGCGTCATGACACGACGCCAAAGGCAGATCCACAACTGCCCTTTGGCGTGACGTGATGCACGTTTTCTGCGTCTTATTTTCTATTTATTTTCTCTTTCCTCCAAGGCCTATATAAGGTCATTTGTTTCAAGAACTCATTAGGCAATCATAATTCAAGAATTGAGTTTTCTTTCTAACTCTTCTTGGAGGATTGCCTACCCTCATCTTGCCTAACCTTCGTCGCCGCCGTCGCCGCCGCGTCATCACCGCTGCCGCCGCCGCGCCGCCGTCGTCATCACCGCCGCAGCGCGCAGCGCGTCACACGCCGCGCGACCGCGCCATCGCGTGCCATCTCGCGCCGTGCGCCTCAGACGCCGCGTCGCGCGGCGCTGCGCGCCGGCGCGCGGCGCGCTGCCGCGCGCGCTCGGGTGCGCTCCGCGACTCGCGACTCCGCTGCGCGCAGACGCTCAGCGCGCTCCGCACTCGGCGCTGCTCGTGCTGCTCCGTGCGCTCGCGCACCGCGCCGGCGCGCGGAGTTCGTCGCGCCCGACCCGGCGTCCCCGCTTCATAACGTCAACCAGGGCCGGACAATGCCCGGAGCGCCCGTTCTAGTATCACGCCGCCTTCGTCGCCACGAGCAGAATTACCTACAGCCTCTACACGCACTACGGTGCTGAGGTATACCTGAACCCTGTGGTGTCGACGTGTTCTCCGCTCAGTATTTTCTCGGGAAGTTTCCACCGCCGTCAGAATTAGACTTGGATTTCCTCTTCTTCTCTCCTTTTCTCGAGTGTTTCTTCGCGACGTGAATTCGAGGTATTGATTTCGGTGCTTAGGCATCGTCGCGGTGGGGGAAGACAGTACTCCCGCCCTCGATAAGGGTCGGAGCTGCACCACCAGATTTCATCGGTTTTAAGTCCGAGAATCGACCGTGATTTCTGTGGATTGTTTTATCCCTTACCCATTCCTACCCATAGCCTCGTCATCCGCCCTAAATCGTTCATCCCATAGTCGTCCTACGTCAGGGTTGACTTCTGTTGACTTCATCTTTGGATCCGTAACGTCTGTGTTGACCCCGACTGCCTGTGGTGACGTGTCCCAGGCTGATGCATTGGCGTCCTCGCCATCACCTATAGATGTGGCCACATCGTCACACCCAATTACCTGTAAGAACATCACTAGTGATGTAAATGCTACACATCCCTTTGACTTATCGGACTCGTAAAAGGGACTTTCAAGTGTGTCTTCCAAGAGACCATGGCTAGTCCGACGTGTTTGACATTTTGGATCAACCATGTTGGGGGTAGGCCAACATTGCAGCTTGCATTAGATTCCGCGTTGCGATAATAATATTTCAAGAACAAAGTTCAAATTTTCAAATGATATCAAAGAAAAAAAATGTAACTTAGATTTTCAATATGTGAAACATGAGTTCTTCTAAACTTTTTGCGATGATTTTTGAGTTGAATCCACCAGAGTGCTATGTTATGAATCCAAAAAACTACTTCTAAACTCATCTGAGATCAAGTAAAGTAGGTGCAGACCAAAACGGCGATATTCGTGGAAGAAATTAATCTCAATTTTAAATCTAATTAAGCTGGAGAAATGTTGATATATTTGCACTATTTCTGTTGTTGCATCCAATGGATTTCAATCATACGGATCCATTGCAACAGGCTTGAATGCAATCCAAGGTCACACAAGAGATACAAAGAAAAACAGCAAAATTTACAAACGAATAAAACCAAAAATTTTGATCTACTCAAATTTGAGCTATACTGATCATTTAAGAAAGTTTTTGTAGTTGATTCCAATGGAGTTGAAGTTTAAAAATCCAATGAAACAGGTTTGAAAGCCATTCAAGTTCAAATGGATGAGATACAACCTGATGTACACATATTATACTAAGGGATACACAAAAAGAGACAAAAAATACTTCAAAATTTGGAAAGGTGGACGCCAGTTGCAATATGCCTTAGCAGCAAATGTGTACATCATGTGACATGGCTAAAATGAAACATTTGGAGTTTTCACGTGCTATTCAAGAAATCTCAAAACCTATGGTGTTGAGGGTAAGTGATAGAGTTTTTTATTTGTGTTACCCATTAGAAGTGTTCGCATAGTTTTGCGATCATGAACAGGACAATAATCAGGGTATCACAACAAATATATTATTGTTTATATTAAATTCTCTTCCACAGAGTAAAGTCTTTGAGATTTTAAGCACATATACGACATTACGGATATAGATGAAGAACCAATGGATATAATACATAAACCTGATCCATTGCCAACATAGAGTTTTTCTTGTCCCTGGTACATTTTAGGTTGCTGTAGATATTCTACATCTGATATAGCCTTGCATGTCACAATTATCTAGGCACTGGTGATGGCTAATAGGTGAGATTGTGAAGGGGAAACATGGTTGAATTCCTTGTGATACATAAGATTGAGGTTGGTTTTTACAAGGCATTTATCTGGATGACTACAGTAAACGAACAAATGGCTTAATATTAGGTATGGTTGTACGATGTGTTGGGCATTTCCCAAACCCATTAAATCATAAATCTCTTTGGTGTCCTAAGCAACCACATTTTATGACGCCTTAGACGACTTATACGTTCCATGTTCTGTCTGCCATATCTTCTATTATTTCTTAGCATTTTCTGTAAATATTGTCTTATGTGTGCTTGATTTGCCATGGGTGACGGTTCCTCTACTTCTTCCTATTCTCCAAATAGCAGGATGTTTTCTTCAAATTGTAGCATCACAACAACAGTGTCGAAAGATAACTGGGACATGTTTATGTTCATATTGTTACAAAAGGCTTGATTTGATCCAATGGTTCAAAGGAGAACAAAGTTCAAGGTATGTTCGTTCAATTCACATCTAATTAGGCCTACAAATGTTTCAATATCCTGAATATCCTAAAAAAATCATCAATATTGCGCGTACCCTATCATACGTTAAGGAGTCTATTGGTAAGCTCCATTACTTTCATTCTGAAGTGGAAGAAAGTTGGTTACTGAGTTTAGCCCATGGTGAGTTGATCATATCACACTCCTAAATAATAGGAAAAACTTCATCTGTCATTTGTGATGTGATTGTGGCCATGATAGCCGTATCTCACTTCCACCATGGATGCTTCAGATCAAGGAAGATTGGTGCTCCTAATGGCCTTCGATGATTGAGGTGTAGCTCTAGTTTTTGAGAATAAATGCCAAACCTATGAGGTTAGATGGGTCAGCTTCATGCCTATATGTGAAATGTGGCTTGGTGTTGAGTACACAAGATGCACAGGGGATCTCATACTTCAGTGTCAAAAACATTGCACGATTGCTCCATTAGACTCGGAATCCTCATCAAGCTCTGAGTGTAGTCTCTGATACCATTTAGAGGAAGAGTGAACAGAGAAATGCGTAATACTGACTAAGGAGCAAGGAGAGCAGAGGAACTGACTCAGAAGAAACAATAAATTTTGTATGTTATTAAAAAGGCAGGTTTATCCTCAAAATATACAAGATGAGTTCTATGTGTATCTATGCTTAAGGAAATTGACTAATTCTCATACATCCTCTCGGAGGAGTTTCTAGACTACAACTTGATATGTTGCTGAATCATTGCACACTGCAATCAAGAGATTCACTTATGTCTTTTCGTATTGCTAGTAATGGGTGACGGTGGTATCCCTCTATCTTTGACAAGTCATTGAAATGTAATATTCATATCTTAATTATTATTACATGATTATTTTCCATGATTCCATCGAACCTTATGCTTTTCACCTCAACTTGTCTTTGTCACCTTACCATCGTCCCACTTATGTAAATCATTTTATTATCAAACATTACCTAAATATCTATCTTTTAATCCATACGGATGCCTCATAAGGTCATTGTCTAATTTTAATTCTAAATATTTGTGTTCTAAATCTCTGGACTTGAATTCAAATATAAAGCTTTTGGCAAATCTTAACGCTCTCTCCTGAATCTAGTTACTTGGATAAAAACATTCCTCCTCTCTCCTACCTGCTTAGGAGCACGTGGATCACTACATTTGCAACATAATTTTATAAGTATAACTAAAATTTTCAGTTATTTGAATTATTTTCCATTTTTCACTATGGAAAAATTTTCAGTTATAAAATTTTCATAATTTTATACACAGATTTTTGAAATTTTCAGCATTCAAGGCATATGTTGTTCAACCTTAGTAAATGCAATTTTCATAAATTTTAAAATTTTCAAGGAGATATCCATCATGACCATACAATTTAAAATTAAAACTCTTCCATGCATCACATAATGAAATATATGGGATGTAATTATCATGATTAAGTTTTTTCTTTTCGGGCTCATCTGATTCTACCAAAGGCATCTTTATTGCATAGAAAAGTTTAATTTCAGAAGCATTGGGTAATAATTTTCCATTTCTTAGTCTAAGAAATAGCATTAACTCTTTCATGATGGTTTTCAGATAGAAATATGAGATCAACGAAATTTAAAATTTGAAGATTAGTTTCAAGCTGAATATGGAGTTGAATTAATTTATGGACGTGGAATCCATTTCAGCGTTTTATTTTTGTCTACTCTTGCATTATGTTCCTCTCTCATCTGCTCTGTTTCCTTCTTGATTTCTTGGACTATTTTGATCATTTGAGCTTGCATTTTCTCCATTGTGTCTTATTTTCTTGCATCATTCTTTAAAACTCTCTATCAGAAGGATTAATAGCTGGTTGATAATTATTACTGGTATCCCATGAATAAAAACTACTTTTCTCTTTCTAGTGAAAACAAAAATGGGGAAGAATCCTTGTGTCTAAGATTCTAAAAAATTGATCTGCATGTCTATTTGTCTTGGACTTAGCTAGGGACATAACCTTTTTATATAAAGGAGATTCCACTTCCACAAGATCAGCCCAAGAACAATGACAACAAAAATAAAATATCCACTTGATAAGGACAACATGAATTAAGTAACTTTAAACTATCCACTAATTTTGTTAAATAACAAAATACTTTTACTAACTTTTCGGTATGAAAATCAGGTTGATTGGAATTACATGAATCATGCAATATATCTTAGAATATTACATCCTCTATGATAAAGAGCAGAATATTAAATGTTATTTTCTGTTGGAGTTTCTATCATCAAATTTCGTCATCTAAGTATTTCTGCATAGAAGTACCTCAACTAGTAGCATCAATCCTCTTTATGTCTTTAGCACTTAAGCCTCAATAAAATGTTTGAAAATTTTCACAATATTCTTTACCATGGTGCGGACCTTTCTAGTTAATTTACATTAATTTTTTTCCCACTTGACTAAGGGATACATTGGGTACATCTGACCAAATTCTCCTATCTCTCTACAAGATGTGTTGGTTTTCCATTAAAATACTTTTACAAAATAAAATTTCCATATGTTTGAATAGCCACAGATCGAAATGTAAACCAACTTCAAGCTTCGTTTCTTAGACTAAAAGAAACTAATTGCATTATAATGACCTACTAAGTAACATTGCAGAAGTGAAAGTTTGATGAAATAAGGTTAAGATCATTTAAATATTTATGTGGCAACTCAAAAATGTAGACGTTGGGGAGGGGTTCAATGATATCATGCTAACTTTTAATTATTACTGGTCATCAATAGGAGTGTAATTTACGAAGTGGATCATACTTTATGAGAGCTAAATATTCATTTACTCGTCATGGTTTACTTTATTTTTGCTTATGATTCTATCTTCAGGATGATTTTCTCTATAATTTGAAGCCTCTAATAAATAAAATTCATATTCATTTTGGTGTTGCATATGCGGCATTCCACTCATGATGCGATATACTCAATCAATTATTAATAAATATAAATAATCAATGTGAAGAAAATTTAAATCAAACATGCTTTTGATATCTCTTGTGATATCCTATGGAAATGCTCTTGATATTTATTTAGTACTATCTCTTATTGTATTTATCTTAAGACAAATACAATAGGAGATAGTACTAAATAAATTAAAGGGCAAATTTATCCGTAATGCATACCATTCCCTGGCAATGGTCCAATCGATAAACAAAAAAAAGCTATAACTGGTTGAATCAATGATGCTTTAATCATGTAGATAAATATATTTAGTGATGATTACAGATCTTATCCAGAGGGAAGGGTAACTAATTATTTAATATTATCAAATAGTGAATAATGAGATGAAGGGAGATGGTTATAAAATACAACACAGTGAGATGAGGAAAATGTGCCAGGAAGATAAAAATGATTAATATAATTAAGATGATATTATATAGTATATAGTAGATGCTTATATGAGGAAGAAAGAGCATGTGAGATGAAAGATGAAGTGACGATATGAAGATAAAAAGATAAACAGCTATTTATGAATTACTTGACAACAGAGAAATGTACATAAGTAGGATGACAGTAAGATGACAAAGTTATAGTGAGGTGAAAGACATAAGATGTAACAAAATTGTGGAACGACAGAGCCTAATGGAAATAGTAAATCAGATATAAGTTAATAATGATGATGAAAAGAAATAGTGTAAGGTGTGGATACCAATATCTACCAATATCACATCCTTACATTCTTACATTCTACCAATATCACATCGATTTGCGAGTATCGATAAGCTCCACTTCTTCTAAGTTCACTCTCCTAAACCAAGACACCAAGAACAAGCTTGGTGTATTAAGAAGCACACTGTTTTTGAATTACCCACAAATATCGGAAACAAGTTCAATGTTCTTTTTTACATAGATCCATGCCTCAATTGATATGGTAGACAGTATAGGTCAAAAAGGGGGAAAATAAAAAGTTAACCTAATATTTTTAGCTCAATCCATCTTCTGGACTTTCATACATTAGCCCTTAAAGTTGGAGCAATCATTGTTGTTTATTTTATTAAATAGTGATTTATTTATTTGAGGACTATAAATATTGCTCAATAGGCTTTGGAATAAAAGCCTGCCATCAGGACATCTATTTATGATATTAACGGAATTAGTTCATTCACATGCATTCATAGAATATTTAATCATGTAAATGCCAAATGTTATAGATATGCCTGAGGAAATTTAATCTTTTCATGTAGTAGTAGTTAGGAAACATATACTAAAATGGTTTTATTTGATGCATCATGTCATTAGATTCCTAAGAGGCCATGAATCTTTGTAACCAGAAATGAGCAATGAAATGGAAATGAAATCCGCACTAGACAACAAGAGAATTGTAACAAGGGGTTGATTAAAGGAAACATAATGCAATCACTAAAAAGAATTATTATCTATCACCTTTCCTTGATCATACTATGGTGAAATTATCAGATAAATGTTTCTTATTTTGTTGATGGATATGATGAAAGAATTCCAAAATGGTTTTTGGATAATTTAACCTTTTAAGAAATTTACATGGATGATTTCTCTATTTTGTATAAAACATTTGAGGATTTCAGCAAAGGTTTATAGACATGTGCAAAAACTCCCATTTTATGGTACATTAGTAAATAGTTCTGGGAACTTGATCACCAGACGTGCCCTATATGTGATAAAAGCCTAGGTGACGGTGATCCATAATCTTTTCCCTACCCACCAACACCAGGGACTTTTGAAGATTTCTCAGCCACGTAGACTTCTATATCTGATATTCTTCCAATAGTTTTGCTAAATTTGCTGACCTGTCGACTAATCTATACCCTAAATATTTGAACAAAGAGATTCATGATGTACACAATCATATGTGTGATACTTTTATTTTTTTAGTAGTAGTAGTGATTAGTCAACATATTAAAAAGATTTGCATAGCCGTATACTACACTAAAAAGATTGGTCACACTACGTTAGAAATCATACGGAATTTGTAGCTATAAAATTTTTGGTTTAGACAAATTTAATTCCTATATAGTAGGTAATAAAATACTCACATTTTATGAAAAAATTTAGCTCGTATATAGTAGGTAATAAAATAGTCATAGTTAGCTATTAAGTATCTAATGAATGAAAAAGAGGCAAAGCTTCAGTTCATTAGATGAATAACCAAATAACCAATCCAGGTTGCATGTGAAGAACCAAATTCATACTGCCAAACCCTTTCTAGAAAGGCACATACTTAGGCTTAGCACTAGAAGCATGTTTATGGGAAATGTTTAGCTTTTTCCTCTCTCATCTTCTCTCCATTTCTTTTTTTCTCTCTCTCACGTTCTTTCTATCTCTCCTCATTTAGCCCCTTTCTTTGAGTTTTCTCCTCACTCTCTCTCATTCTTTCTCTCTCTCCTCACTCAGCTATTTTTTTTAACTTGTTTTCTCCACCTATTCTCTTTCTTTCTATGCCCTCTCTCATCCTCTTCACCGTGCACTATTATTGACTATTACACTACTCTCTTCCCTCTCTAATATTCTTTCTTCATTTCTTCTCAATAGCTTTCAAATTTGTCTTTTATTTTAACATCTCTCCCTTACCTTTCTCCCACGACTTTCATCTATGTAAACCACCAATCCCACCTCTTCAGCCCAAAAATGTCTGAACAAAGATCAAGGATATTTGTAATCAGATATACCTTATTTTATAGATCGTTAGCCATGGATAAAAGAAGGGACAAAGACAAAGCTGCACTTAAAAGTTTGAGCTCTATTTGCCTTTTGTATCATCATAAATTAGGGCTTGAAGTCGGAACAAACCTATTTATTCATTTTTTTGATATTATTTTTCTGGATTATTGCTACTCTTCCTTCATTCTTTTAATAATTTGCATATTTTTACCTCCCTAGCCATAATAGGCCACTCCAGAAGTAACAACATAAATAACAAGACAACCAGAAATCAATATAGCCATCACACATTTTGCCTTTTTAATATATTTATAAATTAACACGATGATGCATATCAGTTACAGATTTTCCTAAAAAAGATGTCAATATTAGTAATGGCGTGGCGATATGAATTGTGAATGAAGAGAATCAATGGCCTGTAGTGAGATGTCAAGTAAATAAGGTATATCTGGTTAAAAATATCCTTCCCTTTCTGTTCATACATTTTTGTTCTTGGCGTCTTGTAGTGTTCCCTCGTCCCGATACCGGTACCGGATGTCAGTATCGGGACGGATGCTGTATTGGATACCGGAAAGGCAATTTCCGGTATCCGTTCTTTTCGATATCCAGATATCGGATATCAGTATCGGTTGCTACAGTGCTAATATTCGATACCGATATCCGTCTCGATGTCGACATCCGTCTCCCTCTCAGGGGGGAGGATGATGATATCGGATATCGGGTGTGGATATCGGTTTTCGATATCCAACACCGATATATTTTATAAAAATACATTTCACGCATTATTTAAGGGTGATTAGGTGAATCAACTTGCGGTAGAGGGTATTTAGAGCTTTTTAATTTGTTTATTGGCACCTGTAATATATACAAATTGAACTTTTTTTTTCTTCCATATGGGATAACAGCAGGATTCCAAGTTTAACAAACTCTGAATACTTTATCCCATATGGAAGATAAAAGAAATTTCAGGTTATATTTATTAGACGAAGTATTAGTATCATAAATATATGTTATATATAAGACGATCATAATATGAAGAAAATCTATCAATATAATATTATCTCATTTAAAATATATACCTTGTGTAATATATACAGCGCACAATTTTATATATCTTCCATATGGGATAACAGGATTCAAATTTTAATGTAAACTGCGAATCCTGTTATCCCATATGGAAGAAAATAAAAATATTACACTGTATATATTAATCGAGTTTGATAACTTATTAAAACGTAAGTCGTTTGATTTAAATAAACCATTGAATGAGATAGATGGCTTAATTTTTTCAGTCGATACTGGTACCGATATCTAGGTACCGGTTCCGATATCTGAATATCAAAAACTGATATCCGGCATCTGGTATCCGTCGCGTCCCTCTACCTACAGTATCCGGTACCGATATCCGTCTACCCCTCAGAGACGGATATCGTCCGATGTCCGATATCTGATATCTGGCACCGTCCCATTTTCTCCCAGATATCGGATATTGGTTGTCTGATACCGGATGACGGAAGGATATCGGTTGGGCGAACCCTAGCGTCTTGGGTGTTTGATGGGAGGGAATATAGAAGAGGAGCAGGTTACCTGGACTCATAAAATTACCATGATCTTGCAGAATGTAAGGATTGAACGTAAGTATTCTTGGCTTACTTTAGTTATTTTCATCTCAACTACTTATATGTATATTTTTTATCTTGTAGGTCACATCTTTCAACACTTCTGTCACATCTTAGGCATTTATATTATCATATCTTCGCCATCTTATACTCATCATCCTTATTTAAATTGTCCTGCCATCAGATATCGCCTAAATATCTATCTTTTATTTTATTATCATTACTTCATACTCTGTCTCACTTGCTCTTTCTTGCTCGTATCACAACTAGGTAAACTGAAAAGCGCCACTGACAAAGTAAATTCCTAATTTTGATTTTATTTTTGATGTCAAACATAATGACAAATATTAATCATTAAATTACCATGATGGAGATTATGATTACAATAACAACTCATAAATAATGAATGGAATATTAGAATGAGAATAATCACGGTAATCAGATAGTAACAGGAAAAAATAATAATATTATGATGATTACAATCTAGTTCTGATGAACGAAGTAGAAATATTTGTAATGATTGATCCACATTACTATGATTACAATAACGCTCATTAGGAATATTATAAATTCAACGATGTTTGTGATACTTATAGCATTATGGATTGTGCTCATGATTAGAACCAATGTTAAGTTTGTGATTATGACAGTGATGATAGGTATCATTATCTATTCATTTTATAATTCTCACGATCATGAAATAGTTACTATGTGGATATGAATGTGATGATACTTATGACTATGACTATGATTTTGGTTGCAGTTATGTATATGGTTACAAAGTACGAAAACGGGTATGATTGGAGTTTTTAGAAGAATAGGGCGATGATGATTTTTTGGAGGAGCAATAAAATAATGTATTTATTGGCATGATCATTTGAAAAATGAAATATTATCATCGAGTGGACTGAGTATCCTTGGAAGATCAAGTCCTTTGACAGGTGTATGGCCATGCTTCATTTTAGTCTTTAGGCAGTTATGGGGAAATGTTCTTAAATATGAAGGAGTTCTTTGCTGAATGCATGCCGCATGCATCTATTGTTTCCTTCCTGTCTCAAAGTCTGCTGTGTTGCTCTTTTTTCTTCTTTTCTCTTGTCAAGGTGACCTTTGCACGTGGAAACGTGGACGCATAACTCCACGGTTATGCGGGAATTTCTCCACGTCAACCCATGCGAGCAGAACGTGGGAAAGGAAGTTATTTTAACTTCCGCTTCTGCTCCTCTATTTAAGACGATGTAATCAGTTCTTTTTATGGTGTGTTTTCTGAGTTCCAAGAGCCTTTCTTCTTCTTGTGTCATTGGTGCGTGAAGGTGATCTCGCCGGCGACGTCCAACCACGTCGTTTCTCCGACAAGTATCTAACAAGTGGTATCAGAGCCAGGGTTGCGGGCAGGGAGTCGATCGTGGCAGTGTGTAGCCGCTGGAATCGTGACCGCGCAATCAACACGCACTGATGGCTGGAAGGAAGGACGGCATCGTGCAGAGGGTGATTCGTGAGGTGAGCGCCGGGACCGGGTTTTCGATGCTCACCAAGACCAACTACTCAGAATGGGTGCTTCTCATGAGGGTGAAGCTTAAGGCCCGGCTGCTTTGGAGCGCCATCGAGGAAGGCGGCGCCGAACCCCATGAAGAAATGCAGGTGGTCGACGCGCTCTGCAGTGCCGTGCCATCGGAGATGTGGCCGGTGATTGCAGAGAAGGAGACGGCCAAGGAAGCATGGGAAGCTATCGCAACCATGCGGATCGGTGATGACCGTGTGAGGAAGACGTCGGCTCAGAACTTGCGGCGACAGTTCGACTTGGCGACTTTCAAGGAGGGAGAGTCTGTTGAGGACTACGCGCTTCGTCTCAACAGCATGGCGTCGACTCTCACCACTCTCGGCGACAAAATCAAAGAGACGCAAGTGGTTGAAAAAATAATTCGTAGTGTCCCCCAACGTTTCAGGCAGATCGTGGTCGCCATCACTACGTTGCTTGACGTTTCAACGCTCACTGTTGCGGATCTGACGGGCCGGCTCAAGGCGGCGAAGGATGCCTTTGAAGAGACGCCGTCGTCGATGCACCACGAGGGCAAGCTGTACCTGACGGAGGAGGAGTGGAATGCGCGCCAAAAGAAGCAGGATGTTGGCAGAGGAAGCAGCAACTCAGCACGTCGTGGCAGACGTGGGTGTGGGCCAGCCCGAGGCAATGAGAAGGGTTCGTCGGGCAACTCTGGCCGGTCCAACGATGAGTGCAGAAAATGCGGGAAGTTGGGCCACTGGGCTCGTGAGTGCCGCTCAAAGTCCAAGAAGGAGCAGGCCCACGTCGTCCAAGAAGAGGAGGGGGCTTCACTATTTTTTGTGGAGTCAACCCCGGTCATATCGACATCTCCGGTACCAACCTCCACTCCACTCCACGCCCCGACACAGATCCAGTTGCAGGAAGAGAAGGTGTTCGCCCATCTTGGAGACAAGGAACCACGTGATGAAGAAATGTGGGTCTTGGACACGGGTGCCACGAACCACATGTCAGGTTCCCGTATGGCCTTCACCGAGCTGGATGCGGGAGTGCTCGGGTCAGTACGTTTCGGCGACGACTCGGTGGCACAGATCGAAGGTCGAGGGACTGTCATGTTCCAATGCAAGAATGGCGAGCACCGGTCTTTCGGAGGTGTATTTCATTCCCGATTGACGCATTTAACATCATCAGCATCGGTCAACTTGACGAGGCCGGGTATCAAGTCGACATTGAGAAGGGGGCAATGAAGATCCATGAACCAGGTGGACGGCTCCTAACAAAGGTGATGCGCGGAGAGAACTGGCTGTACATCCTCCACGTCAAGCTGATTCGGCCAGTGTGCTTGGAGACGAAGCTCGACGAGGAAGCCTGGAGATGGCACGCGCGCTTTGGCCATGTCAACATGGCTGCCCTGAGGAAGATGGCTCAGGAGGAGCTCGTGCGTGGGTTGCCAGAAGTTGGTCGGGTGGACCAGTTATGTGAGGCATGTCTCGCCGGCAAACAAAAGCGGTCGTCGTTTCCTGAGCAGGGCGAGTACCGCGCGCAGCGCATTCTGGAGCTAGTACATGGCGACACCCAACGGCAGCAAGTATTTCCTTCTACTTGTGGATGATCGAAGCCGGTACATGTGGGTGGCCATGATGTCTTCAAAGGACCGTGCTGCAGCGGCCATCAAGGAGATCAAGGCTCGGGCGGAAGGCGAGTCCGGACTGAAGATGGGAGCGCTCCGTACCGATCGAGGCGGCGAATTCACCTCACACGAGTTTGCGGAGTACTGCACGAGAGAAGGTATTCATCGTCAACTCACAGCGCCATACAGCCCGCAGCAGAATGGGGTCGTCGAGCGCAGAAATGGTACGGTGGTAGCAACTGCAAGGAGCATGCTCAAGGCGAAGGGGCTACCGGACTGGCTGTGGGGCGAGGCAGTAGCAACTGCTGTATACATCCTGAACCGGTGCCCAACAAAGAGTGGGGATGGTATGACGCCATTCGAGGCGTGGCACGGGAAGAAGCCGGCAGTGCACCATCTGAGGGTGTTCGGTTGCATCGCCTACGTCCGGAACACAACACCACATCTCAAGAAACTCGAGGACCGCGGCCGCAAGATGATCTTCATCGGCTACGAGCGTGGATCAAAAGCCTATCGTGTTTATGATCCCACCACAAAGCGTGTCCATGCGACACGAGACGTGGTCTTCGATGAAAATGCTCAATGGAACGGGTGCAACGGTGCAGAATCAGGCGAGGAGGGCAGCAACGGTTTCATGGTGGAGTATACCATCGGGAATCAGACGCGTGCGGAGGATGATGCGGCGCAACTTGAGCAAATGTCTCCATCGTCTGTGCACTCTAGAGGAGCAACACCGATCGAAGATGGAGGAGAGGACGTGGAGTTCGCCACTCCACCCCATGTTCGTATTGACAACCTGGATGCTGATCATGGTGATGATGCACCACTCCGCTTCCGCAACATCAACGACATCATTGGGCCGGCTTCTCCGCATGGGCTTGCATCACGGGCATCAATTGCAGAGGAGCTGCATGCTGTAAGTTCTGATGAACCTGTTTCCTTTGTTGAGGCAGAACGCAATCCAAGCTGGAAGAAGGCTATGGAGGAGGAGATGGCATCAATCGAGGAGAA
The DNA here is from genome assembly GCF_029677425.1 of Wolffia australiana. Classification (NCBI taxonomy): domain Eukaryota; kingdom Viridiplantae; phylum Streptophyta; class Magnoliopsida; order Alismatales; family Araceae; genus Wolffia; species Wolffia australiana. The sequence goes on from NC_135852.1 coordinate 9,693,470, forward strand.
CCGCACCTGGTCCCTTGTCGATCTCCCGCACGGTCGTCGAGCGATCGGGTTAAAGTGGGTGTACAAGGTGAAGCGAGATGAAAGCGGAGCCGTGGTGAAGTACAAAGCACGTCTTGTGGCGAAAGGCTACGCGCAGCGCCAGGGGATCGACTACGACGAGGTGTTCGCACCTGTGGCACGGCTCGACACGGTGCGCCTTCTCATCGCTCTCGCGGCGCACGAGGGGTGGGAGGTGCATCACATGGACGTGAAGTCGGCATTCTTGAATGGCGATCTCCAAGAAGAGGTGTACGTGGAGCAACCTGCTGGTTTCATTATTGCCGGCAACGAACACAAGGTGCTCAAGCTGAAGAAGGCGCTCTACGGCTTGCATCAAGCGCCAAGGGCCTGGAACGCGAAGTTGGACAATACGCTAACGTCGTTCGGATTCAGGAGGAGTCCCTTGGAGCATGCTATCTACACCAAGCGGAGAGCAAATGCGCAGTTGGTGGTGGGAGTATATGTTGACGACCTAGTCATCACCGGCGCCAATTGCGACGACATCAAGAAGTTCAAGAAGGAGATGGCTGACGCATTTCGGATGAGCGACCTCGGCCTGCTTCGCTACTACCTCGGCATTGAAGTGAAGCAGAACACGAGGGGCATCTCGATCAGCCAAAGAGCCTACGCCGCCAAGATTTTGGAGAGGAGCGGCATGACAGGTTGTAATCCTTGTCAAGTACCAATGGCTACACGTCTGAAGCTGAGCAAGAGAAGCGAGGAACCACTAGTTGATGCTACAACGTACAGAAGCATCGTGGGGAGTCTCAGGTATCTGGTCAATACTCGTCCAGATCTTGCTTTTGCAGTTGGCTATGTTAGTCGGTTTTTGGAGGAACCACGAAAGGATCACATGGCAGCTGTGAAGCAAATTCTCCGCTATATAGCTGGAACCAAGAGCTGGGGTCTTATGTTCGAAAGAAAGAAGAAGAAGGAGGTCCAGCTGACAGGGTTCAGTGATAGTGACTTCGCCGGTGATGTTGATGCTCGAAAGAGCACAATTGGAGTCATTTTCTTCTTAGCCAGCAGCCCCATTACTTGGCAATCGATGAAGCAAAAGGTGGTGGCTCAGTCTAGTTGTGAGGCGGAGTACATTGCGGCTGCCAATGCTGTCTGTCAAGGCTTGTGGCTCGCGCGGATGCTAGCAGAAATGCAGGGCTCAACCCCAAGCGTACCAACACTGAGGGTGGACAACACATCTGCCATCACACTGATCAAGAATCCAGTTCTCCATGGGCGCAGCAAACACATTGAAGTAAAGTATCATCTTGTCCGGGAATCAGCAGAGAAGGGACAGATTAGCGTGGATTTTATCAGAAGTGAAGAACAGTTAAGCGACATTTTGACGAAGCCGCTTGGAAAAGGCAAGTTCCATGAGTTTCGCACCGTGATTGGCCTCGTCGATGTCCAACATGAGCACAGCAAAGCTCAGGAGGAGATTGTCAAGGTGACCTTTGCACGTGGAAACGTGGACGCATAACTCCACGGTTATGCGGGAATTTCTCCACGTCAACCCATGCGAGCAGAACGTGGGAAAGGAAGTTATTTTAACTTCCGCTTCTGCTCCTCTATTTAAGACGATGTAATCAGTTCTTTTTATGGTGTGTTTTCTGAGTTCCAAGAGCCTTTCTTCTTCTTGTGTCATTGGTGCTTGAAGGTGATCTCGCCGGCGACGTCCAACCACGTCGTTTCTCCGACAAGTATCTAACATCTCTGTGTGAGACCAAGGGAGTGAGAGCTTCATCCTCCATAACTGTGTGAGTATCTCCTCCTTAACTCTCGGCCCTACGTAAGTAACTTGTCCTCGTTCTTCCCTTTACGAAACGCTTATTAACAAGGCCTAAGTCAGAGGGTGTCCCCGCATCCTCTTCGTATTCTTCTCCCTCTTCCCGATAAAGGGTAAAATGACATCGATACTTGTCCAACACAGTATCTGAATCCAGTTCTATCGTCCTTGCAACAAGTAGATAGGGATAGAGCTTGAACCAACCATAAAGACGATTGACAGATACACACAGGAAGTGCTCTGTGTCGGTGATGAGAGCAAGCTCCAGAGATAGCTTGCGATGCAAGTGCTTGCGTATGAGTACTGTGAAAAAAGGCAGGGATAAGATTTAACTTTTAAATGTTTACCTATAGTGGATGATTACATGTGACATTGCTGTAGCTTAAGTCCTGAGTCGAAGTTCTATTTTATGATTCGTGATTAGGGAATAAATATTCGTTTCACAACCTTCGAATTATCTGATGATCAGCACGAGGGTTGATGAACTAATATCTGGACCGCAGCCTAGCAAATGAATTATGTTAATTAAGAAAATGGCTGACTGCAGCACAATTTAGAGCGATTTCCGGCTTCCTCTTTCGACTTCAGCAAAATGTAGTTTCGTCAATATTAGTCAGTTGATAAAAAAGTCTCCCCTCGGTTATAGCGCTATAATAATCAATAAGACAAGATTAATTTTGTTCCGGACCCCCCAAAATCTTTTGACGTCTGCGGATTATATTGCTTAAATTTTAATTCTTGAAGCGTTTAGAGGTACAGTTTGGAAGGAAAAAAATCGTAACTAGGTAAAATGTATCTCATCTTTCAACAAAAATGTTTGGAGACCACCCTTTAGCCTTGTGCGCTATGCAAGTATCGAAAAAATAACGCATTTTCACCATTAAACGTATATTATTGCATTCAACTTCTTATGGTATAGGTCCAAATATAAGTAACAAATTTGGTTTTTCTTTTAATCAATAAATCTCCTGCAGCCTTCTGCAACGTCAAATTATCTTATCCTTGAAACCATCAAAAAATTTAAACGCGTGCTCATGAAGTATTGTCTAAAATTATAGATGTCGACTCAATATTCCTTATCATACTGCTACAAACGCATTGGAAGCCAGTCATTCTCTCCATTGGGCGGCGCGGTGGCTCCCGATTTAATCTGTGGGATCATCCCACTGGAATGCAAGAAAACGGCGACAAATGAAGACGGACAAGAAAAACCCTAAATTTTCATGTCACTCATGATGAGTCCAGTTACTATCATTGTTCTACCCAAATGAAGGAAGCCCAACTCAGCTGGAGATGAAAGATGTAAGATAACTGCCTAGGTGTGTAGAATTAACTGTGGGATGAAATAACTAATAGGAAAAAGGAAAACTCCAAATGGAAAATTTTACGTTTGATGGTTATTTCATATGCTTGCGCTTATTTTCCCTGATTTTTTACGCTTCGGCTCCGCCTAAATGTTGTTGTTTGCTTTGAAATTTCAGAAAAATGAAATAAAATGGTGTCGATGCCCATTACCAAAGCTGTTGGCACGATGTAGGGTCAACTCAAGTCGGACAGTATGGTGTACGTGGAGCAACGATCATCACCGATATATCCCGGCTTGGAAATAAATTACTTTAAAATTCTATGGAAATATTTTTTTGGTTGTGGGTCAACCAGAGGAATCGGCTGTTTGACTCAGCTTTCAGATCTACTTTTCTCTCTCTCTCTCTCTCTCCTAGTCAAATCTCGCCGGCAGGGAAGAAACGTGGTTATTACAAGGGCGTTTCAAAAAAAAATATTTCGTCATTTTTCTAATATAGAAAATAAGTCGATTGTTAAGAAACTATTGAATTGTTTGAGGGCATACGGATTTCGGATATTCGAAACGAAAGGTGGCGAAGAAAACCCAAAAAAATATTTTTTAAATTGGACGGAATATTGCGAGAAGATTCTGGCGGATGGCCCCCAATCGAAGTCTTCGATCTTATCGCATTAGGGCCAGCTCAGATGGGACGGGGAGACCCGGCTCGGCGGAATATTCAGCCTTCTCCTTTCTAGATTCGCTTGTCTCCTCGCTCTCTCTCTCTCTCTATCTCTCGCTCTTTCTCTCTCCTGCTCGCTCTCTCTCACAGTCCCTTTCTCTGCACAAACGCGGCGCCGCACAACTCGTTGTTTAAAATTCTTCTTTCTCTCTCTAGGCAGAGGGGACGATATGAATGCAAGCATCAGCTAACGCCGGCAGACCAATCTTTCATCTTGACCCTCTGTCAGTTCTTTCTCTTTAGCCTAACCACGCGGAGAGGGCATAGATTTCCGGCCGTCTTCCTCATCTCTCCCCCGAGAATATACTTCAGATTCGGTGAACATTCGGCTATTTCGTTTTCTCTTCTTGTGCTCGTGCTGCAGTTTCCATCCGCTAAAACAACTCTTGCGGAGACATCGGGCTGGATTTTAGGCTAGAGGTGAGAATCCGGAGATAGATTTCTTCTGAAGCGGGTAGGTGTGATGATAGCCATGGATATGGAGGCGGAAACCAGCGCCCAAGAGGAACGGGCTTTGGGTTACAGAGACTACGTTCAAGCGTTGGAGGAGGAGAGGAAGAAGATCCAGGTTTTCCACAGGGAGCTTCCTCTCTCTCTCCACCTCGTCACCCAGGGTAAGCAAGAAAAACACGAAGCTTGAATATTGTTGTAAGAAGTGAGCTTGAATTGCATCGATTTGATAATTCTGCAGCGATTGAGAGCTGCCGGCTACGGATGACGGCTGGCGGATGTCGATCTGAGATCGATGAAGGGGAAACGTCATCCGAGGGCGGACCCGTGTTGGAATTCATCCCCATTAAACGGAAAAGCTCGTCTGCTGGTGGTCATGAACAGGAGCTCGGGCAGCGTCACCAAGAAGAAGATAGCTTCAGTACCACGAGGATTAAAAACAGCGATTTTTCTGGGAAGAAGCCCGACTGGCTTCAGGCTGTGCAGCTATGGAATCCTATTCCTGATTCCCACCACGACGAAGACGACGTAGGATACTCTCTCCGGCTTGACTCTGTATTGTATTATTTCTGCTGTTTTCTAATGTGTAATGCTGCAGGATACTTGTAGGCAAACTTTCGTAGCAGATCGGAGCAAGGGATCTAGCGCCTTTCACCCTTTTCTCCCAAGGAAGGCATCTTCTATACTGGCGGCGGGGGAACTGGCAGCGCCGCCGCCTCAGGTCAAGGCCACGCCGGCAGTAAGCTGCACATCCGACGGGAGAGACGGGAAAGGAGAAGGCGACGATAAGGAATCTCATCCGCTCAGGAAAGCGAGGCGGTGCTGGTCACCTGAGCTGCACCGACGATTTCTTGATGCGTTGCAGCAGCTCGGCGGATCTCACGGTTAGGAAATGTTATTTTAAGCAAATCAATCTACTATCTTGAAGCGTTTCTTCGATTTCTCCAAATGGTTATTCTGCATTTTTTGCCGGAAACAAATCCCGATGCTAAAGTTGTGATTTTTACTTTGTCCAGTTGCAACGCCGAAGCAGATCCGGGATTTGATGAAGGTGGACGGCCTCACCAACGACGAGGTCAAGAGCCATCTTCAGGTATATCTTCTTCTCGACCGTCATTTCTCCACAACTATAAGAAAGAAACTTTCCGGTTTGAGCTTCATTCCCGTTGCATATTTCCCTATTTCCATTCTTTCTTCCCCCTTTTCCTGTCCTTGTTCCTCCTCCCAGTTCAAGCCTGGCGGCTACGTCGATGCCTGACAGTGCCGAGCACCCTCTCCCTCTCTCTCTCTCTCTCTCTCTCTCTCTCTCTCTCTAAGATTTCTGCCAGTCCCCTTAATTAACGTTGCTATCTACGGATCTCGTTTTCTCGGAGCAGAGATCCGGTGAGATATCCACCTCACCCGCTACCGTTCCTTTAAATCGTCAAAGCTGCAGAATCGTCAAACACATGGATTCCTAACATTATTAAGTGATAATGCGCGTAGTATGATGACGAGACTCGAGCAAAAGAATCGCACGGGGATATTACCTTTCGCTTTCTCCGCGTCATCATAAAAAATCTATTATCTCTAAGGCGATGTTCTCATCATGACGTTCATCTGTGCATTTTTCACGGACACAGAAATTCAGGCTTCATTCCCGACGCCCGACAAGTTCCGTGTGTCACGGCGGCGCCGCCAACGCGCCACCGCAGCAAGTCGTCTTCCTCGGCGGTTTGTGGATGCCTCCGCCGGAATATGCTGCGGCAGCAGCGGCGGCGGCGGCGGCGGCGGCGGTAGCCCATGCGCCTCCGGCGGGGCCGCAAATCTACGCTCCGGTGGCTTCTCTACCGGTTTTGGCCCAGAAACAGGACCCGGCGAAGCAGTCACCGAAGTCTCTTAGTTTATCGCCGCCCAATGGCTGCAGCGGCTTACGAGAAGAAAGAAGACGTGATGCCGACGGAGGAATGCGTTCCAACTCAGCCACCACTTCTTCATCTTCCGACACTACGTCCGCCTCCCATTTCAACCGTGATAACGCTCTGCAGAGTTGCTGAGGAGTCGCCGTTTTTCCGAGGTGACGTAAACGAAGAGAAAGAGAGTAGGAGACTGGAGGGTGGCGACTCTATTCTGTCACTATTCTTCCGGAAGTAAATATGAGATTCATCCGTCTCTTTCTCAATTTCCGTTGTAATTGAAACTCTTGAATCATTTTTTCCCGAAGGTTATGGAAAGAGAGAACCCAACTTATACGTAACGAAGAGTTAGAGAAGGGGGTTGACGGAAACGTTGGAGAGAAAGACGGGCTTCAGTCATATTGGCAATAGAGCTAAATAAATCCTTCTCTGTCGGTCTCCTGTTTATCTCTCGCCCTTGGGTGGCGTCAAAATGCTATCGTTGGCGCATAATAAATGTGAGATAGGTAGATTTACGGCGAAGTATCGACATGTCTGAACAATAGAGCTAAAAAAATCCTTCTCTGTCGGTCTCGTGTGTTTCCATCGCCATCGGGTGACGTCAAATGTTCTCGTTGCCGAATAATAAAAACTTGGGAGGTAGATCTACGCCGAAGTATCGACATGTCTGAGTCCCGCACAACATTAAAACTACGTTCTAGAACATGGAGAATAGAGATAATACGCAGAATTAAAGTATGCGGATAGTAGAAAAAAACGTCAACGAGCGCCCTGCGGCAAGGAGATGGTACACCGACCTAGGCCACAGCATGTGAACAGTCTCTTTAGCTGGCCCAAGTGGGTTCATTTCTAGAAGGGGCGGCGAAGGGTGAATACTCCAAGCCGGGGAAGCCGTTGGAGCCAGCTCAAGGACATCAATGAACCTCACGGTCAGTGTATCTGCTAAGCTCCGACCTATAATAAAATATTACGTGTGAGAGATTTGGCGGTCGGTGAATGCGACAATCGTTTACGACTGGACCACGTTGCTGCAGATAAGGGGAAGGAATATCCAGGTATCGGATTCCTTGGGGGTGAGAGGGGCAAGTCTGTACCATGAGTTGGATAAGGAAACAGATGAAAACCTCACTCTAGATTCAATGGTTGACTGCAGTAAATAGTTTTGTTCCCTTGAGAGGCGAAGCGTCGGTTTCAGCCGCATCTGGAATTTTATGTATCTAGAATTTGACTAGTCCCAAATTTTACGCGGCTGGCCAGCAGCCGCTGGCCGGGTCGTACTCACGGACTGGAGTTATATGTTTTTTTTTTGTATGAGAGCTCCTGCCTTTTCGCAGAATAGTCTTCTTAAGATGGGGTCTCGGCTATGAACATATTTTTTATGAGTCGAGAGCAAGGTAGTTTCTTTTTTTGGCTTTGCACTGGCATTGCCGTCTGTTTAGTCATATCTCAATTAGGAGGGAGAGAGGAAATTATTATAATTGTATCAACCAACGTTCTCTGCAGGAAACTTAAAGACCGCTGTCCTAAATTTTTTACCAATCAATCTTTGCGTCCAATGATTGTTCTTATCCCCATCTTTGAAGGCACCAATTATTGCATCATTCCAAATACACGTTTATTATGATTCATCTTGGGTCTAGCCATTTTATCTTGAGGGCATCAGCCTGCACTTTTTTTATGGATTTTGTGATTCTTTTCTCTTAGTGAGCCTAAAATTGATGGAGGATAATTTTATCTCTACATTGACTTACACATATTTTTGACGTTTGCAACTTGGTTTCGTAATTACTTTCTATTTTAGCTCCCATAGTATACTTCATTCACTGCACATAAACGGTTTTGGAATTGCTTGATGTTATATTTTACGATTCAGACCTTGCCCTATTTTTAGATCAATGGGTTCCTTCCCTTACCATGGCTCTTCCACTGGTTGGCATTTGCATGATCTTTGCTCTAGTCGACTCCTTTTCCAGGTTTATAAAATTATAAGTGTCTCATAATTTCTTTACTTATTTAAGAAGTTGAATTTCAAATTTAACCAAACTATTTTGCTCAAATGTGTAGAGCAATTTGATTTATGCTTTGCTGACTTTAGGTCATTATTTGAAACTCAAGATAAAATCTCACAATTTCTTAGTCTTAGGAATGTATGAATCAAACTAGGGACGCCTTAGATGAACTACAAAAAAAAAAAAACAGACCTGTAACTATAGATTTTGTTCATGAATATTTCCCATTTTGATGTGATTAGTTTTCCTTCCGTTGAGCAGTCTCTAAACATCTTTGTCATAGTTCCACAATCTCATGCTAAATAAAATTATTTGAATTATTGAATTTCCAGTTAGTCACATGTATGAAGTTTGATCCAAGCATCCACATTACGAACATCATGAATCTTACATTTAAATTGTTTTATGAGTAATTTCACTCAGTAAACATTTTATGTTTCTCTATCAATGGTATCTGGAATCACTTGTAAGATTTAACTATTCGAATCATAGTAGATCAACATGTGACTATTTCTAGATTCCTCACTAGTATATTCTCCAGAACATTCTATCTTTACCCCTGGATTCTTAATAATAAAGAGCATTGAGTTTGGCTCTTGGATTGTACGTGTTTTAGAATCAATGATATTTTTCAAAGTCATGTGTACAAAAAGAAGTGAATAGATGGTTTGTATGCGTATCACAGTGGGTTTTATAATGCATCAGCTCTCCTTTAATGTTACTTAAGAGTATCAGGTCAATAATTTTCATTGCTCATGACCCATAAACAGGGTTAAAATATGTCACTTTAAGGCTCAAATTTATGCAAGAATATTTGCAGAATTTTCTGAAGATGAGTGATATTGACCTAAATCAATCTATAGATTTTCATGAATTCATCTTTTGAAGTCTTCATGTAGTTCCGTCAACCCATGCAACTCATTCAACCAGTGACCATTCCATAGGCAAATTATCTGTAAAAGATGAAAACTCAAAACCATGCGATGGAAACTCACAACCATACATGCACATATCTCCTATGCCTATGGGATCTCATGATATAATTGACTAAAAATATGAGGTCAACAGTTAAAACAGTCACGCGTTGGCTCCAAATTTGGGTGGTCAACTTCATATTAATGTGTTACCAATCCCAGTATTTCAGACTGATTCAAACTTGTTGACCCTGTGTAAAACATTGACCAATGCATAGTTTTTTGGTTCGGTGAATCATGATTGATTAATATTTTTTCCATAACACTTGAATAGTCATTTCACAGGTAGAGATGCTCCAACTACAAGTTTCTCATCTCGGATGAACTTTGCATGGAGTAATTGAAGAAGTTTTTTGATTAACATAGATCAAATCAAAAAATGGTATGAATAGAAAAATTGCAAAAAATTAAGTATTTTTTATGATTAGTTTTTAAAGGGGTATGCAAAAAGGTAGGTCTAGCACATCGAACTAAGGTCCACAATCAATTGATTTTTTTTACTTTGAGGATTTATTATTTTATAATATATTCCTGCTGACATGGATCGTGTGACATGAATACCCTCACAAAGTCAGAGACTGGTAAGAAGAAAAGGGCAAAAATTTCATGGTGCAGTTACTTTAATTCAAATTATGTGCATTTTGTGCTATCACCCACCTTTTTTTAAATAGGAAAGTCTCTTCGCATTTATGCCCCTGTCAGTGGACAAGACATGGCATCTTTTTTAGCTATTTTCAGACTACTATTGAGATTCATGCAATGCAACCTCCAAAGAGTAGAAAGAAGTAAAGAAAATAATCTCCCATTGCAAATAAGGTTACTCATTACTTCCACTGAGAAGGGGGTTATTTCTATCTTCATGATATGCCCACTTTGACCTTTTAGTTTTTGTTTGATCTGCAAGAAGTCAGAGGAGGACGTTGGACATGAGAAGGAGAGAAGGTGAGAAGGGATACTAGTTCACAACATACACAAAAATGATGCACATTCTAACCTACTACTTATTAATATCCCAAGATCTAATATAAGTTAGAAGAGGTTGAACAAAGAATATATGGGGAATAGAGAGAAGCAAATCTCAATAAATTAAAGTGCACATTAATGGAAAATAGAAAAGATTAATATGGAGGATAGAAAGTATCTAGAAGTTAAGAATATCTTGATCTTGAAACTGAGAGAAACTTCATAAAATTGTGGATTGAATGGATCTTAAAGGATACAGATTTGAGATTTATTTGAGAAGATTTAAGAAACTAGAGAGCAAAGGAATACTCACGGACTGCGATAGCATGAAAGTGTAACAATAGTTTGGCAAATTTTTGAGCATTTTGAAGGAGAAATATTATGGACTAAAAGGAGTGAACAGAGGAATATCTTTAGGTAGATTATTTGAGAAGTTTTTTCAAGATGAAAAGAGTCTAAATTGAATATATTTTGAGAAGCTTTTTGATTGGTTTACCATTTAAGGGACTTTACAAAAGATGCTTTTATGATTCAAATTTATCCTAGAAAGAGTGAGCTTCCTTCATTGAAATCGAGGATTTGGTGAAGAGATTTCAAGACCTTATTGTATTATATTATGTGTGATGTTTTATCAAAATCAGATATACTTCTTGTGGGCTTATGGGTTGAAGGTAATGGACATCTTGAAGAGTTATTGGGCCATTTAAAGAAGTATTATTGGGCCAAGGGTGAAGTCAAGAGGAAAAATATTGAAAAGAGAACTAGAACCTGTGAAATTTTAATTTAGAACTTGGACATTGGAATATATTCAATAGTTTCTAAAAAGTCATTAATGCGAAAGATAAGGACGATGGTTGACGTCAGAAAAAATTCAAACATCTAGAAAGTACTTTTAGTTATATAATTAATTATTTGATCTTGATTGTTGTCGATCTATTTATATATAGTTTGAGAAGGTTTATAGATGCTGTGAGGATTTCCTAGACTAGGCAAAGGAGGCCACTTCAGTAAGCTGTGTGCTTGATACCGAGGTTGTGCTAACCCCATTAAAAATATGTAAAGGGGCTGAGTGAAGTGACCTGAGTGGTCCGAAGTCAGAGTGTAAAAGAGATGTGTGTCTGACAAGGCTAAGAGGGCAGAGGACTGACCAGTTCATTACCAACTTTAATTTTTTTAATATTACCGTATAACCCTACTTCTGAGAATTTGATTGGGGCTTTGAACTTGCGATAATTTTTATAGAAATACTTCCAAGGATATCCCTAGGACATGAGTAAAGGATTAGCTCTAACCTATAAAAAAATTATTGTATCAGTCCTTGATCCCTATTTGACTTGATAGGCAAATGATCATATAAGAATAATATTATAAACTAAAATAAATATTTTCCATAACTAATTCACCCCATTCTAGGTGTAAACCTACCCATACAATTCAACATTCTTCTCAGTACAAGGCAAGTAAGGTCAAATCCATTGGTAGGCGGTAATGATAAAATATTTTGGTCAAATTATATGTAAAATTTTTGCGGTGATTTTTATGGAATAAGTTTCTTTTTGTTTTTTTAGGATTTAATTAGATGAGACATAATAAGATTAGTTTAAACTTGAATTACCAAATTAATAAAATAATATTTTTTATAATATTCTCGTATTTTAATATGACTTGATCGAATGTATAGAAAACTTTAAGGATATGTCTTGAGTGAAAAATATTTCAAAATATTCTCTGGTTAGTTTGGGTGAGTTGGGGTAGGTTCATTATTAGTTTAGGTTGGTTCAGTTTGAATTGATTTGGTTTGGATTCAATTAGGTCAGTTTAGAACTTCTCATGTTGGTTAGAATTGGGTTGTTTGCTCCCTGATTGGTTCATTTCTTGCATAAAGAGCCGACTTTAGATCATCCATGACTAATCTGTGCAGCTGGTTTTATGTATTATGGGCCAGTATAGAAGCATTTGGCAGTCTGCAATGATGTCATATACTACTTAACAAATGATGTAAATTGGGGCAAAAAATTGAAATACTTATCCCAAATTACTCAAATGTGTTAACACAAGTCTGATGATGAGTAGGAGTAGAATCCAGAAAGAGAAAGGGTTGACTTTTTAAAATAGTTGGCTCACAAAATTTCACTTCCAAAAATCAGGACTCACTTGAGGATGTGGTTGTGCAACAAAGGTTTGTTGGCCAAGTTTCAGGAGAATTGCTATTATTATTTATCCGTGGAAGGAGGACTCAAAATTGAATCTATGTCCATAGAAATCTAGGAGATTTGGTTGAGTTCCAATTGATAAAAATGTTTCCAAAGTTACAACAAAACGTTTGCAACAAACTTGAATAAAAATGGTGAGGATTCAACCAAAGTCTCCATGTTTCTAATCTAATTATAATTTTACCGCCTTTGAAATTAAAACCAAAAAGGTATACATTTTGTCAACCTAAAACTTCTTAAAACTAAGCCTTAAATAAAGTTAAACTCATCATTCACTTATTCTTTACCTTTTTAGCATTCCTACATGTTTCTGATGCTTCTCCCTCTTCTTTTAATGGATTGATGATATTTTTTCACCAAGATGTGCAACATCAAGTCCAGTATGCAAATCATGACTACACACTCAACAAATCAACGTTCTCTGAGGTTTCTTTATCGGGACAAGATAATACAACTGAAATAGACTCTTATGAATATGAGAGATCCCAACCATCCATTTATTTAAATATAATTAGACAATTGAGATGATGCAACCTGGGTTCATGAGAGTGGTCATGTCCTGCACACCGTGAGGTTCAAGTCTTGGTTATTAAAACATCATCCAATGACTGTTTTACATGTACTTGCATTGAAATTGAACATACTAATCTCATAATGGAAATTTAAAATTTCTGGAAGAGCATAAAAATGTTGTTACTAAATATAAGGGTTAAATAAATCCTCTTTGCCTCGTATGGGCCCAAATAGCTGTGCCACCTGGTTGGAACACCTCCAGATTGTCAAATCCTGTTCAGATGCTGTCTATAAATTGGTAGCTTTTTAGGCCCTAAAAAATCATTAAAATTGTTAAATACATAGGAACAAAAAGTGGTAGGTGGATGAATTAACTGTTCCACCTTTAAGCAGTAATTTAAGGTTCTAACAGGGTGACTTTAGGAGTGAACAACATTCTGAAAGGTCTGACTTTAGGAGGTCTGAGGTGAAACTTTAGAGCATGATTACTAGCAGATGGTGCGATGTATGACGGAACTAAGAAGTGATCGATCTTAGGGGTGAATGAAAGAAACACGTGACACATCCCTTTAAGAGTGAAGAAGTAACAAGCAAAACAAGTAAATGAATCTGAAGATTAATATGAATGATAACAACCTAAATTTGTTATTTAATTCAAGTAACTAGCACAAATTTTTCCATTTAAAGAGTTTTAAATAGTGGTGTTATCATAGATTTACATGTTAATTACTTTTCGAAATGAATTGTGATTTTCCCTAATTTTCTGTTAATTTATGAATTTGATGAAATTTATTTTAGCTTGGAATAACTCTATTTAAATGGAAATGGCAGATTTTAAAATTATTTTTTATGCTAATTAATGTGGGGATGAATTACTGAATTTGATAGATTTTTTTAGATTTTATTATTTTTTGGAATTTATTCAAATAAGAAATGAATTTTTAAATGACATAAAAGTATAATTATAAAGAAAATAGTTTTTAAATCAATTGTGAAAGGCAGAGGATTTTTATGAAATTTTGGTTGCAAATATGCCCTTAAAAGTGCTCTCGGTCGCGCATTGCAGGCGTCAAAATACAATAAAAATAATTACAACGTCTTATATAATTAATCTGGGATTTTCTTTGGTTTTTTGTAGGGAAATATGGAGGAGAGAATCTGAGGGACATATCTACAATTATTTTTGAGTGGCGTTACTCTGCGAGCACGAATTAAATAAGGGGTTTTTGTGGAAAATGTCAAGAACTGAATTTCACGATGGTACGTGGCAAGCCAAGAGAAGACCCACAATTCTAATTTCGCCAGCAAATTGGGAAATGACATGCGTTTGCGTGTAATGAAAAATATAAATTAAATACATCAACATTTATCCGACGGCTCTGATTCGTCAATATTCATTTATTAATAAATTTTAATCCTGAAGTCAGAGTGAGCTCAAATTTTATGGGTTTGCTCGTCTCAACCTCCTCTTTTTATCTATATGTTGGATCGTTCAGATCGAGCCTACATCAGTGAAAAAAATAATTACTGACTGGGGTTAAAATGGTAATTTTTACCATTTAACCTTTATAAAATCAGATATTCGAGTTGGGAAGGTCATTCTAGAGGGGCCTCTTTCACATCTACAAGACAAAGAGGAGACGCAGCCTGAGTCAACCCTATTTGGTATTGTTTACTTCATTGTATTTGAATTTTACCGTAATTTGGATTATTTGTTAGTGAATTTTGTGATTTTTCCTGTTGATCTTGATCTGAAAGTCTAGGATTGAGGAGATAGATTTTTGGTATTGGCTTGAGAATCATGTGCAAGCCTTTACTAGGATTGAGAGGAGAGATTATTAAAATAACCTAGCTATTCCACTTGCACATTAAGAAAGAAATAATAAAAAAAACTTTAATTTTTAGAAAGATTAGATTGTGTTTATGAACCAGTAGTTAGTAAATTTGGATACCCAATTCCCCCAAAACAAACTAAAACCAAATTTTATTCTTACTCCCTCTACTTGAGTCTTTTGATCGTGTTGATTGGATCAAAGAATTCAATTTACAGCTCCCTCTTCAATTCTTCACATCTTCTTTGCCCTCCTTTCTAAATTATCCATCTAATTAGGATGATTTTATCTTCAATAAATATTAAATTAAATCAAATTAGGGTCAAATTTATCAAGTATATCACTAATTGAATCCCTTACTAGCTTCCCTTGTACGATAACTGTACTTATTACTATTTATATCTTAAGTTAGGGTTTTATAACTTTTATTGTATAAGCTAAAATAAACAATAATACGGGATTTTAATTTTTTAATTCACCCCAATTTTTGGCTTATCACTGAAGGTTATCAAATGAATAGAGAAAGAACAAATGGCTGACCAAGCAAGGCGCGAGGAGTTTAAAGTAACATAACCAAGGTGTAAATTTATGAGCAGAAGTGACTGAGCGATTATCCAACGTTCGAAGAGAAGTAAAAGTAATGAAAGGGCTGAGTTTGATAGGATAAGGGTGCTGAGCCATAAAATTCATGTCTTTTAATTTGTAAGGCATTTTAATAAAACTTTGTCCATTGGTTTGTAATTTTGATGCTTTTTAAACCCCTTCCACCTGAAATAAGAAAGTAGATAGAAAAGGGATTAGTTTACAGGACTCAATAGTATGACTTGAAGTCAAACTGGCTAGATACTATAGAAAATATCATCAAATAATGATAAAATGTATCATAATCATGAGGATCGGGTATTAAGTGAAGTGAATGAGGATATAATTGAGTGCAAAAGATGCATATAACTATGCACCTGAAGAATGATAACCTGTGTGAACTGAAATTGACTTTGTGTGAATATTCATAATACCATAAAAGTTAAGTATTTCTTCTGATGTCCAAAAACCATTTGCTTGTCCTAGCCTGGCCCCTGTATAAGTCTAGTTAATGACTCCAATTCCAGAATAACCTTTAATTAGAAATTATATTTAATTATCTATATCACCACATGTATTAATTAATCGTGGATCAACTTAATTGAATTGATAGAAAGAGTTTTCAGCCTTTAGGATGTCAAAATACTACTCAAACTCAAGAAGATGCAAAGGAGTACAATGACTTATGGAGTGATACTGCCATTGTTTTCCATGTTGGTATAGTTCCCCATCCTCTTTGATGCTTCTAGGATGAATTAGGATATGACCAACTCTTAAACCCTAATAGGTCATCAGGGTTGGTACTAGTTCATTTGGAAATATTCCAAGAACTATTATTTACTCCATTGCCATGGTGAAGGACTTCATCACATCATACTGCTTAGGTTGTATCCTCTTTTACCAATGGTTAAAAATCCCATATTGATTACAAATTATCTTCATGAACTTCATGCTTCACTTGACCTAATATAGTTTGTCCATAAAACATTTTTATTTATTTTGTATAAGGAATATTTATGCAACTGTATTGTTAATCAATCTAATTCACAATTTTGTGTATATCATTCAAAATTCATAGGGATCGAGTCAGTCAAATGCTTCACCTAAAGAGCATACATTATTTGTCTTTAGTGTGTCCGCACCAATAGCTATGATATCGGCAATGCTCATCTCATAAGTGATACTAGATAGTTATATTGTCTTCAGAAATTATGATGTCGTTTTCAATTATCCTTAGACCACGGATATTTATAATATAATTTAAAATAACAATGACCTCCATATTATGATCTATTAATAATTCAGGTAGTATTTTGGTCTATTCCATGACTTCATTAAACTATTTAGAGTTTTCAAGAATAAGTTGATAATAAATGTCAGCTCCATATTATTTGATTGAAAGGAAATAAAATAGGATTTTAAAATAGGATGATTTAATAGATAAATTTCACTTAAGGATTATTAGTGGACCAAATATTATAGACAACCTCAAAACTGGAACTTAATTAAAATTTGATGATCCATCTCCCTTGCAAAAAAAAAACTGAACCTAGTACAATAAACAAACGTGTACTGTATCTGACATTTTCTTGCATTCAAGAAAAAATCTAATACAATTCAAGCCTTCAAAATGGTACACCATGTATTTGTACATACGTTTCCTCCAAAATTTTGATATGATGAAATACTACTATGCAAATAAATTAACCTTAAGATCACAAATATAGGTGGCATAGAGACAGTCATCAAATCTCTATAAAATCCCAGATGTCTGTCCTATCCTAGTTTTCAGTCATATGATGTTCAGCTTCTAGACATTTTACTGTTTAATCAAATATAAGATAGATGCGAAGCTATAGATGAGGTTTGTTCAATAAAAAAGTTACTGTATCTATAGAATACAAACCTCACACAATAAAAATGAATTTATTAGTTTTAAATGCATTGATATTGGCAAAAGCAATCTTATACACATTTTCGACATTCATGGATTCTCCCTTTTGGTTTGTAATAGGTAAAGATTATCTTTAATTGTGTTATCGAATTAACTTAAAATTAAAAGTAACAATATTTTTAATTAATCTATAATTTATATCAGGCAAGGGTGATCTACAAGGAGAATATTATAGAATAATAGAGAGACTAGATTACGAGATAATGAGAAGTCTGGTTACCTTATTGATAAGATCAAATTAGAACAATAAAATGTGTTTTTATACTTCATTTTAATGAAAATTTCAAGGTTTATACTTTCATGATTCACCATTTAATGATAAATGAAGAAACTCTGATTTATCTCCATTATCTTTGTTTACATGTATTTTATTGATTTGTGTAGACAAACCCCACTTCACTCTTTCCTTATCTGACTTCTGACATATTGTTGGAGTTTTATTTGAAATGCGAGACTTGGGTGAAAATATGGTGGAATTTGGATGCAAATGCAAATAAACTTGAAACCAAATCCATGTCCCCTATTATGAAAAGAGGCACAATACACAAGAAGTCAACTGGTGAGGGCCACAAGAATCGAGCAAGCAAAATGCAATAACTGTCAAACTAACCCACAACTTAGTTTTCAAAGCTCTATTTTCAAATTCATGAAGGAATATAGATTGATAACTTGCAAATTTTAATATAAAATTGATGAATATTACATAAATGTATGTGTCCTATTGCCCATATTTGCAGGTAGTCATAATTAAACAGACATAAATAGCTTGCACTATGGTTTTATGATATGTTTGTATTTTTTGAGTATTTTTACATGACATCTTAATCTCAGTGCATTTAAAAGATTAATTTTTGCAGGGCATAAATTACTTGGCAAGATGCTGTTAAGGCATTTACTAATTTTTATGTATTTTTTTATAATGTTCTGTCCATTATATAGCCAAGAAAAACTTTTTAGAGTTAAAATAATATATTCCATGATTTATTTCACACTTAATAACACATTTCATGATTTTTTTGTGCAATAAATGTACGCGGCGAATCATTAACCACATGCATTTATTCAAATCAAAGCATTTTTTGAAAAAAAATGAAACATGCTGACGTAGGGTTATGTGGCACGCTCCCAACCATTCAAGTGGTACACACTCTCGCTCTCTCGTTAAACTGCAATAATTGCTTTCATTTTAACACGTAGTGATGTGGTGGCACGTGATCCGATGGCAGAGAAAACAAGAAAACCCCTGGCGAATCATAAATCATGATTTTCACCTGGGTGGCACCTGCATGGAGGAGAGATAAAATCTATCCAATGGCTTAGATTAATCAATAGTAAAATGGCAATATCTTGAGATCTAATTGTGCGATTGCGCCCAAATTTTGAGGGTAGGTTTGTGTTTTCACCCTCTGTGATCCAGATGGTCGGATTATTCAATAGAGGTTGGGAGAAAGGGGGAAACCACCGAGGAAGCCCTCCTCAACTGGTTTTGGCCAGGAAGGACACTAGAGTTGCTTTGGAATTCGACATTTCTTAATTTAAGGATTGATTTTATAAGTTTCTTCTTCAGTCTTTGAGCAACTTCTTGAATGTTTCCAAAATATCACGGCATGGGCAAAATGTACATCCCTTGGAGGTGAATTAATCTTTTTTAGACTGTGGTTAATTGTGATTTGCATTTTACTAATTTTTTGGGACTGTGGTAAGAAAGGTGTTCCCTCTTTTACCAGGACATAAATTTTTGTTTGGGGGAGCTGGGGACATTTTACTAACATCATCAGGATGATCTAATAGTTTCCAAATCATCGGCAAAACTTAATATAAAATATTTAACATGGGCCGAACCCTAGGGTCAAAAATTAACCTGTAAAATTTTGTCCATTCTGTCAAATCTACAAATCAAATTACATGTCATAAATATGAAAACTATTTTTTTCTCAAATTTTCATTCCAATATTAAACAGTTTCATTTTAAGCTCTTGTATCAGTCAGATCTGTAGAGTTATATATAAAATATTCACTCAAATAACCAATATATGACCTGAGAGTAGATCCTATGTCAATGTTTCTATCACAATGTTTCCTTCAGGAATAAATTGATTTGATACTTTGTTATCTAGAAATTAATATTCAATTAATCTACATGATTATAAAGATGAATTACAGACTGGGAGAGCTAATGTATCGTTATTTTAACATCCTGCTATGCATAAAGTTATTTCTTTTTATAATTTATTGTATCGAACGATATTAGATTTTATGGGGTTATTTCTTTTTACAATTTATTCTATCAAACGATCTAAGATTTTATGGAATTATTTGTTTTATAATTTATTTTATCAAAAGATGTAAGATTTTTAAAGGAAATAAATAGGGAGAATTGGTATGAAATGAAGTGTAACTCCCTCCACAAATTAAAAGATATGTTTTCTTTTGTGGGCCAGATCAATCATTTCTCCAAAATAAGCTGGACTTAGGAGCAATCAAATGATAAGCTAGAACCCCCACATGCTAAACATTTAAACTTTAAAATTAAATTCAATACTTCCAGCTTATTTTAAAAAATAAAACGATTAACCCCCATCAAACCCATATGGACCTACCAGAGGTTGTTTTGCAGCATGCGATGTAACACGATGCACCGGGATCGAACAGCTCGTGTTATACCACAAGGGGAGGCGGGCTGATCAGCGGAGCGGCAACACAGGGCGCCCGCATTAGTAACGGTGGTGGGATGAGCCTCGTCTATGGCTTGCTATAGGAAAAAAAGACAAGCGTCGACGGTGCAGAGCGGCGGCTGTATATCCTGCGGCGGCATGTACTTGGCGGCGGTGAACTAGCGGTGGCATGTCATCCGTCGATCGTCTCCCTTGAAGCTTCTCTAGGAGACCATAACAGCGGCATAAGACAGCGTAAAGGTGCAGCGGCATAGGGCGGCTGCATCAAGGTAATATCAGACATCGACGACGGCGATGTCTAGCGTCGTTTCGATGATGAAGAAGGATGTAAGCTAACTATTGTCAAACGAAGGTAGGCATCGGCAGCGACTGCGGTGGTGATTCATCTTGTGGCAGCATGTACTTTGCGGCAGTGAAGGGCGATTGCTCTCCTTGTAACTAGTCTAGGGAACACTATGTGTGCGTGAGGCGCATGTAGACTCGGCAACGGGCTCGTAGGCGAGCACTGTTGCGAGGACAGTGATGGCGCAAGAAGACGCGGTGACGGGCTCGGTGGTGAGCGCAGTATCGAGGATGATGGCGCAACTAGGCACGGCGACGGGCTCAGAGGCGAGCACAGTGAGGAGGACAATGGCGCAACTAGGCGCGGTCACAGTCTCAAAGGCGAGTGCAAGGTCGAGGACGGTGGCGGCACAGCCAAATGATATGGTGATGAGGCTGGCGGCTACAGCTATGGCTGCTACACGGCTGCGCAGTTGCGCGGCGGCGGCTACGGCTACGTGGCTGTGCTGCGGCGATTGCTGTTGCGTGGATGCGGATACGTGGCTACGGCTGCGTGGCTGTGCGGCTGCTCGACTGCTCAGCTGCATGGCTGCTCGGCTAACCGGCTGTCCAACTGCCCGGGTGCATGGCGGGTAGGGCGACTCCAACGGCTACGGCCGTTGCGGGTGACTACGGCTGTTGCGGGCGGCTGTGGTCACTCCCGCAGCTTTGGCCTGCTCCGCCGGCTATGGTTGCTTTGATGGCTGCGGCTGCTGTGGGCGACTGCGGTCGCTCCGACGGCTGCGACCACTACGGGCGGCTACGATCACTCTAGCGGCTTCAGCCTGCTCCGATGGCTGCCATCGCTCCAACGGCTTCAGCCTGCTCCGGTGGCTGCGGTCTGCTCTGGCGGCTACGGTCGCTCTGGCGGCTATTGCCTCTATGAGCGGCTGCGGTCGTTTTGTCGGCTACGGCCGCTTCGAGCGATTGTGGCTGCTGTTGCAGCTGCGGCCGCTGCGGGTGGCAGCGGGCGCTGCTCACGGTGGCGCCCGCAGCTCACATCAGTGATGGTGGCGACGGAGACCGCGGTGCCGGCGAAGGCGGCGACGCCACTTCGGCGACAAAATGAGGGATGCCCTAACCCCCCTCTCCTCAAAGGGCAATGTCGTAAATTTCTCCAACTTAAAAACTATAAAAAATCTAAAAAATAACCCAAAAAACTAATCCGCTACATTTGTCAACTCTTTTTTTCTCAGTTGGCTCTTTGTTTCTTACAATGGACACCCCTTCCCTAAACCTCTTATAGGGGGAATATGGGCCTTCCCCCTTTGAAAAAAGGGAAGAAGGCCCAAAACTTTAAGAGGGAGGGCCCAATTAGGGAAAAAACCCAAATACATGTTGGGCATGCGAAATGAAAAGACAGAAGACGCATGTAAGGCATGATGGTCCCCCATCATCCTTTCAAGGTGGGGAAAGCTCGGCCCCGTCGAGCTTAAGACCAGCTACCACGCCTTCAAGGCTCTGATACCAATATGATGTAACACGATGCGCAGGGATCTAATGGCTCATGTTAGACCACAAGGAGAAGAGGACTGTTCAGTGGAGCGACATCATAGGGCGGCCGCGTCGGTAATGGTGGTGGGTTGACCCTCGGCTACGGCTCGCTATAGGAAACAAAGACAAGTGTCGACAGTGCAGTTCGGCGGCTGTATATCCTACGGCGACATGTACTTGGCAGCAGTGAACTAGCGGTGGCATGTCATCTGTTGATCTTCTCCCTTGAAGCTTCTCTAGGAGACCGTAGCGGCAGGCATAAGACGGCGTAAAGGCGCAGCGGCATAGGGCAGCTGCACCTTGGTACTATCAAACGTTGGCGACGACGATGTCTAGCATCACCTCTAGGGTTGTAAGCTAACTACTGGTGAATGGCGGTAGGCAATGGCGGTGACGACGATGGCAGTTCATCCTACGACGGCATGTACTTTGCGGTAGTGAAGTGGCAGCGGAGGGTCTTTCGATGATTGCTCTCCTCGAGAGTACTCTAGGGAACATTAGGCGTGTGTGTGGCCTGAGTAGACATAGCAGCGGGCTCGGAGGCGAGTGCGAAGGCGAGGATGATGATGGTGCTTCTAGGCGCGGTGACAAGCTCAGAGGTGAGCGCAGTATGGAGGAAAATGGTGCAACTTGGTGCGGCGACGGGCTCAGAGACGAGTGTAGTGACGAGGACGGTGGTGCAACTAGGGGGGTTCACAGGCTCGAAGGCGAGCGCAAGGTCGAGGACGATGGCATCACAGGTAGGCGCGGCGGCGGCACGTCGAAATGACGTGGTGATGAGGCTGACAGCTGCAACTACGAATGCTACATGACTGCACGGTAGTGTGGCGGCGGCTGCGGCTATTGCGGCTGCGTGGCTGCTGGGCTGGTGGGCTGCCCGGCTGCGCGGCTTCATTGCAGATGTGGTGGGTTTACCGCCTGCGGGCGCTGTGGGCGGCTGTGGTCGATCCGGCGACTGTGGCTACTATGAACGGTTGCGGTCGCTCCTGCGGCTATGGTCGCTCATGCAGTTGCAGCGGCTGCGGGCGCCTGCGGTCGCTCCAGCAGCTACAGCCACTGCTCGCAGTGGCTTTTGCTGCTCGCTGCGCCACCCGCTGCTCGCGGCGACACCCATTGTTTGCGCCGACGAAATGATGGATGCCCTAACCCTTCTCTTCAAAGGAAAATTTCATAAATCTCTCCAACTTTAAAACTATAAAAAAACACCTAAATATAACCCAGAAAATACTACTCGACTACATTTTTCAACTTTTCTTTTTTACTCGGCACTTTGTTTCTTACAATGGGCACCCCTCCCCTCATATAGGGGGAATATGGGCCTTCCCCCTTTGAAAAAAGGGAAGAAGGCCCAAAACTTTAAGAGGGAGGGCCCAATTAGGGAAAAAAACCCAAATACACATCGGGCGTGCGAAAAAAAAACACAAAAGATACACATGTAGGGCTGGATGGTCCCCCATTAGCATGTTTAAGGAATATAATCCATGGGGGCTTTGGGTAATTTTGGGCTTGCCTTTTAAACTCCTTGGTTAGTGTCCAAACACAAAAGGGTAGCTCGCACATCAAGGCATACTTTTACTCATAGCCTTCTTGCCTGAGAACTGTAGACTTTATGCGATGTAAGGGAAAATCCCTGTGCATTAATGGGCATGACCTTTTTCATGATGGCAAGCCTCCCTATTAGTCAGAGAACAGTTTCTATGATTATATTTTTATTTCTGTTGTTGATTTTAAAATCATGTTTAATGGAATTCGGCATCAAAATGTGGAACTTGAACATAAAAAGTGAAACTTGATACCAACAGGCTGAGGATATTTGAGTTAGTTTCTTTAACTAAATGTATATAAACTTTTTTTAATTTGGGGTTCCATATAAAGTTATCTTGCACCTTCTACCAATTGATTATATTTTCATTATTAAATTTGTCTCATCAGTTTTATATCATTTTTCAGTATGAAATGGTTCCATGTGTGACATTAATCTTTAAAAGGTTCAAATGCATTTTAGGCTGATAATCTAATTTTTGTGCTTCTTTGTGTTCCGATGAATTTTTATTAAAATCAGTGGGAATATTCATGGAACTTATAACATTCATATCATAACCATATTGATTTTTTAAGCGAGAATATATTTTAAAGCACTTGAAGTTTTGTATTGGTACGAAGATGGAATGTACTTGGATTAAAACGAATCAAGTAATTTCTCAATGATTAACTGAACTTATAGTTGTGAAAATTTGCCATTAGGTATCCCAAATAATGGTGCAATAACAGACCAATAATTACCTATCAATTGTGTTTTACAGTCAACATAGATATGTGGCACCAAGAAAAAGTGTGCTCATTTTATTCACAAAAAATGTGATAAAAGGCATAAAAATGTGTCACTGCCAGATTTGGATAGTGTATTCATAATCATTGTGAATCAAAATGGAGACAACTAAAAGCATGAAGTTTTTTATGATTTAATTTACGATGAAGGGTGTGAAAATTATAATTAGACATTGACATGCTGCATTTCTTCATTACGGAGAAATAGAATGGGATGACATGGTCGTGTCACCATATCATGCATCAATGGTGATTATAAAGTATTTTTATATTTTTAAGGACATGTCTCAAGCGGAAAGCAGATTAAGGAAAAGACACAAAAATGAACACCAAACATTTTCAATAATACAAGGATTTTTTATCATATTCTCAACCTCCATCCAATATCAATCAATCCACATAACTATCAAATGCCATGTCAACATAATCCACCATGCCTTCTGTAATATATATACATATATATATATGTATGTATATTTATATATATACACACACTATGGTATGTATCTATTCCTACTTATCATCCATCGTCATCATCCACCATGCCCCCCTAATTCCTAACATAATAACTTATGTAGATACATAATAATTTATCACCCTTCTCATTGATTCATATTTCTGCAATTTACCACTAACCTCCCTATTATCACTATATCTATGTTTTCTTATATACACTCTTTTAGTATTTACCACGTTCTCATATTGAAATATTTCTCGATATTCCTCATATTAGATAATATTCTTTCTCATCCCCTAGTTCCAATTTAACGGAAACATAATTTCCATTCCTGATGGAAATGATCCTTGCTCCATTATCAATTAAAAATTTAAATAAAAATTAGTATTTTTAGACATGAAACTTACTTTTATCAGGGTATTTTTCATTCAGTCTAATCGGTAAAAGTCACATTAAATTTTCCTCATTGCCACTAAGTACTCATATTTTTCACAAAAAAATCTGTGGCCTTTCCGAATAAATTCTCTGCAATTTATATTATAATCACTCCATCTTATTGCAATAATTTTCAATATATGTTGAATATTGTTTTTATTACAATGCCAAAAATTGAATCAGACTAGCAGTCATCTGGAAGTTAAATTTATGTTCATGTAAAAATCCATATTCAATCTTATGAGGATTTTTTATTATGGTATTTCTCAAGTCATGTATTAATAAGGTATAAGCATTGAATCTTTCATATGAATGATTAAATAACCGAGAAGACGTACTCATAAAACTCATTCATTTCACTTACATATTCCTAAAATGACATAAAATTTGACATAATTTGATAAAAATTCCATAAATGTAAAAGGTTTGGGATTAGTCAAACCATTGACACCTTCACTCTATTATTGATTCAGATAAAAGATGAATGAAACATTTAGTGAAAGAGAATTGATAATATGTGAAAAAGGATAATGCAATATGTCAACTGAAATGAGGTTAAGATCCATGTAAAAAATACATAATGGATTCTTAATGTTTAATATCATTTCCAAAATAAATGATTTTTCATGGCCTCTACTTAAAAGTTAAAATTATTCTTCTTTTTTTGATACATCTCATCAGTTGTAGAATTTATATGTCGTATATATTAATCATAATAATACCTTTTAAAAGTAATACTGCTGAACAGTTAATAAAATATGACCTTAGATCTTCTGTTAGAAACTTTGTTATGGTTTATTTTTACAATATACTGATTCTTTGAAAAAAAGGAGTCATTATATGTGAATTTTTTATAGGCTTAATAGTTATATGATCATCCTAAGAAGTGTTAATGCATAGTCCATCATGTTTTATTCCCTAGGTTCATTTTATCAGCATGGGGTGTTTCTATGGATCCTGCTACAGTACATGCCATTACCCAATGGCCAGATCATAGAAACATTCACAATATTTTTAGGCTATATTGTTCAATTATGTTATATTGCATCTTCATTCAATTAGTACCATTAGGGTCCCTATGATGGAATGCTTGAAGGGTAACCATTTTGAGCAGACTACGTTGGCTGAAACTTCATTTTATGATAACAAGCAGTAAATGACTCAGGCTCTTAATCTCCATTTAACATATTTCAGTAAAGTCTTTGAGGTGGCATGTAATGCATCAAGATTGGGTAATGGTGGCATTTTGAGTTAGCAAAATAACCTCACTTATCTTTTTATTGAGAAATCTAATGAAGCCAATCTGAAACATTCTAAACGTGATAGAGACTTTACACTATTTTGAACCTCTACATCACTTGCGCCATTTATTTACTATGGACTTTGTTCTTTATTACAACCATTAGGTATTGATGTTAAATCCAGGACATGGTAACTGGGTTGAGTGTACCCAGTTAGTATAACTTTGTTTTACAGTGATGGAGGGAACTAGGGTGTTATTACTATTGAAGTGTTAAATTTTAATTTTCTTAAAACTCAATTATATTAATTCCCTCAAATGTGTATATTAACAGTGAGGTTTACTCCACATGAACTGGCATTTGAAAGGTAGATCTCGTCTATGAGTTTGGGTTACATATAATAAGATAATAAGGTGAGTAATAAGAGGAATTAATAATATAATCAGTTAGGTTATGTAGATGTAAGATAGGAGTGATATACATTGTGAGTAAATATAGATTAAGGTCTAGAAAATTAGTGAATGAAGGTTTTTTTACTTAGTTGAGAATAACAGAAAGGATGAAAAGGAAAATAGAAAAGATTTATGTTATCATTAAGGACACTGATATTCAATTCAACATATTGTGGAATGAAAGCATGATAATCTATATGATAGGAATAAATGTCTCGAGATATAGGGATACAATATATTTTTAATTTCTAATGGGCCTTTGGAAATTTGAGATATAGAGTGAGGTCAAAGATAATGGAGATTAATAAAATGGCAAGGGGGTATGTGATATATTAGTCATACAAGTAATATACACTTATATATGTCATAGCTATTTTTCAATATATTTACTGAATAGAATAGGAATAAAATCGAAGTAATTAGGAGAAAAACGCAAATGAGTACAAGGTGCCTGAGAAAATGCCTCAAAGAGGCCGATAAATAAAACATGATACAAAATTTGATTTTACATTGAGTTGAGTAAATATATATAAATCAAAGTATGCCAAGCAACAAGATAGAAACCAGATTAAGTTTAAGAATCACCAAAATAGCATTGATTTAGGTAAGATTAGGTTGGGGCATTAATTTCTGCCCAATAAGGTTGGCATGCACCTCGGCTTGGCTTCCTCCATGATATTATGTTTATTGAGAATTCTTGACCTGCTTCAGAACCTTTTAGAGCCAGAAAAGCAGTATTGGATCTGTCATAGGCTCCTACTCAGCTGGATGAGCCCTAGGCAGGTCTCCTGCCATGGCTATGGAATTCTTATATAAGTTTTCAAAATTGGGGCAAGAGGCCTTGTTTTAAAGCTTCATAAGGGCCTCCCTCCACCGCTGATGGTATCAAGTAGCCTTGGGAATCCTTTGAGAGCTGTTGGTTTGCCCCTTGTAGTCTGCTTTGGTTGAAAACCACCATCTCATGTGAGGAGGATGATGGATTAGGGCAGAAAGTGTCATATTTGCCCTTAGCCGTCAAAATCATGGATCCCTTTCTTCCCATGCACCCCTCTTTTTTATGTTAGCCATCCACACGACAGCTCAGCTTCCTGATTTATCCATCAAGGGGCCCATTGCCTGCATTTTCATTACTGTCAACAAATCACACCCTGCAAAAATAAATAAGGATAAGTATTTTAGATGTTTGTCATCTCACTCTGGAACCTTACTTAAGAAGATCAGATTTGTGAGATTACGTCCGCGTACTTAAAATAAGCTTGTGTAACACTGGCTTTGGGTCGAGTTGGTTTTGTATACTTACCCTTATTTATTTTTTGTATTTTATTTCTTAATGTGGCAGCCTCTGGGACTTTGATTTATATCTTTGTAAAATCAGCCTGGCCTGCCACAACTTAGAAAGAGGAAGATATTAGTCCCATATCAGATAAACTAAAAAAATGTTCTATTAACTCAACCTGTTTATCCCTATTGGATAAAATAAACCCATTTCCCCCACGTGCATGAATGGCCTGGATTTTTTTTTTACTCAGCCTCTTATGCAGACCTTCTATGTGGACCTCTACATAGTTCCATGTTGGCCTCCCTAACACTACTATTGCTCCATTGCTCTGCGGATGTGATAAGCTCGAAAATGTTTGTTTATTTGTCGTTATTTAGGGAGTTTTTTGAACTTAATCATTAAATTTTTATGTCCCTTAATGCTTGAGTAAGGGGTCGAACCCTAGGGAGGCGATAGGAAAATTCAATTTTCTTCAAATTAGGGATTAGCACTCAAGTTTTAATAGCTATGACTTTTTTACTTTCAATAGATTTTATGACTAGTTAGCAATCTTTGACAAGAATTACTAACTAATCCCCTACTAGGTTGTTTAAGTATCCAATGGATCTTAGATTCTTAGGATGTCAGTGTAACAAATATCTAGATCAACTGTTCGCTTGAAGTGTGCTTAACGTGTTTGTTTAACCTGAATACTTAATGCAGCTTGCACTTTATTTATTTATTTTCTTTTAGTCAATTGAAAATGATTTAGAGAAGAAATCTGTCACAATAGTTAATACAAGTCTTTCTATAAAGATATATTCAAATTTCTCATAGACTTGAAGGCCTGAGGTAATATTTTTTAGTAATTTGTATTTTTTTTGATTGATTTTTATTATTACTATATTTTATGTAACCCTGATTAATTTGGAATTGCAAATATATCCTAAGATTGCAAATCATGAATGTGATTCACGATTTGCTGAATTTTCAGCAGCACAAACATGAATTTTATGATTTTAAGGAACAAATGTGATTCAAAATAGGAAGGGACAATCGATCTAGGCTAATGATTTGGAATCATACTAAAATTCACGAGCTAAAATGATTAAAATCGGAACATAAAAAATGACGGCGAGCCTAAACGGAATGCGAATTTCAGAAAATCAAGTATGAAATAAAGTGAAAAAATCAAAAAGGAATAAACCTAGAGGTACCAGGAGTGATCATGACTCAATTTAGGCGAATTCTGCGCAACGAACATCACGATTCCCGTGAATTTCAGCTTGAACTTTGGGGAAGAATGAGGCGACAGATCTGCGAGATTGCGGTCCACACTGAGCTCGGATTCACTCTAGGTTGATTCCTGAGCCTTGAAGGAGGCTAGGTGATCCGTCCTTCAGCTTAAAAAATCAAGAATGATGAATAATTTCTCCATCTTTCTCCTTTATCGCTGCGGAATCGGGAGAACTTGTTCTTCCGATTCTGTTACATTTTCTTTCTTGCACGCGTTGCACGTAGGGCATACAACGCATCGTTATTCGATAGAATGGTATCGCGTATGGGTTATCTTCCATGCGTACGGCGTCGCGTGTGCGCGCTTCGCACGGAAGATAACTCGCCTAAAGCGATATATGCACTTAACTCTCTGCGTCCAACGCAGCGAGTTAAGCTGCACGCGATTGGCCGTCGAATGTTTGTGTGTCGTGCGTGTAGTGTGCGACACGCACGGCGCGGCGCATGTGCGTGTAGCACACCGAAAATACAGCACTTCCTTACGATTGGTCCGTGCTTGTGCTGAATGCCCTGCGCTATGTAACACTCGCGTGAGCGCCAAAACTGGCCCAATAAGGGCCAGTTTAAATCAAAAAAATGCTTTGTAATTAGAAAGTAACTGGAATAAATCCCAAAAAATGTTTATTCACGCCTAAAATGATTTTATTTAATTTTTTTCTTTTATTTTTATTTATAGAAATGAGTCGATTGATTATCTAATTTTGTTTAAAAATTCATCTTAGAAGCAATTTAAGTATATGAACTAACCAAAATATTGATTAAAGGTATTCTTTAACTTGCAATTCAAGAAATTTATTATTTAAACCTAGAATCATGATAACATGCTTGAAAACTAATGTTCTTATGCATTAAAAACCCAAAAATATGATGAAATGTGCACTTATTTTAGCGCTATTTGCATGTTAGCAGGGTGCTTGCACACTAATGCTCATTGGTCGCAGGCTTGCTTGAGTGCTATTAGCTCACTAGTCTATGGCTGGGAGGAACATTGCAATGCCTCATTAACTTGGTCCCTCAATGCTCCAACCATTATCCAATTATTTTTCTTCTTTTTTCTTCTTTACAACTAAATTACCCTGTGATATTAAAAATAATATGATTGAGAAAATAATTAAACCTCAGTAAAACTAAGAATGTTAGGACATATTTGAAAGAGAAAAACACTAGGCTGTAAATAATCTAAAAATATAAAAAATTTACTTTAGAAAACCTATTTAATGCATGAAATGCAAATTCAGATTGAAAGAATGATAATAACAACTTCGAGGTGCCAAAAATAATTAGAGAATTTCTGTGATTTTATCCATAAATATGGATTCCTCAAAAATCCTCCAACTTAAGCATTGCTACTTCTTAAGAAATTATGCATACGCAAACCATAAAAATCGTAATGATGTAAGGTGGCATTTATTTCCATTTTCTCAAAAGTGGGTTATTTTCCTTGAAATTAAGGGATATGAAAGAGGGTTTTTTCACCATGCATCAATCTCTCTGGTCAACCAACCAACTAAAGAACACAGTCCTATGCATGCTCCCATGCAGACAAAAAACTCTGGTTCAACATTTCTCCTTAGGTATTATGCAACGCCAATTAATTTTACCATTTAGTTGATCATGCATACGATATAGTTCATCATATTCAACAAGAGGTGAGTGAATTAAACATAATACCTTTAACTACCTTTTTACTTTTATCCCTTTTTTTAGATTTTTGTGGGGTTAAAAAATAAGGATAGAAATGACACTACTTTTTGCCCCTCTCTCTGTTCTACTCTTTGAACTAATCAATCATAGGTTTGACAATTTGTTTGTATCTGGGAGCACAGATCATCGTCAGAAGATAGATGTACGAGGATGAGAGGCATAATTTGAGAGATTAACTGCCAGCTCAAGACTAAAATGTGAGAATCAATAAGTGGAGAATAGGCTCCTAAGATCTGCTTGGTCATGTTCATCAATCAAGTGCTACAGTGAATTACACACTGCCTCGGTGTCGTTCTACTCTCAAATGATTACTTTTGAGAAGGATGCATGTGATAGACTTCTAGCTTCATCCTTATCCCTTCTTAGGTGGTTCAATGCACTATTCTGAAGATTCTACATCGTGTGGTCACTATAGATCTATGAAATATTTGGTTGGGGGTTTAAGAAAGAATAGACGTCTGATGAGTGTAAACAATCTCTTTTCCCCCATACATCAAGTATGCTTTTAATGAATATGCAAGAAAAAATTAGTGGCGTAGGAAGTACCCAAGATTTGAAGCTCCATGAATATAATGTGATGATCATCTTGATGAAAAAAATAAAGTCAATGATAAGGAAAATAATACTTTAGTGGTGATACACTTGTTTCTAACCACGCGTGATCATGTTTCCCTTGTCGGTCCCACCACTCCATAACGTAGTGCCTTCAAAGCCTGAACTCATAATAATAAGATGATGGTTATGATGAATGATACGATAGGATCATATTGACGACAAAAAATACAGTGACAAATAAGAAGATAGAAGACCCCAAGTGCGTCTTAAGCATTACTAAATATACATGAGCATGTTTGCCTACTCAGTCCCTGCCAAAATGCCACAAAATCTCTTCATATCCTGAATTTAGAATTAAAAAAATATGAAAGAGACAAATACAATGGTCATGATCAGCATGATGATGTAAAGAAAGGTGGTAATGAAAGAAAATAAATTAAGAGGTGATATACTCACCCTCCATAAATGTGCTTGCCACACCACTCCTAGTGCCCTCCAGTGCGAGGTCTTCCGAGCCCGTAATCCAACAAGAAGAAGATAGCTATTATGATAATGACTACAATGAAAAGAAAGAACATTCAGAGGGAAATATATTCACTATCAAAGATGCTTTCATGGCGACTGAGCCCTTTGACCCATCATTCTGGGCCATTTGAAGCTTTAGCAAGCCATGGGTCCACTCAACCGGCTGATACAAGTGAGCTGTCCTATCGTGGGCTTTGAGAACATAGCAATGAATTTAGATCCATCATCTTGTTTCCTGTATTTCCAATGATCTGAGAAGCAGATACGTTACCACCATTATTGGATGTGCTGCATGATAAGCCGAAAAATCACGTAAAATTACGTGGTCGTTGCGCTTTTTAGACTTATGCAATAAATTTATAATTCCCTTAATTACAAACTAAGAATATAGAGCAAGCAAGGGGTCGATCCGCAAGGAGGCAACAATTCAGAATTTTCAAACAATTTTTATGAATCCAGTCAAGTAATTTTGAATTTTGCAATATTTAATTCAATTAATATTAAATAATATTCTTAAAATAATCAAAATTAAGTAAAACTTAATTTTGATTTCGGTCAGATAATTCCAGATAAGAATATTATTATTATTTTAAGCACATAAAAATATAAATTATTAATTTCCCAATTTAATAAAATTTATAATAATTTTCAGAATTAAAATTGGGAAATTAATAATCAAGAAAGTGAGTTTTGAATTGGAGTTCAAAATGGATGAATTTTCGGTTCAAATTTTATTTTTCGGTTTTTTATATATTAAATTAAATTCCTAAACAATAAAAACCGAATCTAGAGAGAGGAAAAAATCAAATTAACCTAGAGAGAGAAAGTGAAGAAATTGGGGAAAGCCCCAATTTCGACCCTAAAGTAAAAATGTAATGAAGCAGAAATGTCCTAAAATGATTAAGAATTAATTATCAAAAGTCAGATCTCGAATCCAAATCAAAAAGAAGTGCTGATGCATTCAAAACATGAATCTAGGGCATGTACATTTCGCCCATGCCAAGGCATTTTCGAATCGTTCTAGAAGATGATCAAATACAATTCAGAAACTTACAAATTTGATAAAGAGATCCAGATCTGACGACTTCCAGAATGCCTCCTGTGTCCTTCCTGGCCAATTGCTTAGGGAGAGCCTCCAAAAGTGAATTTCGCCTTTTTTTCTGACCTCTATTTAAAGATCCAACCGTCCAGATATTAGAGGAGGAAAAGACGAACCTGCCCTCAAAATTTCAGCCCAATCGGAGT
This sequence comes from Wolffia australiana, assembly GCF_029677425.1. Classification (NCBI taxonomy): domain Eukaryota; kingdom Viridiplantae; phylum Streptophyta; class Magnoliopsida; order Alismatales; family Araceae; genus Wolffia; species Wolffia australiana. The sequence continues at coordinate 9,726,690 of NC_135852.1, forward strand.
TGTAGATCTCAAGATATCGCAGTTTTAGTGAGATCAAATGTGGGCCGTTGGATCTCTTTTATTTTCTCTAAAAAATCGGAATTTCCTATTGGCTGGACTTGATTTTGTTGCTTTCCGTGTTTCGGGACACGTGCACCCTCGTTGTCCGCGTCGGCCGCACTTTTTCGCTGCTTTTTAACTTTTCAAATCTCTCTCCTCCTATTAAATATATTTTCTTCTCTCTCCTCTCTAGCCGCTCTACTCTCTCTCCTCTCTCTTCCGCTTTTCTCTCTCTCTCTCTTTTAATCACTCTATTTGACTTTTCCTATCTCTCTCCTCTCTTCTCTCCTTTCTTATTTAATTAATATATCCCTTCATTCGCCCGAATTTCAGGCGAATGACGTGGATATTCATTTTAAATGCATTTAAAATGCAAAATAAATAATCAATATATTATTTAATTAAATAAAAATCATTTCTTGCCTAAATAATGGTCAGAAAAATTCAGAAAAATTCATAAAAATATGGGAAAAATTCAGAAAAATCAGGAGATGATTTACTGACCTTAAACCAAGCAAATAAAATCATGTAAAAATATTTCTTCACTAAAACAATGTCAAATTCCATGTAAAAAATGATAAAAAATATGAAATAATAGAAAAACGACATGTTAACTGATTTCAATGTATTTTATCATGATAACATGCAAATATGACCATTAAAACACATAAATAGAATGTATAATTCAGTAATTAAGTATATTAATTTGCATGTTATCACTGCACCCTAGGTCTTGTTATCACTCCAGGGGTGGTGAGTGGGACGTGACCTGAAGTGCTGCTGGAAGGTAGCTAAAGCGCGATTGGTCCGTTATCGAGCAATAATTCACAATTGAGTTCAGACCCATGAAAGAAAATGACTTAACTTGGTCGAAGTATGCGGCTCAAGCAGCGAGCTCATTGTAGACTCTTTAGGCAAGTTCAATGTCGTCTGGAGGCGAGAGAGAGGTCGTTCATTCTTGGGCATTTTCTTGTTATAGTCCACAGGGGGAGGGACAACTATTAGGGGTTGAATGCCCACCTGGTAAATTGGCTATTTTTTTCAGTGGCACCTCTTAAGGCGGCTATTCAAGAAGTTTTTGACGTCATTGTCTGTTCGGTCCTCGAACCACACCAATCAATTAATCACATAGGAGTCAATGGTAAAAATATCAGGCACCCTGTCATTTTACCATTATATAAGGTATCGTGAACACAGTTCCAATGAAGGGCCATGGCCCTATCAGTAAGTTCATGCCAATGTTCAGTTTTCAAACAAAGCGAACACAATTTTCATGTTTTAAGAAATGTTTTTGGTGTTTACCTTGCAAGATAGTAATAACGCAGGCAATGAACATCAATAAGGATAGATATTAATGAAAAATAGTGAAAAATTTTATGTTGGAAATGCATGATTCAAGTATCAAATAAAGGAATAAGACATAACCATGTTGGAAGTATCAAGAAAATGAAGTAGACTCGTACCGTGGCAGCTATTTTGCCCCACTTGTTTCCCAATTTGGCCTGCATTAAGATGACCTTATCTTCTTCCTCCGCCTTAAACGGGCGGTGTTCCAAGTTTTGCTTCAAATGATTAACCCATCTCCGCCAGCAACTCTTGCAGGATCGTGCAAGCGGAGTGAGCTTTGAAACATCGTTCCAGTCTTGCTGTCCAAATTCTCGAACGTAGAGTCTGAGGATATCATCTTCCTCACTGTTCCAAGTCCTCTTCGTTGAGGTATCACAACCCTGTATCGCTGTTGGCGTGCTTCTACTCTTGACGAGGACTCCTAGTCGCCATTGTCTTTAAACATACATGAAGGCGCACCTCTAGTGGAATAGTTCATTTTTTAAGACTAGCATGTTGGAAACAAATTCAGAGAGCACATATGAAATGTAAACAATTTTGAACTTATGAATCAAAGGGGACTTGTTTAATCTTCCACAATTTTTAGTTGTGGGCGAGTTCCTTGGGAGAAAATATATTGCAGAAGTCATGAAGATTGGTGCAGATGGTATATGGGAAGAAAAAAGAAAAATCCAAGAAGAGAATTCAGATGGAAAAGATAAATTCAAGATCATCTATTACCTTGTTAGTGGAAGGACTGTAGACGGTCAGAACCAGTCATGCAATTCAATTCTAGCTTTGCGTAACTCAGAACCAACCGACGACAGCGAGACTTTTGTTTGGGGTGAACAACAACTTGGTCAGTTTCTCCTTTCTTTTCGAGAATTCTGCAAGACGACCGCGGCAAAATTGAAAGAGAAGAGGAAGGAGTACAAGAGATACACCCTGTTTCATAATCCTGAGAGTGACCCAAGATAGAAGTGGAAAGAGAGAGAAAATAATAGAAAGATAGAGAGAAGAGGCAGACAAGGAAATTTCATGTTGTGTGGCACAATGGAGAAAATGTGAAACAACAAAACATGAGCCCAAAGGAATCAGAATTCTTTAAAAGTGCTGGGTTGAGTCAGATCTAAATCTTTAAGAATAAGATTAAGATCTCTTTAATTGAGTTGGAAAGATGGCTGCTTGGAGGCCTGATGCCAGATATTTGTCTCTCTCACTCTCTCCATCTCTATCCCTTTCTCTCTCTATATATCTATTTTACTGTCTCTCTCCCTCTCCCTCTCTCTCCCTCTCTCTCCTTCTCCCTCTCCTCTCTTTTTTACTCGCTCTCGCTCTCTCCCCCTCTCCTCTTTCTTCATCGCTTTCTCTCTCCCCCCTTCCTCTCTCTCTCTCTCTCCAGTACAGCTTGATTTCTGGGCCTCCTGGAATCTCGTGCATTACTTAGACAGCATACCCTCATAGGATCTCAAATCTAGGCACTTGTCATCTCTAGGAAATTGTGTGCCTCTTTCAATCATTAATGGGCGACCTCTGTTACAGAACCAAGCTATGATCCTCGACTCAGATTATGGCTTCAGTCATAGAGCCTATCTGGACCAAATTAAAGCATTGGATCCAGCACCCATCTGGATTAAACAAGAAAAAAAAACAATGCCAACCAATAAACACAACGTACCCCATTTCCAATAGATATGAAATAGAATACAATGAAATAGGGAACCAACCATTCAAAGAAAACTTAGTGAAGAACCAATAAATTATGAACACATACCCCACTAGAAGAAATGTTAAATAAAGAAATGAAACAATCAGAAAAACGAAATAATGTGACGGCTAGGACAGTTGTTGGTCATTACGTCTTAATGGGGAGTTGTTCCCCATTATGCCTTCACATCACAGATATCTACATAATTGTGCCTACAAATTTCAATCATTTGTACCGTTTTGGATAAGTTTTCAATATAATAATTCTTCTCTCAATTTCTCTATCCTCTTTCGATGTCTCTTCTTCCTGTTCCATATATATTCTGCATGTTCTTCTTGTTATTTTCACATGGTGTTAGAGACATCTGTTTACGAGCACCACTCTGCTATTAAGATATCAGTGTTGATGTCCAATGTCGGAAGAGCCCTAAAAGCTCCATAGAATGTCCTCACAGACTGTACGACTACATCAAATATTCTGCCTTCTCGTTTTCCAATTCCTTTAAAGCTGGCATGTGAAAGTTTCTTGTTGTGGAACACACAATTTATCCCACATTAAGTTTTGTCGGCTTACAAAAATCATTGAGCAAGATCCTATCAATACTCGCAACTATTCTTATATTTCATAACCAATGCTCACTGTTATCCTGTCTCTTGACCCTCTTTAATGTTCACAACTATCTTTATAGTTAATGCTTTAAATTTGGCCAAACTGGTATTGTGCACCTGATATTGGTCCTTGGCTTCTCCTTCTCTCTTTAAAGCACCCTTTTCTCCTTTGATGTTTGGTATTATCTCTTTCTTCTTCAGCATTTTGCATTCCTTTAGTATCAGTAATCCATGCACAAAGAATAAAAAAAGACAACCAATGGGCATACCAGGAAGAGATTGGATGCTTAAATTCCTCGTCCTACAATTATTGTTCGTGAAAAGATTTGAAAGACCTTTGAGTGCTTGTGAGAGTCTTATCCCTTGAATATTCTTTCTCTTTCAGGTAGCTGAACCTGGGCTCAAAGTTATTGCTTCAATATAGATGCATTAGGACATTTCCTAGACGTCCCATCAATAAACCTTTAAAAAAAGAGATATTGTTTGGGAAAGATTGAGGAGATAAATATTTGATTAACTGTGATTTTAAAATCCAGTAGCTAATAAATAACTTATGAATTTCTTTGTAAGAAGTGCATCAATATCCTTTTCATTGGATTAGTGGCTCAATTTTTCATGATTAACCATTTCATTGTGTGAGTTACCTTTGGGAAAAAGTGCCAGAAAGTTTTTTTAAAAGAGAGATGAATGGGAGTAATAAATACTTGAATTAAAGATCATGCTATACCTCTATGGGTGTTCCCTCTCTTACCAGATCAAAAACCTTTTGGGCGGAGCGGGGGATTTTGTAAGACTATGGATGACCCTCTGACATGCCCAGGATGATCTAATAATTTCTACATCATCAGCATACATTAATGTAAAATATTGAACATATTCAAAACTCTACGGTAAAAAATTAACCCATAAATGTTTGTCTGTTCTGTCAAATTTACAAATCATATTACATGTCATAAATATGCATACTATTTCTATTTCCTTTTCAAAGTTTCATTCCAAGTTTAAACATTTTCATTTTAAGCTCTGTCATCAGTCAGATCTGTATAGTTCGATATGTAATATTCACTCAAATAACCCATAGCTGACCTGGGAGCACAAATCCAAAACTTGTCCAATGGGATCCAAATCACTAGGATTCGGTCCACTGCTTAGTTTACTGTTTACCATCCAAATTTGAATTCAAGATATGCAAGTTAGATATTTCATTGTATTTATATTGATTTAAAATGTATAAATGTGAATTAAATGTATTTTAAACAATGTTGACAGTGCGTTGGCCATGAGTTCAACAATGTTGGACTTCTAATTAATTATGGTATTTCTTTCGTGTTAGAACGCAAGTGGACATCGATTTGTAAATTCATCCAAATCCTTTGTCAAATTGAATTCGATAAACCATAATCTTATGTTTGAAATGTTAGCTTTCAAATTGAACTCTAAGTATTTCTTTTATTGTTTGAAATCCTTCAGTTCTCTTCGATGTACACTGAAGGGGTCACATCTATAAATCCTCACTTCGAGTTCTGGAGTTGGTCTTAGATTCTTATACTAGCGAAAAAAATATGTTGATAACACAAGGTATCCTTAAAAACAACAGTTGTTTGGGACAAATCACAGAATGTCAAAGTTCTATCATAATTTTTCCTTCATAAATAAACAGATCTGATATTTAATTATCTTCAAATTAATCATCATTTAATCTATATGATTATAAAGAGGAATTACAGAGTATGAGAACTAATGCATCATTATTTTCAACTTATGGTATGTATAGAATTATTTCTTTTTATAATTTATTGTATCAAAAGATATAACTTTTTGGAATTATTTTTTGAAGTAATTTATTCTATCAAATAATCTAAGATTTTGAGAGGAAAGTAACATGGACGATTGGTATGAAATGAAGGGTCACTCTTTCCTCAAATTAGAAAATCTCTAGTCTTTTGTGGATCAGATCTATTATTTTCCAAAAATAAGCTAGATAGATGTTCAATATTATGATAATCTTGAACGCCCAAATCCTAAACATTCAAACTCCAAGATTGAAATTCAAGACTTCCATATTATTTAAATAAATTGAGATGATTAACCCCCATCACACCCATACGAACCTACCAGAGGTTGTCTGCCTGAATGTTTAAGGAAGAGCATCCTCAAGGGCTTAAAGTCATTTTGGGCTTGCTTTTTGAAACTTCGCTCATAAAGTCCAAAAACAAAGAGTAACCCACACATCAAGGCATATTTTTATACTTTGATAAGCCTAAATTTGGTATGGTTAAATGCAAGTTTATAAGTGTTGTTTTGATTTAAGCTTATGCAATATATTTAAATAATTCCCTTTTTCAAAGTATAGAAAACTTAGGATGAGAAAGGGTCGAACCACAGGGCGGAACTTCTTAAGAATTTCTATCCAAATTCCAATGAACAAATTTAAGATTGAATTAATTTTTGCATTTAATGGGCCTTGATTGTGTTAATTTTTATTTTGTAATTAATCAAAAGTATGCATAAGCTTAATTGTGATCTTAATATTTTTGGTGAAGACGCTCTAGATAGGATCATTTTATTTCTTGTGTCAGAGTAATTTGGATTACCAGGTTTAAATCAATATCATTTTTCAACATATTTTTTTATGTATTAAAATTGGAAATTTATAACCAAGTAAGGGATTTTGAAACAGAGCTTGAAGATGGACAATGTTTTTAATGAAACTTTGGATTTGGGTGTTCTAAATGTTGAATTGAATTTTCAAACAATCAATTTCTAGATCTGGAGAGAGAAAGCATTTTAATTAATCTAGAGAGAGAAATAATAAAAATTGGGGGAAAATGAATTAAAGATCAAATTTAACTCTAATCTAAGGATCTAAGATGCAATAAGAGATCTGAATCAATGTAGATTAAGGGATAGAAAACCCAATCCTGAATCAGATTCAAACTGTTATGATAATCACCATTTAAATCAACTTTGAGGGCATGTACATTTTCGCCCATGCCTTGGCGTTTTGAAACCGTTCAAAAAAAGGTTCAAATAGTGAAGAAGAAACTTACAATTTGATCCTTGAACAAAGATATGTTGACTTTATAAGCAACTCATGTGTCCTTCCTGGCCAAACAACTTGCAAGAGAGTTTCTTTAGTGAGTTTCCCCTTCTTACTGACCACAATTTAAAAATCCAACTTTATGGATCCTAGAGAGTGAAAAGACAAAGCTACCCTCAAAATTTGGGTACAATTGAATGGCTAGATCTCAAGATATCACCATTTCATTAGTGATTAATCCTAGCCATTGGACCATTTAATATCTCACGCAAGTAGAAAATGCCACTTTCTGATTCGCTGACGCTATTTCCTTGTTTTCTCTGCCCTCGGATCACATGCTGACATGTTTCTGTGATGTCGGACGTCATCCGGTCGACATCGAATATGATGGTACAGAACGTCGATGGTTTCATCGTCCGATAGATGAAACCCTAACGGGTCGATGTAACTATGACTTGGTGAATGTCCTACGTGTCGTACGTTCAGGCTCCGACTTGAGGGAGGCGCCGAGCTCCAAGCCTGGATGGGTCACCGGGTGACGACGACGATGGCCTCTTGAACCTTGTTCGACCGACGAAGGGGTCTCTGGCCGAACGGAATCTATTCGTAGGGCTCGCACGTAAGGGACGGTCTCGTCCGTACCGGTAAGACACTCAAATGCCATAGTTTTCTCTCAATTTCTCTCTCTCACCTACCTAGCCTGAGTGCGGTCGAGTTGAGACAAACGTGTACTGCAAAAGGTAATTAAACAAGCGACAGGAGAGGACGGCATACCTCGTCGGCATTGCTCCACTCCGATAAGGCGATTCCTCATTGGAGGCGAATTGGAGCGGGTGGAGTGGAGAGACGCCGGAGAGCGTATGGCGGCTCGACGAGTGATGTGATGATGCCGGAGCATATGTAAAGGACGGAGGAAGAGGGCATACGGTAGGGGCCAAGGCGAACCAGCTCGAGCGTAACTCCGAACCCGGACACGCCCTGATAGAGGGCGGGCGCGAGCAGATTAAGGCTGGAGACGCAAGCACTGATGTTCGGCACGTCTGCAGAGCACAAGGTGATTCACAGGTTGCAGTCGACAGCCAACGAAACAATCAGGGACACGGTGAATCATGCCACTATGATCAGCATGGAGGTGGGTTGATTAATAGTAGTCGAGTGAGCCTCCACGGTGTCCACGACAAGAGTTGTCGGCATGACGTCACTCCCGTGGGCAAGGGAGGTCTTTGAGCTAGTCCTAGCGCCTTGTTTGTGTAGTGGAACGTCTATCACCGCAACCCAAAACCGACCGTGTCCTCAGAAAACCGACGGATCCGGTAGGACCCATCAATATATAGTGTAGTATGGTCATGCGGTGACAGTCCCTCCCACGACCGATTCATTCGGCGTTCCCAGGCTTTCGATTGACCGTGGGGTCCCTTGGAGCTGAAGGAGCAACCGTCGGGATGCCCAACACTCAACCTTCACTGTCAGGGCTTGCCACGGCGAGCGTGTAACCCGCTCACGTTGGCCGTTGTCAGTTCCCGTTCTCCGACGTCCCGCGGGAGGTCAGATGCTGCCGGATAGGTCTTTGCGAGCAAGGAAGGCTGTGTTGACAATAATTATCAATGGGAAATGCCAAGTTGATCCCTGTTAAGATCACACCTTGTCGACAATACTGGCGATGAAGTAGTTCGCCGTAGAATTTGCTTCCCGGTGATGGAGTGCTTGGGCGAGAAAAGGCGTCCGTTCGTGAGAATCAACCGCCCAAGGGAGGGGAACGGTAGTACTTACGAACAGAGTGAGATTGCGGGAGGGGAACAGATCCGATTCACCCAGTTTTCCGCTTTCTTCCCTTCCACCCCTCTTCATCCTTTCCCTGTTCTCTTCTCTTGAACGAGGAAGGGAGACCAAGAATTCAACTGAACAAAACAAGCTTTCTTGAAAATTTCCTGGTTTAAGGGATTAGGGCGTCCACCCCTTCCGTTATAAAGGGGGAAAGGATGGGCCCCTAATTGGCCATAAAGGAAGTCCATTAGGGGAGCCCTTATAAATGGGCTCCCCCTATTACAAACAAAGAAGAAAGCATAAGAGAACAAAGGGGGAAATTAAGGAAATGGGAAAAGAAAGGGAGAGAGACAAGGGGAAAGGGTCAAAGGAAGGCCCCTCCCCCTTGACGGCAAAACGGTGGGCGGATGAAACGTGCCGCGAACGTGACAAAACACGACAATGCAAAAGGGGAAAACGCAAAAACATGAGAGAGAGAGAGACCAAAAAGAGAAATGATAACTCGAGCTACTTCACCCGGTCTTCAACGTTGAGGGCGCGCGGCACGGGTGACGTCGTTGACGATCCTTGATGGCGTGCGCCATCACTCTACGTGTGGAAAATAATGAAATCATTATTTTTAATAAGGAAGAGAAATGATATCTTTTAGCGACTCGGAGAGCGCCACATCGATGTGTCAGCTTCTCGTTTAAACAAAAAGTAATAAGATGGTGAACTTATCACTTTAATAATCAAATGTAAATTATCAATTTGCCACGTACATCTATTGCACGTAGTTATTGATTCTCCGCTAGCATTTCATGCACGAAAAATTCTTAAGGAAAGGAAAATAATCCTTGAACCGCACGCGCCAGGTAAAAAGCGAGATAATGATTTGCTCATTCTGGCAATGAGCATTGTGATGCCATAATGATCCAATAAAATGCTCATTTAAGTCATCCAAACATTTGCCCAAATTCCGGGCGAATGACGTGGATGCCACATGATTTAATTCAAAAATCCCTTTTTAAAATGCCAAATAAATTGAAAAGAGATATTCTTTAAATTATAAAAAATTATTCTTTGTCTATATAATGGTCAGAAATTATAAAAAAATATGGAAAATTTTGAGAGGAATTTGTAAAAGTATTGTAAAAAAATAATCTTCAATGCACTGAGCTCAACTCTTATGTGAAAAATAGTAAAAAATTAAAAACAATCATGAAATTATAGTGCAAGCCATTTAAGTCCGTTCAATTATAATAACATGCAAATATGGCTAGTAAAACACAAATGTGTATGTAATATTCATCAATTTAATATTATCATTTGCAAGTTATCAGCCTTCATGTACGAGCACTATATAGTTCACGCAATGTAAGAGAAAATCCTCGTGCATTAATGGGCATGGCCTTTTCCATGATTCTAGTTTATATGATTTATTAGTTTTAAATGATTCTATGTGTGGCATAAAGCTTAAAAAGGTTAAAATGCACTTTAGAATGATAATCTGAGTTCTATATTTTTTGTACTCTGCTGGATTTTTATACATCAGTGAGATTATATTTCTTTGGAACTTATGACATTCATAATTTGGAATTTTTATGTATCTTAAGTTGGAATATATTCTTAATGACCTACTTTAAGTATTGAACTAGTAGTAAGATGGATTGTATTTGGATTGAAATGAATCGATTATTTTTCTCCAATGGTTAGCTGAAGTAATGATTGTAAAAGGTGCCATTATGGCAGCTCAAATAATGGTGCCGTAATGGACCAATCACGACCTATAAATTTTTATTTTCAATCCTCATATATATATGGCACCAAGACAAAATGTGCTTACTTTGTACACAATAGATGTAATAAAAACCATAAAAATGTGTCAGTGCTAAGAAATTTGAAGATTGTATTCATATCAATTGTGAATCAAAATGCATGCAATTGAAAGCATGATTTTTTATGAACGGTGTGAAAATTTTAATTGGACGTTGACATGTTGCCTTTCTTCATTATAGAGAAATAAAATGTGATGACATAACCCTGTCACATTATCATTGATCAATGGTGATTATAAATGTATTATTTATTTTTTAGGGATATGTGTCAAGCGGAAATATTTTTAACACTACGAGGATGGCTTTCATCATATTTTCATTCCATCCACATCCATCAATCCACATCAATACCAAATTCCCCTCTCATTATCATCCACCATGCCTCTCTATTCCAGATATAAGAATGTATATATATAAACACATTATTAAATCAATCTTTTCCTACTTATCATCCAGGGTCGTCATCTACCATGCCCCCTATTCCAGATATAAAAATTAATATTTATACACATTATTACGTGTATTTATTGCTACTTATAACCCATCGACATCATCCATCATGCCCTCCTATTTTATATATACAAGAACTTTATAGATACAAAATAATTTATCACCCTTCTCATCGGTTCATATTTCTCCAATTTACCATTAGCCTCCATACTATCACTGTATCCATGATTTTCTATATACATTCTATAAATTTATGTCACATTCTCATATTTAAATATTTCTCAATATTCCATGTATCAGAAAATATTCCTCTCATCCACTAGTTATAATTAAAAATAATAATTTCCATCATGCTCCATTAAAAATTAAAAAATTCACTAAAAATTAAGTTTCTTTGTAGATGAAACATAGCTTTATCAGAGTACTTGTCATTCAAACTACTCAGGAAAAATGACATTAAAGTTTCCTCATTCTCACTATGTACCCTTAATTTTAAAAAACCAGTTGTGGGATTTTTGAAGAAATTCTCTAAATTTTATGATGCAATTACTTCATCTTACTGGGATAATTTTCAATATATGTTGAATATGTTTCCATTATAATGTCAAAATTTCAATCATACTTGCAGTCATTTTGAAGTCACCTTTATATGTTCGCATACAAATCCACATTCAAACCTTATGAGGAATTGTCATCATGCTATTTCTCAAGCCATGTATAAAATAAAGTATAAGCATTGAATCTTTCATATGAATATTTAAATAATCAACAAAAATATTATAAAAGTCTTTTTACGTACTCATAAATTTTATTCACTTTACTTATATATCCCTAAAATGACGTACATACTTGCAAAATGATTTGAAATTTGACACCATTTGAGTAAATTCCCAAAATGTGTAATAAAAAAACAAAAAAAAGTTTTGGATTTAGTCAGACCATTGACAGGTTCACTTTATTATTGAGTCAGATAAAAGATGAACGAAACGCTTTGTAAAAGATCATTGATAATATGTGAAAAAAGAATAACGCCATCTAGGGGATGTGATCATTGATCATTGATAATATGTGATAATATGTGAGCCTTGATTCGCCATAGAACCCAGCATAAATTATACTACCATATTAGGGGAGTACAATTAAGACACATACCAGTTAGGGATCGCTGGAGTCATTGATAGGCTCAAATTTGGGGTGGTTTTTTACTGGTTATTTATCAGTCAAGTGTGTGAGGATTGAGCTTAAGCAACAAAATTTATAACCTCACAACCTTAGGGTAAGTGGGGTGTCGATCCACAGGGAGCAGGTAAATCAAACAGTTTCCTTTTCAATTCAATGTATATTTATAGTCAGATTTCTAAATTCAGTTAAAATAATCAGTTAAATTTATCTTCAGTTAAGTTCTACACAGTAATCTTTACAGAACCTAACTGAGCAGAACCGTCAGCAGAGAATTTCTTTGTTGACGGTTCACCTCTGCCCTTTGGGGCAAATGAGCGAACACCCTGCTTGCGGGTAGCAGCCTGTGCGCAGGCAGTTACCTGCGCTCGGACGTGCAAGCCCGCCGCTCGGCGTCTGCACGCGGGGCTGTTGCGCGTGGGCGCTGCTGTGCGCGACGTCTGGTGCGTGCGGCGCTGCTGCGTGCGGGTGCTGCTGCGCGCAGGAGAAGCTCGCGGTCGTGAGGCTGCGCACAGAACTTCTCTGCGCGCAGGCGAAAAACAGGTGGTGTGCACCTGTTTGGGCCTCACTCGGCCCTGGTTGGGCGTGGCTCTGCTGCGCCCTGCCTTGGCTGGGCGTGGCTCAACTACGCTCAACCCCGGCTAAGCTTGCAGAGCAACGCAGCACAATTAAGCAAAAACTCAGATATGATGGTGAAGTCGAACAGGAGATTGAATAGGGAGATCAATTCTAACAAATACACTTGCAATGAATCTAGAAAACAGAACAATCTCGTTTGGAACAACTGGAAAACACAACTCAGCACCTTCCAATCCAACCTCAATTGTCTTTGTAGGGAGAAGAATACATCAACTGAAACTGGAGCCCTCACGCCACTTGGTGTCACACCCCTCCCGGCGAGATGACGATCGTCGTGCTCCAGCTATTCCTCAGCTTGCTTCTCTCCCAACTCCAATGCTCATCAGCTCTTGGAGGGTCTGCAGAAATCCTTCTTCTCCAAGCCCTAGCCTCTTTGGAGAGAAATTCTGGACAACCTAAAATGAGCCTTCAAGAGGTACTTATAGGTTTCTCTCAATCATGCTTCTTGGAGATTTTTCGGGCTTTTTCTTCTTCATGATTTTCGCCAGCTCTTCTTGATCAATTGCATTTTCCTTTTGATGCTTAACCCATATCTGAAATCATTAATCACACAAGTGAGATCTAGTCCACTTGATTCAGAGAATCAAGTGGGGTTAGTAAGTAAGAAAATAATATGCCTGAAATATGATCAATATGGGTTAAATGTGTGCAAATGATGCTTTGATGCTCAGAAACTTCATAATAGTTAATGACATAATGAGAGTCATCAGTCACCCACTTTAGTTCCTTTCTTACCTCACCCTACGGAGGTGAGTGAGGACCTACTCAACTAAATCACACACTTAATGACTTACCACAAAGATGCCATACTTACAACCCTTCTTACATGCCTAGAGATCAAGGAGGTGGTCTTCTCCTTTGGTAAGAACAAGGCCCCGGGACGGGATTATTTTTCTATGGGGTTGTCCATAGATTGTTGGGGTAGAGTAGGTACTGACTTGGTGCAAGCTATCAAGGAGACCTTTACACTTATAGTCTTGCCGCAAAGCTGTAAATCCACTTTTTCAGTGCTTATACCAAAAGTCGATAATCCAGTTTCATTTTGAGATTTTTGCCCTTTAGTCTTTCTAATATATGTTATAATAGAATTATGTATGGCCGACAAGCCAATCACACACTCCACATCTAGTTCCATGTTCATTTAATAAAACATATTCATTATAGTGCACATGTGATGCTTATAATGAAGTCTATGAATAGATGATCAGACTTAGTGAATTCTGATGAGATTGTAATACATATATCACAAGTCTTTAAGCATGTGTTCAAAACATTCCTATTCAAAGGATACACGAGAAGGACATTGAAGTATCTGAATAGAATAGCACATCTAGCCTCACTCACAAGATGATCATGGCCGGTTCTATAGCCATTAGTGTGGAGACACCGAGGATAGATAGTGTGTGCTCTTTAGTGGAAAGAGTTCATTGAATTGATCCATACGAATCCCTAAATGGTATTGTACCCACTGTCAACCAGGTTGATTCACATCGCGGTTGTGTAAGTGGTCCTTAGACTTGAGACACCAAAGACGTCTTATGGACACATGGTTGTACTTTGACTGTGGCCAACAAGTCTCTAATCATGTAATTCTAAATGGTCTTAGTTCGGGTACACTAATAAGTTCACGAAGCAGATTGAGTGGTCAAGATGGGATCGTCCACCCTTGGTATAAGAGGTGACAGCTCATGGACGACGATGCGATGAGGTCCTTGGCCACAAACAGTGAAATATCAGGAGAAGAGTTCTCTGATGATTTCTGATGCATTAATAATAACTTGGATGACCAATTAGGGATTGACAATTGACCATACCCTAAGTCGTCCAAAGAGATGAGGGACTATAAATATATGGTAACCGATGACGAACAGGTTCCAAGAGTGAGCCGATCCACACTCCTTTGTTTCTTATTGAATATGAGGTGTAGCTTGGCACTCCACGTGTTGGAGACTCGACCTATTGATAGGGTTAAATTAATCCGACATTAATTAATCTATATGATGATAAAGTTAAATAATTTGAAAGGGCAATAAAGGTTATTTGGCTGTTAGAATGAGAAGATATACTTGAGTTTGGGGATTTTTATGAAAGATACACACTTAGTATAAAAAGGATAAGGCCCTGAAAGAAATTAACATAGGCCAGATTTGTCTAAGGGGCCTTCCCCTTCATCTCCTTTCTCCCCTCACACCCTCTCCATGCCTGATCCTATCGGGACAACGTAACGACGATGATGGAGGTAGAATGGGGCGCGTAAACAAGGAGGAGATCCAATGTGCCGAGGATCGCATGGATACATCTAGAGGCTGCACATTTGAGTACTTCCACTCTGCTCGCCCCAGGATCCAAGAAATTACGGATGTGATCTGTGTAAAGGTACTTCGTTTCATGGTTTTATCAATGCCGTTATGATTCTGTTACGTTTCTTCCGCTGTGTGGAATCATCATCTTCATCCAGATCTAGGCATCTAGAACCTAACATGTTACAAAGTTGGATCCAAATCATTACAAACCAACTAGGACCTTCATTTATCGACTCATCTCGCCTGAATAGTGTGGTGTTGTCCACGCTTGATAGGTCCACTACACTATGATGCTAGTTCACGAGTTAGCACAATTATTGGACACTCATATTCCGGGTTCAAATGTCATCATCAAACTTGATATGGAGAAGATGTTTGATAGAGTCAAGTGGAATTTAATTACCATAGTTTTACACCACTTTTCTTTCACTGGTGCATTCATCGCTCTAATAGATGCTTGTATTTGAGAGAATCACTTATCTCTCTTGGTGGACGGAAACTCAGCTAGTTTATTCATTGCCAAGGGAGGCCTATGGCAAGGTGACCCTATCTCACCCATCATTTTCATATTGATCGAGGAGGCCTATAGCCGATCCCTCAACGAGTGATTACCCGATGACTCATTTAACCATATTTTTTCAAAAGGGGTTAGTCCTATCCTCTTGCATTCTCTATTCATAGATGATGCTATCCTTTTCCTTAATGGATCCAAAAATCCATTATGGAGCTTATAAGTGTACTCACAGCATACGAGCTGGCTTCTCGTCAGCTCGTTAATGCCTCAAAGAGTAGCTTTATGGTTGGTCCCTCCATCACCATAAAGCGCTCACAGATTATCTAACACTATACACGATTCTCACGAGGATGCCTTCCTTTCAACTATGTTGGATGCCACATTTTCTCAGCCGTGTGCAACAATATTTTGATGACTTGTTGGCCAAACTAAGAAAGAAACTAGATGGATGGAAACTTCATTTCCTATTCCCTGGTGAGCACAACTAGCTTACTTGACACATCCTTATGAGTATCCCCCGGCATACTCTAGTTGTACACCTATTATCGCTCACATTTCTTTGCTCTCTAGAGCGACTATGTGTGTTTCATATGGTCGATCCCCTTAAGGGAGGGCATAAACACTACTGGGTTTCGTGGCAAAAAGTATGTCGGCCGTCACACGAGGTGGTCTAGGGATCTGGCGCCCTCATGGTTTCCAATACATGCTTCAAAAGTAGCTCGTGTGGCATATGCGACCATGAATTTCCCATTGGGGAGCTTCACCCAGCCAATTACAATGAGTGGACCCCTAGAGAGTCTGATATCAAGGACAAAAAGAGATGGCAGACATGGCAGCAACACTAGCTAGAGATATCTAATGTGACCTGTTGGCACGTGGTCCAAGGCACGATTATCGTGTGGTACGTCGTTCAATGCACGATTGAGAAAATAAATAATGTAAGGCAAAAACACTTACCTTAGATCCTTACCATTTGCCAAGATCACGACGATTTATGAGTGTTGGTAAGGTCCCCCTCTTCTCCAATGCTTCTCCCCACGCACCAAGGAGACTAAGAACACACTTGATGGATCTCAAACTCACTATCTTTCAATCAGCCCACACAAATAGGAAGCAAGTTTAAGATAAATTTCACAATGATTCAGACCTCTATTTATAAATCATAGGGTATGGATAGAAAGAGGGGAAGATGAAGCAATGCTGAAAATTTTAGCTTAATCAATGTTGTAGATCAATAGTTATGGTTGTTTGAAGTTGAACTAATCCTAGCCCTTGATTTCTTTATCTCTCCTCATTAGCATCCTTGGTTCCCGTATCCCATATAAAGTCAAAGTGCCTGAGATTCTATGCTTTTTGTATTACCCGCTGGCATTTCATATTCCGCGCCACATGTACCTGAAAATGGAAAAAGGAAAAGAAAACAAGAAAAAGCATTTAAAACATATTTTCTTGAGGCTGACATGGCAACGCATCAGCAGGCCACGTCACCCTTGTTCTTTTTTTTTCCTTTGTTTTAAATGAGTGGTCGTGAGCATGCCACATTACCCTGCACTAGAAAAAGCCACAAATACTTTAAAAAATCATATTAAATAAAAAAAAGGCAAAAGATATGTATAAAGTATATATTTAGACTTTGAAAAATCATATCTTTCCTAATTTGTTGAAAAAATATAGAAAAATCACATTTTGTCTCAAAAACTATATTTTTTGGAATTTGTTGTTAGAAAAATCCAAAAAACTCAGAAAATCAGAAAATCATTCTAGAAATAGATGTAATCAGTTTAAGCTTGATAGCATGCAAATATGAGTGATTTAATACAAATATACATGTAAATATAATCATATTAAAGCGCTAAACATGCATGTTACCAACAACATCTATCATCAGTTGCACTAGGGAAACCAGACAGAGGATGCCCTTCGCAACTACGCAGGATATCTCTCGAGCAGCTTGGGGTTGCCATCGCGTTGAGAACCTTGCTTGTCAGCTCTTTGCATGAGTCGTACCGTGTAAAATGATGGCCATGCGGGTAGCATATTGCATGGAGCCCTAGAGGCAGAAATGATCAACCTGTTGCCTAACTATTGTACCCTTTGCTCTCTTCAATGATGACATCTGATGAAGGTGGATGGGCTGCTACTACATGAATTACCATCACTACGGAGAACGGGCACTATGCGAGCATCGAGCAGTCTTCTCCGAGCATTACCGAGGTATCACTCTCGTATTTCTTCTTTCATTGCATCATGGGCATGGGCGAGTAGGGTCCATGTATAATTGAGGCATTTATGCTTGCTCCACCCCTATAAACGCGTATGAACACTACATTTTATATATAAAACCCCATGAATGGAATTCAAGGCATGGCTAGATTCGTCAATGGGGGCAACCCTTGGGTTGGTCGTACCTGATAACCCGTATTTTTCTAATAAAATAATAAAATAAATTAATTTGGAAGGCCAATAAAGATTTTTTGACTGCTAGAGTCATTAGCAAGATTGTTTCAGGGGCGTAAAGGGACACACACAAATGGTCTATTGGATGTCAAAAGATATAATTAAAGTCTAGGTGCTTTATGAAAAAAACCCACTTAATATGAAAAGGGAAAAGGGCTCATCCCCTTCATCTCCCTTCTATCCTTCGCTGAATTCCATTCCTGATACAATCAAGACTGCCTTAAGTAAATGGTGAAGCATGAACAGAGCTCATCAAGTGGAACAAAGAGATTTGACATGTCAAAGATCGTGTTGATGTCTAGAGGCAGACCACTTACGAAGTGATAAACTCAAAATGAAGGGTAAAATTATGGTGTTGTGAACTTAAGTTTAATGAATATACTTATTAGTTTTAGTCGTAAAAGTTAATTATCTAGTGATGATCAAGGTCATCTAAAATAATGTTATGTTAGCGAAAGAGCTATCTCTATTGGTTGAATTCACAAAGGTGAGAAGGTTTACGTATACTTTATGAGTAAGTGAATGGGTTAAGGTAATAATAAAGATATAAGTAATGGTGGTTTTAGAAGATGGAACAAGTATTAAATTAGAAATAAGTCATGACCAATCAAGCTGGAGAGATAGAGAGGGTATGATACACTCTAGTCCAAAAAGGCCCAATATGTTGCGATGAAGTTGGGTGGTCAAGAAAATATTTTCAGGACAACCTTGAGTTTCCAATCTATAACCAATGAGATCGTCATATATAAACTTGGCTACAAATGAGGCATAAGCTTCATCAGAAGTATGTGCTCGTCACATATTTGAATAATATTTTAGCAGGGAAAACACCCAATTGCTTAATATATTACATAGTTTGAGTTTTTACATGAGTTTAAAGAAAAATTGAACCCTTGCATTTTCAGTTCACGTCTTTAGACTGACCTTAATATTTAACTTGAGATGGGTTGCTCTACCAAAATTCTGCTACACTTGATCAGTCCTACCAGATTATAAAAGATACATAACTTTTCCAAACTCCTGATAACACCTCTTTTATTAGTGGTTTTCCCGCTCCTTATGAAAACACAATCCCTCCTACCCTATCCAGTTTTCGACACACTCTTTAACTACACATCCACTTGCATATGTACCTACACCTACCTATTCCTCTGGGTGTATTTATGATTCCGCTCTTTCTCCAATTTTTCCTACCCTTTACCTATTCATCATCCCTGAATTTTAACGCTCCAGTAACAATCCATCCATCCCCGCTTGAGGTTGACCAGGTCAATCTGACATACTTTAACTGCCAAGGATGCGCCCATTGAGTCTCCTAGCACATCTTTATAGCATTACACATTAAAAAAGGATTATTCATAAATTGAATATCACATTCATGATCAACTTGTTGATGAGAAAGATACACATTTGATATTTATGTTATTTACGAACAAATCAACAATGATGATTTAGTGAGTTTTATTGGTACCATTGATTACTTATGGTCACTACCTTGGCATGTGAATACATGCAAATTTGGTACATTAATCTGATCATATGTACATGTTTATTTGTATTATGTAACTTATATTTGCATTTTATCAAGCTTAAAATTGTTAACTCTATTTTTAGAATGATGCTCAAAATTTTTTGCATTTTTATATTTTTTGGGGATGTTTAAGATTCTGAAATTATGTAATTTACTGAGTCAGCATTTGATCTTTATGGATTTTCTCAGCAAGAAACTTGGAGAAATATGATTTTCTAATACAAAATATATATATTATGTATTTTTTGGACTTTTATTCTATTAAATACGAATTGTTGAGTTTATGCTGAACCTTTTTGTTTTAGGTCACCACATTTCAACGTTTGATTCATTGAAGGTCGATGAATCAGAACTAACGATAATGATTGGGGACAGCCAATCATTTGGATATGCCATTATGGTATCGCAAAAAGTAATGCCATAATGACATTCGACTAACGAATTGTATTTATACTTTTTTTTCTGGAACAGGGGTAATGTAGACCAATCATTAAAAAGTATGGCCTTTGTTTACAATAAAATTTACATGTCGAGGAGCAAAAAGACAAATTTCCACTTTTCTTCTCTCTCTAGAAGTCAGCAATGTTAGCCAGGCGACATGGCCTCACGACAAGGTGTCATGTGTACACTTGGCGCCCGTGTGTTCACGTGGTGTGCACATGTCGGATTTTAATTAATCCAAAAAGGGAAGTCGCTGATGTGGCACGCGCTCACGTGATGCCATGTCAGCTGTGGAGAGTATTAAAGTAGAATATATTTGAATAATATAGTTAACCACTATCTTTTGTCTTTTTACAACCAGAGGTACATGTGACGACTCCAAAAGTTGCGAGCGCGTGAGATGATGTAGCACAAAAATTTCAACAACATGACGGTTCAATGACGCTGATGTAGCAAGAAAAGATGAAGCATCAATGACGCTGATGAGGAGAGAGAAATAAATCAAGAACTAGGATTTATCCCACTACAAATGGCGCTATCTGATGATCTATAGCTCCGATTAAGCTAAATTTTCAGAACTGCTTTGTCTCCCCTTCCTCATTCCATCCATACACTCTGATCTATAAATAGCAGCTTGGATAACTATAAAATTTGTCTTGATCTTGCTTTCTACTTGTGTAAATTGATTGAAACGTAGTGAGTTTTGAGATCTATCAAGTGTGTTCTTGGTGTATTAGGTGTGTGGGAATAAGCGTTAGATAAGAAGGGGAGCTTATTGGCACTCGGAAATCACCATGGTTCTGGTGGAAGGTAAGGATCCAAGGTAAGTTTCTTTGCTTTATGGTGCTCTTTTCCCAACATCGTTGTTATCATAATTAAAATTTAGTATCATTGTTTCACTATAATTGACTTCCTTACATACCCATTATTTCGTCTCTCGCTCTACCATCACATTGTTGGTGCACTCTATCAGTATTGTATCCATCACATCCTCTGCCTTATTCTCATAATATTACTCATAATTAAGTATGAATTATAAATATTACAACCGTATACCCAATATCACTATCTTGGTTATTTTATTCTTGTCTTTCTCTTTTCTCGTATCATTAATCAAAACACTAAGAAAAGTAAATCCTGAATAATCTTTTCTTGTGGAGACTAGCCGTACTCATCACTTGCTAAGTATTCCTAGGTACGGGTAAATGTACTTTTATGAAAACGTTCAATTCACAAAATGATTGAATGGTGCACGAAGAATTTGACAAAGAGGATTGAATGGTCCAGATGAGATCATCCTTATTAGGTATAAAATAAGAAATCTCAAGTAATATGATGTAATAAACTCATTGGCCAAGATGGTGGAGTATCAGATATTAGTTTGCAAATGATTTCGCTACGCATCATTACAAACTTGGATAACTGATTGAGGACAATTGACCATTTCATAAAATCCTAGAGGATTCTAGCAGATGTAGAAGTGTATGAACCTAGTGATTTATAACAACAGTTTCTATACGTGACTGAATACAGTATTATTTGTATTAGAGCACGAGGTGAAGCTTGCACTGTTCCGGCTAGAAACTTGACCTCTCAATTATGTTAAATTAATTGATAGTTAGTTAATCTATACAATGAGATGTTTAATTAATGTGTAAGGTTAATAAAGGTTATTGGGCTGTTGGAGTCACTCAATAAAGTGATACATGATCCTAGATAGTTAACAAATGTTATTTTGAATGCCAGAATTTATACTTAATATTTAAAGTTTTTGTAAAAAATTACCACTTAGTAAAAATAGTGGAAGGTTATGAATGAAATTTACCCAGGTCATAGTTATTTAGGGCCCTTCTCTCCCCTTCTCCATTATCCCCTTGGTTTCTCTCTTTTTTGACACATTTACATGTCATAATGAAGACTATGGAGTGAGAATGGGTTGCCATTTGTTAAGTGGTGCATAAATATCACTCAATAAACCAAGAAGTGATGGATATGATCCATTCACTGATTATTCGATCAATGGCTTAATAAATAGCATTATGATTCCATTGAAAGTATTCTATTGCTGACTATGGAGTGATAATGGGGCTCATCAAGATGGATGAGAATTGATTTGCTATTTATTCATGGGTGCATCATGTCTCACTCAATAAACAAAGAAATGATGGATATGATCCATTCACTGATTATTCGATCAATGACTTAATAAATAGTGCTATGATTCCATTGAAAGTATTCTATTGCAAGAATTACATTACTTTAATCCAAAGCATAGACGTAGAACCTAGCATTATCTACACTTATGAGGACTCAAAAATGAAACCATATACAATTTAAACAGTTTCTTTACTATATAAATTTGGAAGAAACTTCAAGGGTCAAAATATTATGTACTAAGAGTGATTTTGAATAAATAGACCGCAGCTAGTAGAAGAAACCTAGGATTCTTCATTGCCAACATTTCTTCAGATATAAATTTTGCTCCTTGAAAACTGACATAAATATATGTTTCAAATACTAATCGGCTTAAAAAATTGAAATGTTGGTAAGATCCTATCATAAACTCTGTTACTGGCCATCTATATTGGGATTTAAAACTCTTTTCTTCATAGTTGCTTGCATAAATCATATTCGAATTTTATTTTCTTCTGAAACTTAATTACTTCAACAAGATATGAGAATATATTGACTTGACCTAATGGGTAAAGTGGGATTCGTCTTAAAACCTTATACAATGACAAAAAATAACATAACTCAAGACTTATAAAATATTTATGATTTTATTTGAATTAACACACAAATGTAATTCAGACATGTGCTAAATAATTTTATCACACGAATTGCAGATATTTAGGTTATATTTATTATACACTAAAGATTAAGTCTCAAGCGCATTTTAGCACAATGCTTTAATGTGTGTTTTGATGAATGTTCATAGTAATGCATGCCTCAATAAGAATGTGATCAAAGCCCAATAGATACTAAGTCAACTAGTTGACTGGTTGTCAGTAAAGATAAAGCAGGAGCCCCAATTACTAAAAGGCTACTTAGTTTGACTGTATGCTGAACAAGTCAAATCATGTATTTAGGACTTGTTTCTGCTGTGACATGAAGATAAACATATTTTCTTACACTCTTCAGGTATTTGTGCTAGTTTGTCTTCATTTGATTTTTTGAATAAATTATTCAAAATACGAATTACTACCTTAGAATATTTAAGGGTGAATTTACTGATGATTTAATGAAAATTAATTACATGGATATATTAAAATCCAATGGTGATATATTTATTAATATTTTGTGGTAAACATACCTAAAATCTGAAGATTATTTTTAAGCTCAAATCCTTGGCATAACAGTTAGTTTTTGCTCTTAACTCTTGAAAAGTATTTTAAAATTATGGCAAAATTATAAATATAAAAAATCAAAGATAAATGATTAATTTTATATTTCTTAATCATAATCAATACACGTGAATTTTGGAATTTTGAAAAATTACCAATATGTCCTTTTCGATATCTAAGTCCATATATACAGTTTTGAGCCCTAATTTTAAACTACCCATTCTCCTTGCTATTTGGAAATCACAATCTAAAAAATATTGAGATCTCTCAATCTATGGAGCAATTTTAAAGAGGTTTTCGAGAATTGTTTGAAGAGATCATTTGTTTTTTACATCAATCCAAGTCCATAGAACTTGGAATCATGGTTTTTGGTGCATGGTATTTCAAGATTTTAAGGAAATAAGGCTGCCCTCTGAACTTCACACATCCTTGACCTTGTGATAAGTTTATAATATTTAGTATAAGAAATTTTTAACATATAAATTTTTGCTAACAACCATACAAAACCAAAGAACTTGGAATCACATCATTTGGTCGAGTTTTGAAAGAGTTACAGGGGTTTAAAGTTGAACACGTAGGAATTGGGCCGTATACTAAGGAACTGGAAAGATTGGTATCTGGAGATTTATGTGATTTTGTTTTCAACACTTTGTGTGAGAGAACTAAAAGTGAAAAGTTGTTTAAAAAATCATTCCCGGTGGAATCATCACATTTGGTATAGGATTGAAACAAATATTTGATTTTTAAGTACCAAATGTCAAACGCGAATCAAAAAATTCATCTAAAGAAGAATGTGGAGGCGGAGAGGACTGAAGAAAGAACGATCACAAACAAGGAGGTATTATTGAAGGGAAGGCATATTTATATTGATGAATGTTTATCTCTGAATTAATAAAAAAATTTGCATAGAAGTATTCTTGTTGAAATACATCAACTTGGCCCTTGTGTTGAATACCATTTATGTAGTTGTCACATTAAGTGTTGTTGAGGTGAAGACATCATTCAGAGATATACTGTTATTGCTAGAACTTTTGGATCACTCATGTTGAGGCTTTGCAGTCTATAAGAAGAAGGGTTTGGGGGCCAAGTTGAAGTAGATCAAGCGACATCCTTCCATGGAAGCCTTGAGGGTTGAGGAAGACAAAGCTTCATCGATTTTTTCTTTTTCTTGGTATCCTTGTTCAACCATATTTCCAAGTGATTTACTAGGGGGCATTTGACACAAACACGGTTAGGCTATATCAGCACCTCGGAACGGATACCCTCAAACAGCATTATGGATTAGCCTAAGCTGTATAAAAAATAATAATGGTGTCTCCCATTTCCTCCACCTCATTTCTTAGGTAGAAAAATCTTAGGCTAAAAATAAAAACATAATATAGATTAAGAACCTAATTCACCCCGCCTTTAGGTTAATCCTTGGCCACCTATTTTAGTGTACAATATTTAGTTTTTTCAGTGGAAATCACTTGATGTTGTAGTGTAAGCATACTGAAACATCTATAAAACATCTTTATGTATGCCTATTTTGAAGTTTTATCTTTGGAATTTTTGACATCTTCTTGAATAGTTGTATTATAAAGCCCATTTAATTATAAAAAACTATTTATCTCCATCTACATGACGTAGGAAAATATAGATTTATCTAACTTCATGAATTCCTGGAAATGAAGAATGAGCCTTATGAGAACCTTCACATTTATATATCCAAGATGAATCGCTTTCATGAGAAAGGCTTGACGAGGAGAAATTTATTTTAAAATGAAAATTTTTTGTTTTTAACTTGACTATTCACTTATTTAATATGTTTAAATTTTTTTGAAAGTGTTGGACTGTAGAGCAATGATGATTACTAACTAAAATACAACTTAAGCGAAAAGATTAATTGATAGATATGAGAGTTGTAAGTGGAAGCTGAACCTCCCCATTAACCTGTATTCTAGAATACCAACTAAATATTTGAATAAGAGATGACCTACCAGTAACTGAAAGCCTCATTTCCAGGTTTTTTTGTTTCCTTTTTATCTTTTTACTTTTTTCACAAATATTATGTTTTAAAATAAAAATTAACGTTTGAGACCAGGTCATCAACAGGAGCAAGCAATAATGCACGAAGAACAATATATATCCCTTTGTTTCAATATATTCAACCTTCTTATTTGATTTATTAATTATCCATTATGACCAACCACAAACACTCAAGGGGGACTTTTTGTGGTCTTCATAAGATAACGTGTTTTTGCTTCATCTTTATAATTGAACTTTGTCAAGTGATCAAAGAATACAGAGAGATAGGGCTGCTATTCATCCTTTTTCAAAAATGTTAGATGTCAAAATCACCTTGGGAAATTTAATCCACCCTTGGCACAAAGGGTCTAAGTTTATAAATTAAACTCATTTTTTGATTATAATGACTCCAATAGGATGTCAATCATAAGTAAATATTGAATATACGCAACCAACACATCATTCCTTCCAACATCAGAACCCATATTGCATAAATCTTTAAGTAGTAAAAGTTACAGAAATATTCATGCACTTCAGACCCATGCCCATTTCTCCCATCTCCCAGTGTGGTCCCCCAAAAATTTGACCTAGTCAGGACAACAACCGACCACAAAATCCATCATTTGAGTTTACGCCAATGATATTTAAATTCCCTGCTCTAAAAGCTTTACAAGCACTCCATTAAATTTAAATAACGTTACTAAATCTATAAAACTAATATTAATTAATTTTTTATTTTATATAAAATATTTTTCATTAATTATATTGCATATAGTTGAATTTATCTTTAGAAAATCTCTTAAATTTTGCAAAACTATAAAAACACTCAACAAAAACATTAAATTAGTGTTTTGAACAACATTTACTATATCATTAAACTTACCCTATACTAGGAAAATTTAAATATATATTTACATAAAATCAAAACTAAACTAAGATTTATCAACTTTAATAAAATTTTATAAAATATTGCCTTAAACTTTTTTTGATATCCATCCTAGCACTTTCTCTTGAGATATCAAGTCATTCTCTTCTTAGTTCACCCTCCGAGTAGATGGGTGCCTCATTAAATGTATCACTGAGATACGTTTTATACTATCGATGGTGGAGGAAACGATTGTGTATTTACTATTTTCACAAATGAGGAAAGATATCAAAGATATATGGTATTAAATTGTGACCCTTTTTAGAGACAATGTTCTCTTTTGGGGAGCGGCACACATTTTTATGCTGAAAGCTTTAACATCACATCTATTTATAGGTCGAAACTCTACTACAAGTATGCCTCATTTCTCATCTTTGCTACATCTTACAAACCTAGGAGGAGGTCAACTTACATGTCCTTATGCAAGCATGTATATAAATGTTTTTGCAAGGCTTTTCCTCAAGATGTGATTACTACTCTCAACACTTCACTGTCATTAAACTTTTCTTTAAATGATGATAGGATGACTCGAGAAAAATAAATCAAAATTTTATGGAGATGCTAGTGTTTAAGTTGGGGTTATTTTATGCTATCAAATAAGTTTTAGTACTTTCATGATAGTTTCACTTATTAAACTCATTATTTAACATTATCTATTTTATATTAATTGGGTCATTTATACATTAAACTTATGATAAAATTAAGTTGATCATTTGAGAGTCCAAAATTTTCATATGAATATCCGTTTATGCTAATATTGGGCATCATTTCAATGACCTGATGCACTTCTGTGTCCAGTAATGTCATAACTGATAAAGTTTTTAAAGATCCATGCATAGAAATTAATAGAAATTCAACAAGAGAATTATCAATGTTCAGGAGCACACCTAGAATGTTTTAAAAGAAATAATCAATTTTTTCTTTAAATATTAAATCCCATTTTTTGTACATCCAATTTTCTTTATTTATATATTAATATTTTTATATTCCCAGTTCAGAATGTTATTTTTGGATAACAATGTCCATAATTTAATAATTTTTCATTAGTTTCTAGTTTATTTAAAGTGGTCCAGAACCTGGATCGATCCTGTGCTGTAAGCTACCCCCACTACTTATCCATGTCTGCCTTTGTTTGCCACAGTAATCATCCACCACCCTTACCCGCTCATCCCAAAAAACTTTATAGTGTAGAGCATTTAAAAATTAAATAAAACAGTCAAATGTACTTTAAAGAAGTATTTTATTTATAGTTTTTGGGGTTCAAAATAAATTCCCTTAAATATTGTGCAAATATATGTTCCATTTTTAGTTGCCTATACCTTAAAATTTATGATAAACCATTATCCCCTAAACCCTAAAACCTAAAATGGGAATATATATATATACATTTAATTATGATTATCAAAATTCTAATCAAATATTATATTTAATGAACACTTACAAATATACATTTTCTACTTCTAAGCTTAATTTTGATTTCCAAGCTTATAATAAACCAGAAATTGAATGTCTACCTTTCTTTGGATCAACCACTTACCCTTTTATAAATGGTATAAAAATCGGAAACATTATGGTCCAAATTAAAATAATGATGCAAGACTCCTCAATCATGAATTATGAAATTTCATATTTTTATGAAAATATGATCTAAGGTGAATCCTAACTTGGACCAGAAAACAAGGCCAAGTACACGAGGAGAATAAGTTGAAGTCTGAGTAAAACCCATTTTGAAGGCAAAGACAAAGGGATCAATGATGGCGAACTTCTTCATACACTCACTTGGAAAGACATTTGCCTCTTGGAAGATGCATGAGACCATGTATTATGGATGAATCAAAGACATTTCTGTCCTGTAATTACCAAGGGCTGAGCACATTAGATCTCTTTTATTTGGATTGGATCTTGATATTTGTAGTCGAAGTGCTTTTGGCCAAGTAAAACAACGTTATTTTAAGATTCATCCTTATCTTTGTTATGATTTTCATTTATCGATTACTCGTTTTTTCCCTTTCTTCCAGGTTTTCAATCATGGAAGATAGCCAAGGTTTGATACACCTGTGGAAAATATAATGTGTAATGGAGATGAGCATGTGGAGCAGGTAAATCAATGTATTTCGACCAAGTTAAACACCAACAGTACAAGAGGGGAATTGTATGAAGCAAAACATACAACCATGAACAGAGACCATTGTAGTCTCACTTCCAACCTCAGTCCCTTCAAACATTCAGTATGCATCATAATCTAATTAAAATGATGGTGAAAATTATGATGATGATGATGGAGCATAATGCATGAATGTTAGGAAGGATACAAAACCTTAGAAGACAAAAAACAGCATATGCGACAAATAAGATTGTGCCTCGGCTCAGAATTTTTGTTATTCTTATTAGATATCTAATTTTGGGTAATCTGTGTTATTTTTGCTGCTTTTAATTGACAATGAAAATAGGGAATACATTCACATCGTGCAAAGATTAGTACTATCTGAAGAATTATCTGCTCCAACAAAAATTCTTGATGATGAAGTTGAAGGATATAATGATGAAAAATAAGGAAGTTCTGATATAAAAAATGATCAAAACACATCCACATTCAGAAAGTCATCAAAGTCATATTCGGCATTTGAAAAACTAATTATTTCTTTATACTTCAATGATATTTAGAAACGAGTTTCTGAACTAGGAAAAAAATCTTATTCCTATGGCCTAAAAATTAAATAAATGGGGCATGGATTTTTTAACAATCAAAGAATTACCATGTACGGAGAAAAAGTCCTAAACTTCAGTTCTTCTCCCTGTGCAATATAGGCCCAAGGAAGAAGTCCTACCAGAAAATTCATCTTCACACTCTCTTGTCCAAACTTTCTTAACTTTTAATAAGTTATGGCAGTATTTATGATGTAACACGATGATCAGAAATGACACTTTGAGTTACGTTCAGTGAATAAATTCTAAATGCGATGTTAATGACGAAGACTAATGCATATGATTTGAGAAAATAATAACGAGAAGTAGGTCAGTCATCGGGTGACCCGAGATGCAGATCAATTGGACGACACATGACGAGTTTTGTAACGATCTAGTTCCCAATGATCCACGTATCCAGCTCGAAGGGGTCGACGTAGTAAGGGATGTTCTTCGAGCAATAATATGCACACTGTCGACGTGAAAGAATTAATCCAATACCATTAAAGAAATACCCTATCACGATGGAGTGGCTAAGTTCTATATCAAATATTGAAGTCACTCGAGGCGATGAAGCAATATACGACCGGCACTGAAAGAAATACTTAGTCTGCAAAAATAGGGGAGAAGAAAGTGACCTGTTATGTGGTGCCTGATGATTTGATACGAATATCTTCAACGCAACAGTCGAAGAATAAAGAACTTGAACAACTACGTTCCAAGCAGATCAGTATAGCATGATCATCTCGTTTGGGGGCGGGGGGTTTTCAACAGGATGACCATGAAGACTGTAGATGCAGAGGTTGACCTTCAACCGTGATGATGGTTTGTCGTGATGGTGTGCAAGCCCAAAAAAAATCAGGTGTCAAGAAATGCCATAGGGGTTTATGCCGATCATCGCATGCACGCCGTAGGAGGGCCACTGATACAATCAAGATAACAAATTCATCTCGTTGAACGTCACGAGGAGAAATGTGTAGATCAATTCAGTGCTGGAACTTTAGGACGCTGGAGATATCTGTCAGAAATAGTCGACAGCTTCACATAAGTAAACACGATGAAGAATTATGGGCGTGAAATGCATGACCACGGGGCGACTATTCAGCAAGGCCGGTGACGATCAGAAGGGAAATCAGTGGAGAACCGGTCGTCGATTGGGGAATCGATGGTTGATTGGAATTCAATGATCGATTGAGAAATTGGCGACGGTCATTTGGGAAACGGACGGGATCACGATTGATGGAGAGCCCGTCGACTATTCAGCGATCTAGCTGGTCCTAGATGCAATGCCACTTTCTTCAACCGTGTTTATTTAAGAAATTCAACTTTCATGGAATGATGGTTGTCGTCGGCGATCGATCACTGAATGAACGAAGGGGAATTAATGAAAATCCGCAAGCGAAGCAGCTTGAAGTACGTGAGAAAATTGGATTTCCAGTAGTTGTCGATTCTGCTCTACGACACTTCGGATTCTTTGTTCTCGATGCGACTGTAATCTCTTATTCTTCTAGCAATAACGAGGGCTCTTTTGGGGAAGAAGAAGCCCAACATGGATTTTCTCCCCCTAAAGATGGCAATTAAGCCAAATTAAAATCAAAACACATGCAGGAGGCCGGTACTCACACAGGAGGGGCCTCTCGACAATCCAGCTACGACGAAAAAGAAAAATTACATAAAGACACGCGACATGAAGCGAGATGACGCTGTAGATTCTTCATATCGGCTTGGGCTCCCCGACGTGGCTGGCGACGGATCGGGGCTCGATCGACGGGATGGTCCTCCATCAATTTAGTTTAGAGGTTTCGTCTTGATGTGTAAGTTATATTATATTTAATTCATCCATCAATTTAGTTTAGAGGTTTCGTCTTGATGTGTAAGTTAAATTATATTTAATTCAAAACAATGGTTACCCTATATCATTCTTAATCTCTTTTTACAGAATAGCTGACATATTTCTTTGTTTGAATTGTTCTTTGCCTGAGAAATAGGGTCAGAGTATATTTTAACGGCGCTGGGTCAAAGAAACGGTCACAATTTTTCACATCTTTTTGATAAAAAATATAAAGTTTAATAGAAATATCTAATTGTCATTTTTAAAGACAGAAAAATCATTTTCCGGAATTCATTTCAATACTCAGTAAATATATCCGAAAATACATTTCAGATTCTGGTGAAAGGTATTTTCTTCATTTATACTTTGAACCTTGGTTTGATCACAATACGAGGACATAAAGATACATTGGAGCAAAAAAAGTTCATTGCTTCCTGTAATGAATTTTTCCCTGAAATCGAGTAGAAGATCACCATTCCAAGAATACGTGGCATTTCCAAACACCTCAGTATCTTCGAATCGTTCAAAATTTAAAAGCTAATATGAATTAGATGCGACTCTCAACAGCACCGGTTGTTCATAGCAAAGACGACGTTGCGAGATGCGTTTTGGCTGTAGTTGTTAAGGCGACATCTGTCGTCTTTCCTACGCGCGATGGAATTATGACCCAAAGCAAATGCGGCATCTGTCGTCTTTCCAAGTTCTAATCCACCAGTCAGTCGTTTTCAAGGAGCATAGACTCTTACCCGCCCGCCTTATCGACTTCTCCCCGTTCCAGTGGGCCTGGCGTGGAGATTACTGGCGCTCCATGCGCCGCCTCCGCCGCCACCAAACTAATGGGCTACTCCGCGTACGCCCATGGGCGAGAGATCTCGCGTGGTCCTCCGACAATACCGACGTCCAGTTCATTCCCACTTATTCCTATTTTGTGCCTAGTTCTCTGCATCTAGAAGCTCTTCTTCACGTCCCCCTTTCTCGCCGTACACGTATTAATGGTTCGCAAGTTTAGTCTCTTGATATTTTCTTATCATCTGGTGGACCACATCTTTATCCCAAGTCTTCCAAGAAAGGATTGAGGACCGGAGAACATGCAAAGATGTGATCTTTTCACCTTAAACTAAATTCACCGCGCGAAGAGATTTGCTAATTTCTGTGTACGTTGCACTAAAGGAAACGCCAAAATTCCACCGCAGAGCGCGGAGATAGGAGAAAGAGAGAGGGAGAGAGAGGGAAAGAGAGGGGGAGAGAGAGATTAGTGCAACTCTTCGTCTCCTGTGGGAAGATCAAGGCCAAGGTCTTTTCCCAAATCTCCGTCAACGTTGTTCATTCTGATGAAACCGAGGGGCTCACGCGGCTCCTCGGTGACCGGGCTGTGGCTGCTACTGCTGCTGCTGCTTTGGCTGTGGTGTAAAGGCTCGATTCCCAGCGTCAGTTCAAGCTCCACCTCGCTTTCTTCCAAAACTCTTCCTCTATCCTCCGCGTGGCGCGTCACCAGCGATTCTTCCACTGTTTCCGCCGAGTCCATGGCGTCTTCTGTGGAGG
Source organism: Wolffia australiana (assembly GCF_029677425.1). Taxonomy (NCBI): domain Eukaryota; kingdom Viridiplantae; phylum Streptophyta; class Magnoliopsida; order Alismatales; family Araceae; genus Wolffia; species Wolffia australiana. Next base: position 9,758,840 of record NC_135852.1, read on the forward strand.
AAATTGGCGACAGAGTCCGCTTTCTAGACGAGCGTTTAAAGGGCCTGCGCGAACTCTTGCTCACGCCGTTGATATCTTTGCCAACGTGCCGGATATCGGCTGGGATTTGCATCACGGGCTGGCCTCTAAGGACCGCTTCCACCGCCTCCTGGCACAGCTCCCAGCTCCCCTTCCAGAGAAGCCCAACCGCGCCATAAACAGGGTTTACCATTCTTCCGCAAGCCTCGTACAGCAGGGACCGGAAGATAGCTGCAGAATCGCAGATTTGGTTAACAGAAGACTCGAATCAATGAAAAAGAAAACATGTAAATACTAAAAACTCGATCTTTTTGTCATAAATCAGGGGAGTAATGGAATTGTTACCTGGACGGAGGTTATCTGGGGCGGCGTTTATCAAGTTCATTAGCCCGGCCCGGCCGTAGAACTTGGCCAGGAAGAGAGTGGCGTTGCCCTGCCACTCTGGGTCTTTGATCCACTGCACACACGGCCTGATGCTACAATTATCGCTGCAACCTTTACGCAGCACCCGGCAACCATTGCAGCTCATCCTCATACCTAATTACCCCTTTCTTCTTCTTAGAGAGAGACAGAGAGAGAAATGCCCAGAACGATAGGAGTGAGAGAGAGGGACGATATTGAATACCGTGAACGTTTGTGCCTTTGGGGAAACCTCTGGGGGGGTTTTAAGGCGGTCCGGCGCGGCCATAGAATCCCGAGCACAGGGGAAAAGTCGCCGCTGGTTTACTATGGAAAGCTCTGACGGGGAAGGAGCGTGAAAGGATGCTATCTAGTTAATCTGAGGAGGTTATTCGAATTTTCAGAGGGCCTTCGAGGGTTTGACCCTCACGTGATTCCAACGTGGAAAATTATCCCGCTGAAGCGTCCACCGGTGGATTTGGCCATTCACTTCGAGCCCACCGCAAATGTCACCGCCAAATAGCAAGACAGAGAATGGGAGAGCGATAGGACTACCACTAAGAAGGGAAAAAACCGTACAGAGAGAAGTACCATCGTGTGCCGTAGATAATAAGAGCTAGTAAGAGAGACACTGTAATAATTAAGGGTAAGAAAAACTGGGATCCAGTAAAGGTTAAAAGATAAGATAGATCTAAGAGGGAGGAAGATAGAGATTAAAGAGATGGGTCAGTAGAGTGAGAGAAGAACCATGGAAAAAGGATAGGGTCCTGGTTTCGCGGAAGACTGCCTATATGGTGGTTTGATTCCAATGCATGAACCCGTGGGCAATTCAGCAGCGGTTTCCCTAGGATCCCTCGAGTCGGTCTGACCGCGTGTCAATCAGACAGCTCCCCTTTTTTTGGGGCACCCCGGGAGCGGACTGCAATAAAATAACGCGACATCTCACAAACCACGCGATCATTTCTTAAAACTATCTCTCTCTCTCTCTTCACACTTCTAGAGAGGGAGAGCCAACTGGAGAGAAGAATCCTATCGTCTTGCGCAAAAGCTCTAGAGGGAGCGCGAGGAGAAGCCGATATTGTTTCTGAGGCAATATTGCTATTGAGGAAAGCGAGTGGAATTGATATTGTTGAGATGGACTAACAGCAAGGATGATGTTGACGCATATCAGCTTAAAAATAAGATAATGATATGTGATTATTAAGTTTAGTGACGTACAATTTTTTGGCCAGAGAATTTTCGGCAGTGCCAAAGAGCCGTGAATTCCGTAAACAATTTTCTAGGCTCTTGTTTTGGACTGAAATAGGATAAATTGAGTTGTTCCATAATAGGATATTGACGGTAGCTGAAGCCTAAAGGTTGTTCCATAGATGGTTTCTTATAAATTTTCATGACGAAAGGCATTAAATAAACATAATCGATGAGCAAACTAATTTTGACTAACAGCTAACGAAACAAGTGATTAAATGGGTTGTTATATTTTACAACAAGGCTGAATTTTTTGAGATAGGCATCGACCTCTTGCTTAGTGAATCACCTGGGCCACAAGGTGTGGTTCTACCTGTCCATTTTTTCATCTTGAGTTTACTCAAGGCAAAATATATCTAAGAGTCTCTCACTCCGGACTAGTTTGGAGCCATTTACAGTACATGATATCCATGTTATACCATCTAGAAGTGAGAGGCAGTTTTATTTTGGACTAACGATTTAAATTGTAAATTCAGATATTGACATTAGGAATCTATTGATGCAGAATTTTAATTCGGGTTTCAGGAGAGGGGAACCTGTTATTTACTGGGATTCGACGAAACAATGTTTGTTTAGTATTGATGTTAAAGATTTAATATAGTGACTTGAACTTAGGGAGTGATTATGGAGAGTTGTCAACGGTAAGATGATTGAAAGCATCTAGACATGTGCTTATAGAGAGTCAATGGGTATGGGTTCAATTATCAGTCAATTAAAGATAAATAGTGTTCCAACCCAAAGATGTATTAATAGAAACAAAATGATGGGGTAATTTCACAGATTGGGGCTATATATTAAGGAGGCAACGGTCGGGTTTGCTCAAAGACTGGACGACCGTTGCTTCCAACATTTCAAAAGAGGGCTTCAACGGCTATTTTCACAGAGGATGGACAACGGTCGGCAGTGCATCAACCATTCCACGGTCATATTGGCAGATATAAATACCCTGTAATGCATTTGTTCAATGAGGCTTTTCTTTCTATTGTGTCTCCCAGGGCGGCGGCTCCGCCCGTCGCCCTGTACTTCCTCTAATCCCTCTCTACTTTCTGTTCGGTGATTCAGCCTAAATGGCTTGTTGATGAAGATCGTGAGATGCCCCTTCTCTCTTCTTCTTTTCTACTTCTATCTTCTTGGTTACGGGCATCTCACGTTTTTTAACACTATAAAATGGTGCGAGTGATGCTTCCATGGGTGGTTGGTTGGTGATAGTTTAAAGGGCAGATGAAACTATAAGTGAGTCTGAATTCATGAGAGTAGTATTGATGGGGGACCATCCTGCTTCGAAGGCCCCTGCAACCCATTTCATCGAGCTAGGCCTCATGCATGAGACCCATCCTTTGAAGTACCCGGCCTCGTCAACGACCACAAAGGTTTAACTTTATCTTTCCGCGAGAAGAGTGAAAAGAGAGAATTGACTCGGCACAACCTAATGATACATCCAATACCAATGATCTGTGCCTAGAATGCGTTGCTATATTTCTGCTCTAACATTCTTCATTTGCATATTGTTCATTGACTTCGTAACCTGAGGGGCGAGTGAACAGGTTACGAAGTCAATTCATCTTCATCTTCATGTTACAAAGTCAATTCAGATTAAGATGAAGGCGCGACAAGTGTGAAGATGAAGATGAAGATGAGCGTGGAGATGAAGGTGCGGAAGCGGTGAATATATTAATCTGAAGACACGACGGAGGGTGACGATGAAGATGAAGGCGCGACGGAGGGTGAAGATGAAGACACGCATGAATATATTAAGATGAAGGTGCGAGTTTACGAGCGTTTAGGAGCGGGAGTGAAAAAACAAGGCGCAGAAGCGGTGAATATTAAGATGAAGACCTGATGGAGCGGAGTAAAGATGAATCTGAAGATGAAGGCGCGACGAGCAAAAGGCGCGGAAGCGGTGAAGATGAAGATGAAGACGCGATTGATGGAGCGATGAAGATTAAGATGAAGGTTATCTAACGCATAAAGAAGATGCATCTGAATGTTACGAAGTCAATGAATATGCCTCTGAATTGACTTCGTAACATGAATTTTAATCTGAATTGATTTTGTCAACAAAAAAAATGAGCACAGTCACGACGGAGGGAGGGGGCATACATACTAGATTATATTCAGTTAGATTAAAGCAGTAGGACCACAAAGGTTTAATACAAAGGTTTTCTTTGTTTAGTAGACCTTGTATGTTGGTTGTGTATGTGTCTATTTTCTGTTTGTTCGTATGTAATTGGACTATTGTGTGGACCTACACGTTTGTGCGTGTGTGAGCCAATGTGTGGGTATGTTAGTGGGTTTCTCTCTCCTATTAGGGGCCCCCAATTCCTCGTAATTGAGCCTTCTCCCCTTTATCTTTAAAAGGGAGCCAATATTTGCCCCCATAAAAGGTGGGGCCCGCCCATAGGAAGAGAGAGGAGAAGAAATATTGAAAAATATGATTTTTAAGGATTTTTACTGATTTTTTTGTGCTTTTGAGTTTTCATCATATTTATAAAAATGCCACTGTAAAACTTGGAGAGAGAAAAAACCCTCGAGTTGCAAAAAACCGTCACCGTCTTCGGCGGAAACCACCATCACCTCCGCCTTTGCCGGAGCTCTGATCAACGTCTCTCGCAGCCTTTTCGCCCGCGATCGTCATTCCCTGCATCCCCCATGACGGCACTGTTAGTAGCCGCGCGGCCATCTCGGCCTTTCGGCCAACACCCGCGATAATATCCGCAACAACGCCGCAATCGGCTGCCACAACTCGCGGCCGCAAGCCGCAGCCCGTGGCCGTCGCGCCAACCCGAGGCCGCAAGCCACAGCCCACGGCCGCTGCGGCAACCAACGGCCGCAAGCTACCGCCCGGAGCGTTGCGGCAACCTACCGCCGCCATAGCTACCTACGGCCACCGCAGCAGCCTGCGTCCACCGCGACAACCGTGGCCACCGCAACAGCCCGTGGCTGTCGCGGCAACCATCAATCGCCATAGCTGTTGAGGCCACCAGCGGCCGTTGCAGCCGCCCGTAGTCACCGTAGCAGCCACGGGTGATGCAGCAACCAGTGGCCGCCACAACCGCCCACGGCCAGCGCAGCAGCCCGCGACCGTCGAAGCCGACAAAACTACCACAGTCGCGGCCGCCCCAAGAGCTAGTGGTCGCGGCAACCCTAGCGGTCCCGCAGCCCTTTGTAGTCTCCGCAGCAGTCCTAGCGGTTGCCACAACCTGCTGCGGCAGCACCAACCCTAGCAACCGCTGTAGGGGTCCGTCGCAGCCGTTGGCCGACAACCGAGCCAGAGATTGCTCAACTATTTGGATCTACGCTAGCCGTGGCCACTACCACCAAACTCTTTGTCACCACGCCTGTCTCTATGCATAGCAGGTCAAATAAGGGTAATCGACTGCATGCATTGTTCATCCTAATTGCCCTGAAATTAAGTTCAACACTACCAAAAACTATTACTTTACATAATAATGAGATCATGCCTTCCACTTTTTCCAATGATTAAAAAGCTAATTTTGTACTCAATTGCGGTCTCCATCAATGCTCAGACATGTATTTCACCAAGTTAGATAGTTTGGGATTTATGTTTAATCGGATTTCAGGGATATTTCTAAACCACACTAGACCCAATGAGTCAAGTGGGATAGGAATCTAACAATTTTCCTAGTATGTTGACTTTTCAGGTCGAAGTTTGAATTTTGGTGGTCATAAATTTAAAAAAATTTGATGAATAAATCAAGACATGAGTCTTGGGGCTTGGGACAAAGTTTCAGATCAAAAGGAGTTATAAAGAAAAATTTGCATGCTAATCAGTGGAGCTGACTGAACGGATAGGCTTGTTGAAGGAGCATGAAGAAAACCTTCTAAATGGTCCTTGGAGGCTTTGAGGATGATCAAGACACCTTAGGAGTACTCCAGATGGCAGCTATTTTTTGGAGGAGAGCCCAGGGTCAAGATCCAATCCAGGATTCATGAGGTGGAACCCATCCATCCATCCATTCCAACTCAAATCCAAGGGCTAGGGATGATTTTTAACTAACTCTAACAACTTGTTCTTTTCCCTCCAAATTTGACCTGGATGAAAATTATCTGATTGGTTGGTGTCTGAGCACCTGGAGTGAGGCCTCAAGAACTCAATCTTGGACATTCATCTATGATCCAACCACCAAGAATCACTGAAAAAAAACACATGTAGCCCTATAAAAGGGCCCCCTCACCCTCCTTGAGACCATCCAAGATTTGAGTATTGTTTTGTTCCACTTTCTCCATCGGTTGATCTTGTTCCTAGGTCCACCTTCATCTTGATGGTGCAAGGAGTTTTCTGGGAGCGTCCTGGATCTTGAAGCCAGTAGGTAGGGAGCTGGAGAGATCACCTTGGGCCCCTTGGGTGTGATAAAAAAAATGTACCTCTCTTCTTCTCATTTAACCTCCTCCAAGTCTTTTCTAAGCTTCTATCAAATAGGCAGATAGCCAACGTCCTAAGCTTTCCAACGCGTACTCACATGCATCAAAAAAACTTCTGGACCTTGAGATATTGTCGTTTTGATCGATGTACGTGAGAGCACCTTCGTCAGTGCAACTAGCCGCGGAGCGACGATGCCCAACGCACAAATGGGCACTTCTGCGCGCACAATCAGTGGCAGAGCATCCAAAGACTGTGCGCGCCTCTCTCTCTTTACTCAAATTGTTGGGAATTGTTCACGAACTGAATTAACTCAATTTAGTAACGATTTAGACAACTCTCTCTCACCTGATTCAACAACTCTGAACTGGATAAGTGAATTACAATCTTCTTATCTTCAGAACCTTTTATCTCTCTCTAGAGATGATAAAAAATTCCAAAAAAGTCTAAAAAATCATTCTCTACCTAGACTCTTTACAAAAAAATTTTCCTACCTAGTAAAAAAAGTATGTATGTTTGTTCTCTAAAAATAAACTCTCTAAACAAATAATTTTTTTATCAAAGAGACTTATAAAATCCTGGAACTTAAAATTCATATTGAAATTCATCCTAATTAGTTACCTAGCTCCCTGTGGGATTGAACCTTACTAATTATTACTGGTAAGGTAACAAATTTGTTGATTAAGTCCATACTGACCTTACAAACCAACTAGTTAGTGATATTTTCATCATCAATTTTGAACCCCTAGTTTGGACTAATCAAATACCATGTATGGCCAGATGCCACATAAGCCTCCTGACTTCAGCCTCTTAGTCATAATTTTAGGATCTCAGATTATGGAGTTGCATTTGCGCATCATGTGAGAGAGACATGTCATAACAATCATGCATGCATTGCATTCCAACATGAGAAGTATGAAGTTGTTGCCTATTTACATCGACGCCAAGTTAGTTACTGTGAGGGTAGCTTGGTTATGGATAGGTTCAGGCCAGAGAGATACTCTCCAAGGGTTGCTATGACACTCCGTGCTCGAAGTGCCGGGCCTTTCTCGATAGTCCGGATGGTTGGGAGGATCGCATGCATTACGAGTATTTCCTCTAATTGGGGAATATGCCCCATCGTCAACGTGTCCAACCTTGAGACATATCAACCCATGCCGATTCTTTTCTTCACCAAAAAGCCATCCCCTTCAGGCCCTAGTAGCCTACATTCATTTGTGAGTGAGTTTGCTAGTCCACCTTCTCCAGTTTGGGCCCTACTTAGGCATGAGATACTTGGGGAGATAATTAACGTTGCAGGGAAAGGCGACACAAGACAACTATTTCTTATTAGGTGGGAGGGTCGCCCCCCCCAACAATGGACTCCAGAATACAAAAAACGAGCTCTGGCTATTCCGTGCGCTCTACCGCCTCGAGACGATGCAGTTGGTCTCAGGCTAGATGGTTCCAAGCTTTCCCCATGCTGGGAGGATGATGGGGTACCATCCTGCTTTGAAGGCCTTGGCGAACCACTTCATCGAGCGAGGGCTCATGTGTGAGATCTATCCTTTAAAGTAAGCGGACTCATCAACGGCCACAAAGGTTTGATGTTATCTTTCCGTATGTTTTCTTTGTTTAGTAGGCCTTGTATGTCGGCCGCGTATGTGTCTATTTTCAGTTGGTTTGCACGTGTTTAGACCGTTATATGGACCTACACGTTTGTGTATGTGTGAGCCTATGTGTGGGTGTGTTAGTGGGTTTCTCTCTCCTATTAGGGGGACCTAATTATTCTTAATTTGGCCTTCTCCCCTTTATTTTTAAGGGAAAGGCCCACATTTGCCCCTATAAAAGATGGGGCCTGCCCAAAGGAAGAGAGGGGATAAGAAAGATTGAAAAAATGTGATTTTTAAGAATTTTACTGATTTTTTACTATTTTTGAGTTTTCATCATATTAATGAAAATGCCATTGCAAAGTTAGGAGAGAGAAAAAACCCTAGAGTTTACCAAAAACCGTCGCCGTCTTCATCAAAAACTGTTGTCACCTTCGCTAGAGCCGGTAACCGTCTCCCGCGGCCTTTGTGACCACGATCATCATCCCTTGGTTTACGGGTGCTGCCAACGTCGCTACCAGCCGCGTTGCCACCGCGGCCTTCCAGCCAGCAACTACCGCCACAGTCACAATTGCGACCGCTGCTACTTGCTGCACCTATAGCCGCAAGCCACCACGTGCGGCCGCAAGCCATCGCAGCAACCCGCGTCCGCAAGCTATCGCCCGCAGCGGCCATGGCAACCTTCGGCCGCAAGCCACCGCCCAATGCCGCTACGACAATATATGGCCACAAGCCACCGCCACAACCCGCAATCGTCGTGACAACCAATGTTCGCCGCAACAACCAGCGGTTGTTGCACCCGCCTGCTGCCACCATAGCAGCTACGGTTGACGAAGATGTGCAAGGCCGCTGCAACAACCAGCAGCCGCCACAACCGCCCACGGCCACCGCAGCAGCCTACGACCATCGAAGCCACTAAAACCATCGCAGCCGCGGCCGTCGCAACAGCCCGATGTTGCTACAACCCTAGCAGCCCCACAGCCCACTATGGCCTTCGTAGTAGTCCAAGCGGTCGTCCTAGGCTGCCACGGGAGCACCAACCCTAGTGATCGCTACAGCGGCCTGTCGCAGCCGTTGGCTGACAACCAGATCTACACTAGGTGCGGCCACTACCACTAAACTCTTTGTCACCACACCCGTCTCCATGCATCGCCGCCTACTTGCGCCGCTGCGATTACTTGTGTCACCACACGTACTTGAGCCTTTGCGCCTACTTGCGCCATCGCGCCTACTTACGCCATCGCGCCTACTTGCGCCATCGCACCTACTTGCACCATCGCGCCTACTTGTGGCGCTGCGCGTACATGTGTGTCATCGTGCCGACGTGTTGCTCGCCTTCAACTGCTGCTGAATCACACACCATCAATTCTTGGTATGCTCATCAATTCCCTCTTGGCATTACATTATTTCTTTTAGTGCCTCCGAACGTTTTCTCCACCAGCGGGGTTAGATTAGTGATAGATAGGATTCACGTTCTAAGGATTAGGATTTCATTCGATACATCCTTGGTGGAGACGTGTTACTCCTCTTTAACTACTACTGAATCACACACCGCTCGGGCCTACGGTTCTTGGTAGGCTCATCAATTCCCTCTAGGCGTTATATTCTTTCTTTCAGATTAGTGATAGTTAAGATTCACGTTACGAGTGTTAGGATTTCATTTTGTATGTCCTTGGTTGAGACCGTCAAAGGCGTGCGAAAAGCGGCAATATCCAAGCTCGCATCGTCGGACTTCAACCCGATATCCGAATCATTGGGAGCCTAGTGGCATTTTTGGGTCGAACTTACCATAGTCTAATGGTCGTTGGTGTCCGTTAATGCCAGATTTGTACTTCTCAATGATTTCATGGGTGCATCATCATCACTCGCATTACGTCCACATTAGTCGTCTCCACTACATGACATGACTGTCATCGCCCTCCTTGTGGTGTAACACTAGCCATTTGATCCGAGCGTCTGTCATATTATATCATATTGGTATCAAAGCCAATCATGCTAACCTCCATGCTAAGCACTATCGGTGTAGAAAAAAAAATTATCTCATCTTTGCACATCTTGCATGCATTCATATTTTTGAAATTCATATCACGTGCATTCATGCATTTATTCGTCATTTCGTCATTCTAGGAACCCGATCCTATGCGTAGTATCTGGCTAGACAATGGGTCAGAATCATAACTTTGTTCGAGGAGACTACATGATAGATCATGGATGAGAGAATGGCCCCGTCACTTACGATCTTCCAATGGAAGATGAATTTTGCATTAATCAATAGCGCACTTACTCGGATGAAAACTACACAGACACCTATCTGAAGGATAGGGATCGCACTTTCGCAATTCTACCACACCTCCAGAGATCGAGTTGGCCAAGTCGACCACCGTCCTTGCACTATCAATCACTCGCGCCGGTTATTGCCAGTACTTATGGAGTGAGCCCGACAGGTGAATTGATCTTTTTGCCACCATCTCCTCAGCCCAGATGCCTGCCCCGATAGCCGGACGACCGTTATCGCCAGCGAGACAATCCTTATCGTCTACAGGATGATCGTTACCAGGATGATCGCCATCAGAACAATCATGATCTCTACCATGATGATCATTACCAAGACGATCAGCATCACGTCAATCACCATCCCTACACCGACAATGAGTACCAAGACAATCGCCATCAGTACGATCACTATCAACAGCAGATCGATCACTATCAGGACGATCGTCACCAGGATGATCACCATCTAGACAATCCCAATCACATCTAGGATGATCGTTACAAGGACGATCACTATAAGGGCAATTATGATCGCTACCCGGATGATCTCTACTAGGGTGATCACCATTAGGACGAACATTACCGATAGCAGAACGATCACTATTAGGAAGATTGCTATCACGATGATCCTCACATAGATGATTGCCACCAGGATGATCACTATGGACTGGGAGACAGTCTTTACTACTAGCAGGATGATCACTGCTAGGACTACTACCTCTAGGATAATTGTTATCGACAACTAAATGACCACTATCGTCTACAAGATGACAATCCTAGACAATATGACGATCTATACCGACATCAAGACGATCACTGCCCTTACAATCATCGTATGGACGATCCCTACTGCCACATGATGATTACTATGGATATCCGAAAGACTGTCCTCGGCCACAAGATGACCGCCGCCAATAGTAGGACATACACCAAATAGGAGGACTACCTTACGACCATCAGGACCTACAACTCGAGGTGATTCCTGTCCAGTACTCAGCTTCGGGTGGACCATACCCACCACCGACCCCTTATGTTGCCTCGGCCTTGCACGAGCAAGGATAACCCCATGTGCTGCCGATGCCTTACACTTCGCAAGCACCTCTTGCGGTGCACACCTATGGGGCCCTACTCGTGTTCCCAACACACATGTCTTTTTGCGGCCGACATGCCACTGTCGCATGTCTATCCACCGCCCGTGCCTACTCCATATGCCTCACATGCGCCGCCAGTTCCTTATGGGCAGAATGAACCACAAGTGTTATCCGCGCCTTATACGTTGGCTGCACACTCTGCACACTAACGAGGTATTACCAAACTTTGGTGCCAGCCCACGCCGTATGCATCCTTTGTGTTGTAGACACCCTTCGAGCAGTATTCTCCACTAGTACTACATGTGCCTCATGAGGCTTATACGCCGCCCCCCCCCCACATACCAGCCTTCTCACATTGCTTCAGAGTGTGACATTCGGTATGATGAGCCCTCATTGGACATATGAGGATTAGTATGGTCCATAGTATGATGATTCCTATCTGCCATTGGCCGACGACGAGTATTACAATGATGTTGTAGAGCCTCCTTGTGGACCCCGTCGTGCTATGACTACTAGGAGGACTAGGAGAAGTGCTCGTAACGCACCAGATGCGCACACGTTCATGACTTCTATGAAGTCCCCACCAATTGCTCGAGTCCTTGGCACACCTGAGCTAGCTGAGCTCAAGATTGTTCAAAGTGTTCCTTTCTTGGAAGACCCACCAGAAGGGCCTTGGCCATTGGCGAGGCTACAGTTTACTTTCATTACTAAGCCAAACGTAGATGCGCTCAATGCCATGCCTGGTGATGACCTCCCGGTAGAGACTTTGACAGAGACTTTGCTACAACAGACAATTTGGCGTAGTTTACCCACTGATTTGGAGCTAGTAGAGCTAGATGCTACGAGATGTTATGATTTCCCAAAAGACTGTCTGAAAGAGTTTCCTCTACTTGGGAAACTTCAGTTTACCTCTCCCGATATGCCAGAGCTAGATGAACTCGTGGCTATGTCTAGTGATGGATTCACGCATGAACAGCCGCAAGAGCCACTGCCACTACAAACGCTAAATTATACAGTTACCGTAGTCCTAGAGTTAGTTGAACCGTTGGTTACCTTTAGTTATCAATTCATGGTAGGGCCTCCAGAAGAGCCTCCGCCCTTGGCGATGTTGGAGCTTGGATTTAGTACCGATCTAGACTTAGACCCCCTTTTAGCCATGCGTCCTGTTTATATCCAAAGAGATTGTAAGTATGATTCACGATCACTACAAACGTTTGTGCACATTATTGACCCCACAGCTGAGATGGGGATAGCTGTGCCTTTTGGGCTAAGACATATACACCGCGGCCCCATGGACGCGAATCACATTCATGAGAGGAGGTCTAATGCACCTCCGTATTTCCTTTCGATCACGATGTTCTAGTTGTGAGGTACTTCTAGAAGCTGATATGGCTTCTCTAAGATACATAAGTTGGTCTTACTATGATTTACCCCTCTGCCATGGATAGATGGACTGAGGCAAACTCATCTCCCATGTATTACTTAGTATGTTCTTATGATACGAGAGATTTCATGATGTGGGAATGGGTTATTTCTTGGGCAGAGTTTGCTATCTTATTACTAGCGATTTACATCATCTACCCATGCTCGCATCGTCCGAGTTCAACCCGACATCCGAATCATTAGGAGCCTAGTGGCATTTTTGGGTCGAACTTACCGTATCCTAATGGTCGTTGGTGTCCGTCAATGCCAGATTTGTACTTCTCAATCATTTCATCGGTGCATCATCATCACTCGCATTACATCCACATTAGTCGTCTCCACTACATGACATGACTGTCATCGCCCTCCCTGTGGTGTAACACAAGCCCTTCGATCCCGACATCTGTTGTGCTACATCAAGGGTGCAGTGGGAAGGATGGTGATTAGTTGGTGTGTCATAGGCCTTTCTGGACGTAGGGAATTTTTGATTTTCCGAGGAGTCCTCGGGAGTAATAGAATTAGAGGCGCATGGAATTTAAAGTTTACAAAGATAACCCAAGGAGTTATGAATAGCTTATGTGAGTTCATGGAGAGTCATATGTGGTTGTTATGTATTGAGATGTAACCAACAAATAAACACTGGTGTGATAAGAGTTTAGTTTTTGAGTGGTATATGGTTGTAGGTTGGTGTAAGGAAGCAAGTTTATGGTCATATAAAAATAACGTTGACATTTTCTTTTATGAGAACGTAACTGGGGACTATTAGTGCAAAATGAAGAGATCATGAGGTTCAAAAATATGAGCCCAATATATGATTGGGATTGAAACTATATATATAAGAGAAATAATTGTAGTTCATTAATGTAATGTCTAAAGTCTCACGTATAAACATCACTTTATGCACATTTTGGGCTTTTCTTAATTAACCTAGATTAACTTACATTCCAAGTACTTTTTTTATTACTGATGAATACTTTTAAGTCCTCTACATACAAAATTTATAAAAATAAATTGGACGACAATGGGCTAAGCCATCCCATGTGATGTTTAGAGGTATTATTTTGGGCTATTGGGCCAATGATGGGAAACGGGCCAACCTAGATGATCTGCTCCATCCATTTATTTGTTTATTGCATATAAAAAAGGGGATATCATGGGAAGGCCATATAAAAGCCCTCCCGTGACACCCTCAAGGAATATGTTTTTTAAGGAGGATTAAAGTTCTAGAATGAGGTCCTTATTGCAGCCATTGCCGATGGGCGTGTCACCTCATTGTAATGCTACCTTTGCCTTCATGTACCAGCCTGTCCCTAGTGCACCATACTTGTCATCCCATCTTCGTCCCAAATGACAATTAAAATAAAGGAGTTACATAAATTCAAATTCAACCTATGGGAAAAGAGGAAGAAATGGCAATGAGAGAAATAGGAGGAAAAAGAAGGGCATTATAGATAAGAAATAAATTTTTTATGTTGTTCTCTATCTTTACCTAATTCCCTCTAGTAGTGGCTGCCAATAGGATTAGACTCTCTGAAGTTCGGGTTGTGCAACCTGGTTGAAGTAAGTTTTTAGAAGTATTAATTGTCTGTTCATCCTATTTATGTAGATAAAAATGCTTGACTCTCGAGAAAAACAAGGGCCCAAGCTTGAAAGTGGCATTGGGGGCTCAAGTATTGAGCATCAACTCCTAAGGAATTAATACAAATGCTTGACTCTCGAGAAAAACAAGGGCCCAAGCTTGAAAGTGGCATTGGGGGCTCAAGTATTGAGCATCAACTCCTAAGGAATTGGGGGCTCAAGTATTGAGCATCAACTCCTAAGGAATCAACTCCTATATAAAAGCTTTTATCATCATCTCTGTTTGTTTCCGCAACTTAACCTTTATTTTACATTGCATTCTCTCTATATTGATCCATTTTCTACCATTTCACTTTCTCAAATCCAACATTTTCTCAGTTTAAATCATACATTCTAACCCTTCTTTATTCACCTAAAATTCATTTAAACTTCATCCATTCAACCTTCTAACTTTGCATTTCATTTCGTCTGTATTCAAATCATTTTCAATGTTCAGTATATTTTTAGGGTACCCTACCCAATTCTATGTTACAAACTGCCAAATTTTGGCTATGTTTGGGTGGCTCCAGGGGATTCCTTTGAAGTAAGGATCCCCTTCACATGGGACCCACTCCTAGGTTCCATGCCCATCCCCACCGCTCGCCATAACCAACCCCCACCATTAACCTTGAGAGAGGTAGTTTATGTATATAATCATTTAAAAGTTCAATAAAAAATTGAAATAACTCCTAAATTTCAAAAAAGTTTCAAAGTCTTTAAAAGTAATTACTTATCCTTACAGTAGTTTTAGATTTGAATTTAATACTTGAAAAAATTATAAAAAATTCAAACACATTTCTCCATTCTAAAATTAAATAAATTTAGAATGTATTATATAAAATATTTTAGTCCTTTTATTACCTTTATTATTGATATAAATTTATTTAAAATTATAAAAAATTAAATATTATTTTCACTTGAGAGGTTATTTCTTTTATTTCCATACTTAGAAAAATATGAAATTGAATTAATGCCTACCTTTAGATTGACCTCATAATAAAGCTATATTTTTGTAGAATACTGATTGGAAAATTATAATCGATATTTTACTGGGTTTTAAATTAAAATAGTGAGACAAAACCTCAAATTTGGAATAGTCATATATTCGTCTATAGTACTACCTAGTGTGAGGTTCTCATTAGTTGAAGACTCAGTTTTTGAGAATATTCATCTAATGGAAATTACATGGTTGCATGCCAATGAAACTTCTGTCTCATTGAACTATAGTGAAGTCCACGAAATAGGTGTAATGATGTGTGAACTATAATGTCATCATTCTACATGGATTAGTTATCCTACACATTTTAAAAATATTCATGTGTATGACATTGGATAAATTTGAATTTTGCATTAATTAAGGATGTTCAAGGTTTCAAGCTTATGTAAAAATATATGTAATCTCGTTCAACCCATATAAGTGAATAAGGGTGGAATCCATCGGATGCAAGTATAGAGTAAGTGAAATTTAACTTTAGTTTAGAACTTTTAATAATGTTTATATATTTTTAAGACTTAACTCATAATGAATAAATCAATCTAGTGGAAATTATAAGCTAAACCTAAGATGATGAGAAGAATAATTTATCATTGAATTTAAGTTATTCAGATTTTATTTCATCATTTAGATAATTTATGGAGTTTTTAACGATAAAAAATCAAATCGAAGTACATTACCTAGACTGTCGCCATGACAGTGTTCACTGATGCTCATCTGGGAGTGATTTTTACTGTCATGAATAACAACAGAGCATGAATTGGATACATTGTAGCAAAGGGGGAGAGTAGGCCAGTTGTGAGGAATGTTAAAAATTTTGGCTTTCTTTGATAACCTAGAAAAAAGAGAAAGATATATGCTAAGAGAGATGGAGATCACACTAACACTATTGGCTTGCGCCAATGGGCTGAGTGGTGACACTTCTTCATTAGTCTCGATCAAGATGTACCTCCTCAACCCTTTGCTCTCAAAATACCAAAACTAACAAAAAGATAATTTTTAATGAGCAAATCACTCTACAAATCATACTTTAAATTTACATGTTTTTGCATTAAAATAATCATCTACATTTTTTATCAAGCCTAAAATAGTTAAGTCCCTTTTAAAAGTAATAGTCTGATTTTTAGATTTATTGGTATTTTAACCAATTTCTCCGACATCGTATTCTTAAGGAATTTATTTTTGTGTGCCAGAGTATATTTTTCATCGATCATTTTATGAAAATTTATTTTATTTTATATTTTTAGATTTAATATTCAATTTATCAAGCCTAAAAATTAAATTTATCAAGCCTAAAATAGTTATGCCTGTTTTAAAAGTAATAGTCTGATTTTTTAGATTTATTGGTATTTTTAACAAATTTCTCTAACAGCATATTCTTATGGAATTTATTTTTGTGAGCCAGAGTATATTTTTCATAGATAATTTTATTCAAACTAAATTTATTTTATATTTTGAGATCTCAAAATTTTGCCTCCACTTACCATTCAATTTCAGTTTGATCCAAAAGGCGAAATTTTGGGATCTCAAATTGTGATTCTATATTGACCAATGATTAGCTGACAAATTCTAATTTTTTGAGCTGTCGAATGGTGTGAATCAATAGAGAAAAGATGTGATTAAAACTAAAATAGTTTTATATACATTCCTTGAAGTTGAAAAATTAATAAAAGAGGTCATGTATGTGTGGCTTCATGTGATTCGCAGAAAATAAAAAAAGTTGTTGACCTGGTGCTTACTTCACTTCACCACGTGATTTGAATGATTAAGATATTTTTATCCCATAAAATTTATCTATTTATATGTGCTCCTTGAAGTTCAAAAATGAAAATAGAAGGTGTGCATATGTGGCATCATGTGATTGGTAGAAAAGAAAGAAACGTTCACATGGCGTGCAATCCACCTTGCCACATAATTTCAATTGTCGACCCATTTTTATCCCTTTACGGA
This sequence comes from Wolffia australiana, assembly GCF_029677425.1. Classification (NCBI taxonomy): domain Eukaryota; kingdom Viridiplantae; phylum Streptophyta; class Magnoliopsida; order Alismatales; family Araceae; genus Wolffia; species Wolffia australiana. The sequence continues at coordinate 9,775,820 of NC_135852.1, forward strand.
TACATGGCAGCACACCAATTATCAAAATAAGAAACATATTGATGTGGCATGCAACGACCTGTCATCACGTCAAGTATTTAATGATTTTATTTGTTGATGTGTTTCTGTTTATTTTTCACTGCAGGACATGTTTCACTTTTTTGACGGGACCAATTGTCAAATTATGAGGAAAACATGTAATCACTAAAAGAGAAACATTACAAGATTCAAAAACTGTGAGCGTAACAATGAAGAAACAACAATATTGATCAAATTATTTAAATTATATATTTAAATAGAAATATAATTCAAATTATTTTTCATGTATAAAAAAACTGATTTTCAAGACCAATGTTTGATATCTTATCCAACCGTTGAGACAAAAAAAGATGCCAATAAAGGGATATATAAATATCAGATATTCTTACTTTAGCAACCAATATCCGATACAATCAGCCATCATTTAGGTACACGTAAAGTGGGATATCAGGTTACCCATTTCCCATATCATGTTCAGTATATGTCTCTATATCATAAACATCAAATATTGTTACTTTAGCAACCAATTTCTGATACCATCAACAATCATCTGGGTACAAGTAAAGGCGGATATTGATGTATATATATATATGGCCGCAAGCCAAGACATTCCATGAGCCGTTTGATGTTCATTAATACAACATATTCATTATAGTGCACGTGTGATGCTTATAATGAAGTCCATGAATACATGATCTTAGTGAATTATGATGAAATTTTAATATGGAGATTATTATACTTTAACCATATGTTCTAAATATTCCTATTCAAAGGATACTCAAGAAGGACAACAAATTATTTGGATAGAAAAACACTATTTAACCTCACTCATATGATGAGTATGGTTGTTCCTACAGCCATTAGTAACACTAAGGATAGATAGTGGGTGCTCTTTAGTGGAAAGAATTCACTGAATTGATTTGTACGAATCCCTAAACGATATTATACCAAAATGTCAATCAGTTTGATTGATGTCATTGCTGTGTTAGTGGTGTTTAGACCTGAAACACCAAAGATGTCTTGTGGATAGATGGTTGTACTTTGACTATGACATGCGTGTCCCTAATCATGGGACTCTAAATAGTATTAGTTTGGGTGCATCAAGAAGTTCATAAAGACAATTGAATGGTCAAGATGGGATTGTCCACCCTCGTTAAAAGAGGTGACAGCTCAAGGAGGAAGATGTGATCAAGTCCTTGTCCAAGGCAATGAAAAAATGGAGGAAGTTCTCCAATGATTTTCAAACGCAACAGTACTAACTTGGATGACTGATTAGGATTTTAAAGTTGACCATACCCTAAGTCGTCCTTTGAACGTTAAGTGGATGAAGGACTATATGTACATGGTAACTGATGAAGAACATGTCCCATGAGTGAGCAGATACACACTCCTTTGTACCTTCAAGAGTACGAGGTGTAGCTTGACACCCCACGTGTTGGAGACTCGACCTATCAATTGGGTTAAATCACTTTGACATTAATTAATCTATATGAAAATATAGTTATTTTATTTGAAAGGCCAATAAATATTATTGGGCCTCTAAAGTCATAAACTAGACTGATTCATGGACTTAGAGGGTGACACGCAAAGATGGTCTTTGGATGTCGAAAACTATACTTAAGTTTTGGGGTTTTTTATGAAAAATACCCACTTAGTATAAATAGGGAAAGAACTTGAATGAAATTCACCCAGGCTATAATTTTTTAGGGGCCTTCCCCTTCTTCTCCCTTCTCCCCATGACTCTTCTCTATGCACGATGCGATCAGTAAAGCGTAACGACGATAATAGAGGTAGAACTGGGATCGTCAAGAGAAGGAGAACATCAAACATGCTAAGGATCGAGTGGATATGTCTAGAGGGTGCACACTTGAGCAGCTCAACTTGTTTTGCTCATGGGTCCAAAGAAATCACAGATCCGATCCGTGCAAAGGTACTTTGTTTCATGATTTAGTGATGTCATTATGATTCTGTTACATGTCTTCCGCTGCATGGAATCCTCGTGTTCATCAACATTTGGGCCGGTAGAACTCGACATATATTAGGTTCCTCATTTCCCATATCATGTTACTATCTGTCTGTAATCATAAATATCAGATATTGTTAATTGAGCAACTAATATCCGATACCATCAGCCATCATATGGGTACAGGTAAAGGCCGATATCAGATTTCCCATTTCCCATATCATGTTCAGTATCTCTATGTACATCATAAGTATCAGATATTATTAGTTTAGCAACTGATATCCAATACCATCAGCCATCATATGGGTACAGGTAAAGGCCGATATCATGTTTCCCATTTCCCATATCATGTTCAGTATTGGTCTCTACATCATAAATATCCTATATTGTTACTTTAGCAACCGGTATAGGGTACTATCAGCCATCATCTGGGTACAGGTAAAGGCGGATATTAGGTTTCGCATTTCCCATATCATGTTCAATGTCTGTCTTTATATCCAACAGTATGAGACTGTCTGCATCGGCTGGCGAAATAGTGTGTCGTCATGGTGAGGTAATGGAATTTATGGACCGATCGCTCCGGCCCAGCATCAAAACTCCACAGAAAATGGCGGGGTGGACAAATCAGAAGCTCTCCAACGCGTGGCATGAGCTCCGCTGCCGCCGACCAAAGTCCCAAGCCAGGCGTCGACACTCTCTGTTCATCGCCCATCTTCGGTCAGGATTGAGATGAATGTTCTAAGGAAGCCCTGCTCGCGATTGATAGTTTTCTCATCTTCTCCTCTTTTTCAGCGTTTGTCACAACCCTACCGTCTGCGAAAAGTATGTCATTTTGCTCCATATTCGATTTCTTTCACATCTTCTCGTATTTGGGTTTTTACCTCGTTGTTCCACCTTTTTAATTGCGACTTCTGCTTAATCAGGCGACTCCGTGCCATCTTGGGCCACGAGCATTGGCCTCCTCGTTCTTCGCCTCCAAAGCTTCCGCCAAAGGAATGGATGGTGCGGTTTCGTGTTTTATCACACTTAGTGTCATTTGTTAGATTTTTCTATGGCGGATGGGCTATTAATTTTCTGCTGGCATTTTTTTCCCCAATTGAGCTTCTGGGTTTTAAGCATTACAGTGATCTATCATCTTGCCCGGAAAAACCCTTTGCATCCCTCAACCTTTGACCGATCAATTGCCTGGGATGAGTTGGAATGTGAAAAATCTTGAAAGGATTCCGGTGGCAAATATGTGCATGAATCGCGGTCATTGACTTTATTTTGGAAAGGATTCGAGGTCATTGACACAAAACGGTGTTCTGATGAAATTATGAAATCGAAGTGAAAAGAGTCCTAATTGTGGGTGCCCTTTTTAAGATAACTTCAACTTGTTCGTAAATGAACAATATTTGGTGTTTCTGACCGCCGTTGGGTACAATTCATCAATAGTTTTTCTCCACTCAGTTTCCGATTTTTTCCGCTTTTTCCTCTGAACTCATCAGTTATTCGGTCTGCGCTAGATTTAGCTGCCAAAAAATGCGCACCGTGCAATTCGAAAGATATCTGGGCGATGTCGGAGCATTCTGCAAAAGAACTTCTGGAAAAATCTGAGCTGGGGGTATATTAAACTACTTCAAGTGCACACATTTTACTTCATTCGTTCGTTAATATGATCTTTTTTAAGCTGGTTTTACGAGCGCAGATACATGGATGGGACCTTCTAAACGAAGGTGGACCGCTAAAGCTTCAACGATCGTGGAAAACAAAGAGTTTCTTGAAAGCTCTGGAATTCTTCCAGCTCGTAGCCGATGTTGCAGAAGCGGAAGGTTTTGCTCTCTTATATTCAAAAAATGCAGATGAATTGATGAAAGACCATTTTCACTAATTTGAATCCTATTCGGTGAAAATAAAACTTACACTTTCTTGCAACTAAGCCTTTCACAGTTATTTTTTTTAAGTCAATCAGGACTTCTTCAAAAAAAAGTTTTAATCAGGATGAACATCATCTTAGGATTCTCATTTTTTTCAGGGCATCATCCTGATCTTCATCTCGTGGGCTGGAACAATGTTAAGATTGACTTATGGACGCATTCTGTTGGTATGCGATCTTTATACGATTAGGATTCATGTTTTTAATCTGAGATCTTTCCCTCTCTCTCTCTCAACACTCCACTTGATCTTAAATACCCAAGAGCAAAAAATACATGATCTTATTATTTTTTTGAAATTTCTGTAGGCGGTCTGACTGAGAATGACTTCATTCTCGCTGCCAAGATAAACGACCTTCATGTCGAGCATCTCCTGCGGCGTGTACCTACCAAGGATGAGCCTTCTGCGTGATGGCATCTTTGTCAACAAGTGCGTTTGAATTTTCATAAGTAATTCCCTCTCTCTTGACCTCTTTAACTTGCGGCCATCTCTTGAAATATGTGACACCTCTCTTGCCTCTCCTAGCTGCCACTTCCATGTAACTTTGCTCTGGTGTGGGAGTAGAAAATGCAAAGCCTAAGTGACTGTAGATATTTTTTTCTTGTGTGATGTGTTCCTTCTGAGGGAACTTATTCAGAAAGGAAGGGAAGGAGAAGGGGATGGTTGACACTGACGAGGGCAAGGACGAGGGGGGATGGCGAAATGGAGATGGCCAAAATGGTTGAGAGCCAATGGAGTGGATGTCGCAGGTGGGATCGTCATCAGCAAAAGTAAAAGACTCACTTCAAACACAATGTCCTCTCCTACAAAAAGGAGAACTACATATTTAAAGGGACAATGCAGAGATGAAAAGGCGAGTGCATAACATTATGTCATACAGATTTTGGGGTCCATGATCTCTCTTTGAGCTTCAAAATTATTCCTGCATTTTGGGAGCTGAGTAGCCTAGACTCGGCCATTGACCTTCGTCTAGTGTGCTTCAATTCCTCATACCAGTCATATTTCACTTTCAAAAGAGTAGGAGATAGAGACACGGAGTGAAATGAATGGAGGGGCCGTAGAAGAGTTAGAACTGGCAAAGCACCTTTATGCAGGAAGAGAATGAGGAGAATGAGAGGCAGATCAGTGGGCACACAAGAAGGGTACAAGATGATGAGGCATTTTGTAGGCACAGAGGCAAATGTCCTAATTGTCCTCTCCTACAAAAGGAGAACTACATATGGCATCACGTTATGCCGTAATTAATTTGTAGACTAACATTAAGTAGTAAAGGTCTGAAAATTAAATAGACTAACTAGTTTTATGACTATGTTCTGCGACTTCAACATGCTTAGACACTCTCTTTGTAGGAACAATTTTGACCTTGTAAAATATTCCATGAAAGGTCACTTCAGAAGTATTTTGGCCAAGATATCAGCCAATCAGATTAATCCCAAGTAAGGTGAAACCTGACCCTGTTGTCTTGCTACACTCTTGCATACAACGACGTATTGTCCATGGTCATTTATTTGAGGACTCAACTTGAAAATGATTGCAAGCATAACATGCTGAAACAGAGACTAATTCAACATCAAATTTTCAGTTGCATTTTTATTGTCTTTGTGCCTTGCATCTATGCTGGACTGAGCTACCAGTACTTATTTCTTCAAGCTCAACAGAGGTGATTCATTGCAACAGTGACAGCAATAGGAGGTGGCAGTAATCTGGGGACGACCCCAGGGATTAAGTGGGAGAACCTTTTATTTCATTAAACCTTTAATATCTTGATAAACTCAAAATTAGGGCTTTAATTCATCATTGATAATTTTGAGTTCGATTAGTAAAAACATAAAATTGTATTCACTTAAGGAAATTGAACTAGTGATGAGTACGAATGGTCTCCATATGGAATGGTTATTATATAATTAATAATCTTTAAATAGTGATTAATTAGATGTGGGAAGATATGTATTATCTATAGGGTCAAGAGATGCAAAAGTGTAAGGTGAGGAGGTTAATTTATCACTAAAATTAAGATGATCATAGTAGAGAATCAGGATATTGTGAAAACAATTTCAAGATAGAAAGTAGTGACGATAATGAGATAAGAAAGAGAGTAGATAGATAGCAAGTAACGATAACACTATTCAATCCTCCATCACCTATTGTCATGTATATGTGCCATCTTTATTAAATTTTCCACTACAATAAATGCATTAAAATTATATGTTTTTTATCAGTTCCCACTTGGATTTTTTCCCAGATTCAATCCCATGTCATTTTGTCTATTGGTTGACATCACCTGAAGATTGAAAAAATGAAAAGGCGTCATCAACTGATTCACAACTATAGCATCACTATTTCGGATGTGATAATGGGACCTTCTTGGAGTTCACTTTAAATATCACATGAGAGGAATAATGAAAAATATCTGTTTCAATGAACTTTATACAAACCAATCTCCTACATAGAGATATAACTAAGTTGACACTTGAATAACATGCATCAATATCCCACTTGGACTAAAATAAATCAACCTTATTCAACAATTTGATTTTTTTATAGTGATGCTTGGAAAAGTCATGAGGTAGTGGGTCTGCTATATTATCTGCCCATGGAATTCGATCATAATATCTCCATGAGCAATGATCTTCATGATCTTTACAACACTACACTTTTTTCTAGAGCTATCTGATAACACACATTATTAATTGGTTAAGATAGTGATATTTACATATTTATTCACATTAAATTGGGTATATTGGTCTGGTATAAAGCCTAAAATGATTATGTCCATTTTTAGAATGATATTTTAAAATTTATGAAATTTAAGTATTTTAAGTGATTTTTATGACACTGTATGCTAATATTTTTTAAGTCACAATATGATTTTTCCTGTACTTTTTGATAGTATATTCATATAGATATTGTTTTTCTAAGTCAAAAAACAATACTTATTTATATTTTATGGGTTACATTTAATTTAAAATAAATTTTAAGACTTTCTTGGGTTTTTTTTATTTCTGTTATGCCTAGGGAACAACAACACGTCCCACGGCCCGGACGTGATGGAACAGATGACGGAACGTGATGGACGGTGATGTGATTTAACTTCCGTCATGTCACCGTCACGCACACGTCCCAGAAAATACAAAAACAACCATCACATTCCATCACATGTCCCTCTATTGGGCATCCTGTCCCGTCCACGTCACTGTGACGGCATTACCATCACCGCTGACGGGAAAAATCCTAAAAATTTAGTTTCTGTGTTTATTTGAAGTGCGAATGGCAAATCGCTTAGTACTGCGAGCAGTACATTTTGGCGTAATTTGATGATTTTATTTCAAATATTTATTTTTCAGGCTTTTGAAATACTTGGTTTCGGTGTTTATTTGACTGTCCGATCTCAGAAATTTTCATTTCATAGATTGGGAACAATCTGTTTTGGTGCAATTTGATGACTTAGTCTTGGAGATTTCATTTTTGGTTATAGAAATATTTTAGTTCGGTGATCGTTTGATGATTTGATATCGGAAATTTCATTGTCAAAATATAAAATTACGCTTTCTAAATGCACTTCCATAGAAAAAGTTTGAGGTTTCGTTCTTCATCTTCCCTAACAGTATCCTGAAGAAACAATTTATCAACGAATTGCCAGAATCGCAGAGGAAAATAAAGAATTTTAAAGAAAAAAAATCAAAAGGAAAAATTTCAGGCTAAATGGACGCAACGAAGGGCATGGACAGCAACAAAGAAGACGACTCAAAGCAGAATCACCAACTCAATTCAGAAAACACTTGTCTCCTTCTTCAACGCTGCTTCTCAACTTCCCCTCTTACAACGATTGTGGAAACCATATCCTCTCCTTTCAATCTGCTCTTTCCTAGTTTTTGTTTCTATGGATTGAAATTCAAGTTTTTTTCTTATCCTAGGAATGCCCTCGTCGCTGAATTTGACACAATGCAAAAGTTGGCTGGGAATTGTAATTTCCAGATCCCCATGGAAGTTATCAAGTGAGTCTGCTCTAGATTGTTCTTGGGTTATATGTTAAATTTATTGAGTTGTTATTTATTTCTACGGGTGCGATCAGTTTGATTGATGATGGGAAGAACCCAGATGAGTTCACAAAAGACGTCTTGAATAGCTGTATGGCAAATAACCAGATCACAAAGGGCAAAGCGGATGCCTTCAAAGTGCCGTGGCTGAATATATCTTGAATTTAGTGTAATTTCTCGTAAAGTTTGAAGCAGTTGGGACTTTTCTGGTGATTGGATGCAGTTACAAAGGTTTAAAAATACTTTTTTTAACTGTATTTAGAAATAACGGAAAGGCCGTCATTCGTGACAGCCGTTCCATCACGTCACGCATCCTGAGCATCCCGTCATCCATCACAGTCACCGTCACGTACTCCTAAAACCGTCACCGTCACGTCATCCATCACGGTGATGTCACGGTGACGTGTGACGTGATGGATGACGCTTGTCGTTCCCTAGTCATGTCACGTGTTAACGTTTGATTCGTCAAATGGTGACCAACCCAAAATTATGGTTAATGATTGACAACAGCTAGTCATTAAGACCTTGTTAATGATTGGTGTCAGCCAATCATTGAATGCAAACTGTTATGACGTCTATTTATAGCAGATTCTCTTTCCTACTTTTTTAATCATAGGGGTGAGATGGCCCAATAAAAGAAGCCCTTTTTTTCTCTATAAATGAGATCGAGGCTCAAAATTTTTGAATATTGATTTTATAATACTTTGAGTTGTCAATAATAATGGTGTCATCCAACATGTTCCGAAATCAGTGGCACCCATGTACACTTGGTGTGTCCGTGACTTTTTTAATTGGTTCTTTTTGAAACACATGTTGATGTGGCACCCGTTGACATGGTGCACCATATCACACGCGGTTGACTTTATTTTATGGATATTATTATTATATTATTATACTTTAATTCCTTACTTTTGTCTTTTCCAAAAGCGACACATGGTGTGATGAGATATGTCGATCGAGGATGACGTGTGGAAATCTGAACCATTGTTTACATTGAATGATATGACAAGAAAAAACTCTACAAAGGACATGGCGAAGCAGATGAGGAATGGGAGAGACAAATCTTTGGATTAAATCAATGATTATGAATTGTCCAACTTCAATGCTTGATTTCTGATGATCCAAAACTCTAACTGAGTGGAATTGTTTTACGGTAGCTCTGTATGTCCTCTATCCATCAATATGGTTGGATCTATTTATTGAACCCCCGATATTTGTAAAAACCATATTTTAAGCTCACTCTCTCCAAGAGAGGTAGATTGAAAGAAATTGAAATTTTGAAGGCCCATCAGGAGTGTTCTTGGTGTCCTGAATGCTTGGGGAAGATCAATAGGAGAAGTTTAGAGACTAATATACATTAGTAAAATGCCTTGACCCCAGCGGAACATAGACATCTAAGGTTAGTCTCTTGTCTTACATTGTTTTCTTTCCTTACAGGCCTCTAGTTAGATGTACGCCGTTATTTTCATCCTCTTCTTCTCATTACAATGTTCCATCATCGTAGCTGATAACTTGCAAATTAACATGATTAATTAATGAATATTATATTATGTTTATGTGTTTTAATGACTATATTTGCATGTTATCATATTAAAATAAAGATAGATCATTTAACCTTTCATTTTATTATTAATTCTGATTTTTTATCATTTTTTATGGAATTTAACTTCATTTCAGTGAAGAAATATTTTTTACAGGGTTTAAATACTTGGCTAAAGGTTGGTAAGTGTTTCCATGGTTTTTATGGAATTTTTCCATATTTTTATATAATTTTTTGACAATTATATAGCCAAGAAATGATTTTTACATATTTAAATAACACATATATTATTTATTTGGCATTTATAATATATTTAAATATTTACTAAGGAGTATCCACGTCATTCGCCTGAAATTCGGGCGAATAAGTGGATATATTTATTTAAATAAGAATAAAGAGAGAGAGAGAATGAGTGGTTATTATTATATAATAAATAGAGAGAAGAGAGAGAGAAGAATAGTCAACATAAGCGGCTATGATTTAAAATATATAAAAGAGAGAAGAGAGAGAGAAAGTCAACATAAGTGGCTATGATTTAAAATATTTAAAGAGAGAAGAGAGAGAAGAATAGCGGCTTATGATTTAAAATGGGATAATAGCGCGGTATATCCCAAACTTTCAAAAAAGTCTGAGAGATATCCTAAACTTTTTTTTTCGCACCGTATATCCCCAACTCTTGAAATTGAAAAGAGGCTATCCTGGTGATGACGTGGATCTCCACGTCGCCTGCCAGGTGGAATCCTGGCCAGACGGAATCCACCTGGCTGCCACGTGGATATCCACGTCATCATCGGGATAGCCTAAGAGATTAATTAAAGGGAAGGGGGAGAGAGAGAGAGACGCGCTATAGAGAGAGAAGATAAGGAGATAGAGAGAAGGAGAGAAAAGGGCGCCTCTTCGACCTCCTCTCCAACGTAGAAGCAGGCGCAGGAAGAAGGTGCCAGAAGATTCCGACCGCCTAATGCCGCTTGAGGGAGCTCGTCGTCTTACTATACTCCCCCATGGAACCTTCCCCGTCAAGGTACCGTATGATTTTTTTGGTTATCATTCTAAATTTTTTTGGTTTTTTTTTTTGTTTCGATTCCTCTCTATTTTGTTTCGATTCCTCTCAGTTTTTTTTTTCCGATTCCTCTCAGTTTTTATATTTCAATTCATCTCAATCGAAATTTTATTTTTCTTTCTGGTTTCTCTGTTCTACGGGCGTTCATTCTCTGTTCTACAGGCGTTCATTCTCTGTTCTATGGGCGTTCATTCTCTGTTCTACAGGTGTTCATTCTCTGTTCTACGGGCGTTCATTCTCTGTTCTGTTTTACGCAAAAAACAAGCCTGGGTTTCCCCATGTTTGTGGTGATATCATCCGTCCTACAGCTTTAGACGCATCATTTGCACCGGTCGGAGTGGAGCGAAGACTCGAGGAGGCGACGCTGCCAATCTATCACACGGCGGAGACGACAGGGCGATCTCTCTGCGATTTTGGTAATTGTTCATGTCGACGGGCCCTTTGCTAGAATTCCCGACGATCTGAATTGCCGCTGCTGTCGCCCCCCCTGGAAACAGGAGATCATTCTCCTCCATTTCTCCACCTCGAAGGATGATCGACCTCTATCGGTGATTTACGCTTCATGGGAGAGGAGGACACCTCAGAAATCACGATTCTCTTCCGCTTTCCTCTGCCATCAATCGACGCCTTATTCATAAGAACTTGACGGCCTACAGGATACGCTTGCTGACTTTCTTCAACCTTCTTGCTCTTGTGTGTTTTTTGTTGGTTGAGAATGGCAGGCCCCAGGTCACCACGTAGCTGTAATTTTGACTATCATTATGCACTAGACCGAGTCTTGACTCTGCTATCTTATTCTTTGGGAACACATTGTGTACCAGTTAAATCAAAGCATGAGTTTGATTATTTCTTGACTCATATGGCTTCCATTTCACCTCACCTTGGTATAAAAAGTTTCCGTATCTTTCTTTTCAATGCCTGGCACCAGCAGGAGTATAATATACTTATATATATACTCAACAGTGATTAGGTCAATGACCTTGTGAGTTTTGGTGAATTTTTTGGAAGCTAGTAGATGAGTCTTGTCTTTGAAATTGATCATTGCATGCAACTTTGGGGTTATGATCATAATGGTCAATGAGCTTGCCAGCGATTATATGATATGCAATGTGTCGTATGGTGATTTTGGACATTACCCCAGGGTGTTAGAGAATAGTCACTTTATCGAACATTCTATCTGGCATGTTGTATTAATAGTTAGTAATGTTTATGTTACTAATCAGATAAATCATCCAAGGCCAGGCGACGAGAGTGTTAACAAGGACAACCTTCAACCTGCTTGACTTATGAGGATTAAAGTGACCCTATACAATTGAACGCCTAGATGAATAGTATGGTAGTAATTAGGAGCAACTTGAGGTGAATTTGGGAAAAGGGTAAACACATGTATTTAAAATCACGCCATTGAAGAAATATGGAGTGAAAAAGCACTGCATATTCCTCCTTAATCCCCCCTCCCATTCTATTGAATGAAACAATGGCTTTACTGATGAAAATTATCCATCTGATTTCTCAACCCAGAGAATAGGTGAGTTTTGGTGAATTTTTTGGAAGCTAGTAGATGAGTCTGTCATTGCATGCAACTTTGTGAGTATGATCATAATGGTCAATGAGCTTGACAATGATTATATGAATTTCTTTGAATATCGTTCAAATTTCTGAATATCGTTCGAATTTCCCTCACAACGCTTCCCCTAAGAATTTCCTTTCATGAGCTCTGTTCGAAATTCCTCATTTTTTTTAGAGTCTGCTGACCTGTGAAAGTGCTCAGCTCGTGTGTTCTTTAATTTTCTGTTTAATTAAATCCTTTTAACTTTTCTCATGGGAAGAATCTCGTTTATCCTTGTATTTGTAATTAAATAATTGTTTTTCTTAATTGTCAGCAATTCAGTATCCTGAAATTGAAGGAGCTCAGAGAGAGATGTAAGAAGGTCGGTGCATCGGGTGTAAGGGCAGGTACCTCTCTATAATTCGACGAGTTAATTTTTCTAGAATTGGAGGATACTTTTGGATCTGGTAAAATTTTGAATCGGAGATCCTTTTATCAGTGTTCCATGATTGGATTTCTTCTTGTTTATTTCTCCCAATTCTCTGGTCTGCTCCCTCCAACCTCGACAATGATGAGAGGATCCCTTGTAAGAAAGGCGTTGAGTAATTCAAAATTTCACGATGAAAATACTCTAAATTGAGGGAATATCTGAAAGGCTATGCTGCTGTTTCTCTGATTCGATCTTCTTGTGTATCGCCATGTCAAATAATAGATGTCCTTTTTGATAACTATGGAGTCAATCGTAATGACAATCTCTGATTTTTCCAAAGCGGTATGGATTCTTGAAATGTCATACCTTGTATATACCTTCCTCCGCGATCCAAAAAACAAGCTTGGGTTTCCCCATGTTTGTGGTGATGTTATACTTTTCATTAAATTGATCTGGCTTTTCAACATAGGAATCATGGGAATCACTACCTCCCTGTTATCCTTTCCCTTGCTTTTTCAGAAACCTCTGTAGACTGATTGCGAAGTGTTTATTTTATTTCTTTAATATAGGCGCTGTTACCTCTGAATATCGTTCAAATTTCCCTCACAATGCTTCCCCTAAGAATTTCCTTTCATCAGCTCTGTTCAAAATTCCTCATTTTTTCGGATTTTTTCATTTGCTTCGCCATTCCTCTTGTTCTTAAAAGTTGATTCAATCCTACTTTCAATTTCAAATGACTTTTGTTAGCTGAGTTTAGGATCTATGTTTCTATTCTGTGTTTAACCACCAAAAATTTTCTGCTTGGATATTCTGTATCCTATCAGAATAGTCCATTCATCTCCAACTCCATGCCCCATGTCATACTCCGTTTGGTTCATCGTCCCAAGAAAAATTTGTCATTTTTCATTGTGCCTGTCGCTGTAGGCTGCTAAGAGGACGATGACTATGTCAAATTTATTATTTGTATTTGTGTATATAACTTCTGGATGCTTCTGGAAAATTATTACACCTTACTATTGTCCATTTGTTTCTTAAAAGGGCTGTTTATGATAGTGATGCTGATTCTGAATATAATCCATGTGGAGAATATGAAGAATGTGACATGTATTCAAGTGATCTCAATGGATACTCAAGTGAAGAATGGAATGATGGATTTACTAATGGCCAGAGAAATAGAAAAGAACAAGTTCAGCAAGAATTATCTGTGTATGGATATCATGGTGAGTATGCTGATTCGGATGAGGACATCTTAACTCTCAATGATACTGATGATGATGGAGAAAATAGAAGGAACGTAGACAAGGGCATAACGTATGATCACAGATGCCCCATTGAGAATATTAAATTTCAAGTAGGCGTGAAATTTGAATCGCCTTCTCAATTTAGGACAGCTGTGAAGAACCATGCTATATGGAATGGGTTCAACATTAGATTTTTGAAGTCTAGTGAGCAAAAAGTTGAAGTGATTTGTAAAAAAGATTGCCCATGGAGGATATATGCTAGTTGGGATGGTAGGAAGGAGCACTTTGTTGTCAAGACACTAAATGATATTCATACGTGCAGTAGGGATCCGAGGAATAGACAAGCCGATTACCATTGGATTGCAAACCACTTCTTAGAGAAGTTTCGAATGAATATGAATTGGAAGGTGGTAGATATAATGCGAGAAATAAACAAACAGTTTGGAATCACAGTTTCGAAGCATACTTGTTATAGAGCTAGATCTGCGGCGCGCAAGAAGCTTCAAGGTTCTTTGATTGACCATTATCACTTGCTTCCTTCTTATATTGTTGAGTTAAAGAAGGTTTATAGTGGTAGTACCTTAGACTTGGTGCTTGAGAGAGAGAGTTCTGATTCTTTGGTTAGGTTTAAGAGACTCTATATATGCTTCGATTCACTAGCAAGAGGTTTTCTTGAAGGTTGTAGAAGAGTCATTGGTTTGGATGGTTGTTTTTTGAAGACCAAAATGAGAGGTCAATTGTTGTGTGCTGTGGGCAAGGATGGGAATAATCAAATGTACCCTATTGCCTGGGCAGTGGTTGAAGGGGAGAATCAAGCTTCTTGGACTTGGTTTATTCAACTGCTAATGGGAGATTTAGGAATTTACGGCGGTAATGGTTGGACAATTATGAGCGATCAACAGAAGGTATTTACATAACTCGTGCATAATATTATAATATTATAATTCTTTGAAAGTCTCATTGCGTAATGTAGAACTAATATCTTGATGGTCTTTTGCATTGTGTAGGGGCTCGAAAATGCAGTGGCGTATCTGTTACCACATGCGGAGCATAGGAATTGCGCTAGACATATTTATGCAAATTGGAAGAAGAAGGGACATTCAACTGGGACATTGAAGATGTTATTTTGGAACGCTGTGAAGTGCATGACTCATCAAGATTTCAATAGGATCATGCAACAGATGACCACATTGAAACCACAAGCCGCGCATGACTTTGGTAATATAGGTGTAAAGAAGTTTTGTAGGGCTTACATTAGTGAGATGCCAAAATGCGAGGTGATTGATAATAATGTTTGTGAGTGCTTCAATAGTTATATCTTACAGTATAGGTCAAAATATATCATAGACATGCTTGAAGATATTAGAAGTACTATCATGCAGAGGATAGTTAAGAAAAGGGAGTTAGTTTCTGATATAACTGATCAATTATGCCCTCGGATAAGAGAGTTGCTGGAAGGTAACAAATTGAAGTCTAGGACATGTACCCTTAGACATGCGGGAGAGTATCAATTTGAAGTTACGGACTTGGGAAATAGATTTGTGGTTGATTTACGTACAAGATCCTGTAGTTGTAGATATTGGAATATAAGGGGTATTCCATGCTCCCATGCTATTACTTGCATTCACTAGATGAAGCAGGACCCTGTCAGTTTTGTCACTGACTGGTTGATGAAAGATGTCTACAAGCTAGCATATCGAAATGGTATTCGACCATTAAATGGAAGGAACTTATCGACCAAAGTTGAAGGGAACTATGTATTCCCTCCTCTCGTGAAGAAACAACCTGGAAGGCCCAAGCAAAAGAGAAGAATCGACTCTAGTGAGAAAGAACTTAATGGTCAACGATTATCCAAGAAAGGCGTGCAGATGAGGTGCTCTCTTTGCCACCAAGTTGGCCATAATCGGAAGACATGCATGGCCCTAATCGGAAGACATGCACCAAGTTGAAGGGATACATTGTTGAAGGGCTACGCTGGTATTTACTACTTTTTTCTTTAATTTTTTCAAATTTCACATCTCTTTGTTGATCTCTGGAATTTCATCTTTCTCTGTTTCCTTTTTTCAGGCCTCAGTGAGAGAGAGAGAGAGAGAGAGAGAGAGAGAGATATCATAGAAATTTCAGCCTTTGAAAATTTTTGTGAAAGAGATGTAATGAATGTTATGGAAGAATCTAAAGACGAGGAAGAATCTACAGAACAAAAGGTATTTTTCTTGGCACATTATTCCCTTCTTTTGCTTCCTTATTAGGCAATTTTTGTTTTTTTTTTGGAGCCTGGGAAGATGCCCACTTGTCTTTGTTTCTATCTCTCTAATTCCTTATCTTTGTTTCTATCTGTGGTTTATTCACAGACTGTAGAAGAAGGAAAGTATGTTCTTTAGTCCATCTGATTTTGAGTTAGTGGAGTTAAAAGGAGTTAGTAGAAATCAAAGATTCATTGGGAATTCAATGAAGTATAGAAAGATTCATTGGGAAGTTCAAATATTAATATCAGTTGTTTGATCCATGTTGGATTTCTATGGTTGAAACAGGTTTCATGGACTTAATGTGATCCAGAGAGGACACACAAAACCTAGGGCTGAAATGTCAATCACTTTGATTAGGAAATGTGGCCTAAGTTTTGCATTGGATAATTTGACAATCAAGAGTTTGTTTGAAATTTTTCAAGAGGTTGTTTAACTGGTGCTTTTTGTCCAATAATATATTAAAAGATATCAAACTTGACCAAGAAAATCCAGTTTAGTTTGCACTATGCTTTCGATATTCTTAATCCAGAGAAATATCTTTTTTTCCCATTTTCCTGAATTAATAGTTTATTGCTTTTTTGTTTTTTGTTGACAGGTGACATCCTTTGATATAATTTGAATTGTCTTATTCTGCATACTTGGGAGATTTGAAATTTGAGTTTATCCTTTTGGAGCCGGTGGAGTTTGTTTCTGGTGGAGCCGGTGGATTTCAGAGAAGTCACACACAAATTTTCCTTGTTGCTGTTCTAATTGTGTAATATATTACAGAAACAAGTGAAAAAATGAAGGAAAATTTCAAAGGAAAATGCTACAGTTTTAAACCTTCACATCTTCTCTCTCCTCTTTTCTACTGTGTTTCTTGCCCTAATGTAATAGTTCTACGAATTTAGAAGGGTTTGTCTATACTATTCCATTTACACAAGGGCGCTTTATATACTTCAAAAGTCTCTCTCTCTCTCTCTCTCTCTCTCTCTCTCTCTCTCTCTCTCTCTCTCTCTCAGAAGAACAAGGTCATTTTCATACATTTATCTCTAAAGATAGAGATTTAGATGGTCTGCAGTGATGGGATCATACACCGTTGGATCACAGGGCCATGGAATTGAGCTATTCTTCACCGTTGATTCCAACATGTTCAATGGCCTCCATCCCTTTTCACCTCGGCATCCATGGGGTTGAGCTTGAATGAGTTGTTTCCACTTTGGATGCAGTCAGTCGTCTGTCTTACTTTCACTCCTCTGATCATCTGTTCCACAAGAAATTTCTTGTAAATTATTGGAACAAATAAGATTTCAAGCTACTTATAAAATGACCATAACGAAATTGTGATCAGGAAGTAAAACGTCTATGAGGAAGGTTATGTTCTTAAGAAACCATCTCTTTCTTTGTAAAGTTTCATTTTTAGAACTATGAGAGAGTAAAACGAAGAAGTTTGTTTTTGAAAGATAAGAGCAAAATAAAGAAGTAGAGCGATAAGAAGAAATAAACAACTTGGAAACTTTCTAAAAGTTTTTCATTGCATTGATTTAGAAGTATACCTATTCATTTTCAATTTCCCTCTTTAGAAGTCCACGCTGATTATATTCCCACAAAATTTAAACCTATTTTCAGTTGGATTGGAGAAAAATTTCAGCGACCAACTTGCATGATTGAGAAAAAGACGAGAACTTAAAATCAACAAAGTAGAAGGGCCGTACGTATTTTCCGCACTTAATATCGGAGTAGATGATGATGAAATCTCCTTCTTGCAGCCCATTCAATCGAAGAAACTCTCCTACAACATCAAATGTAGATATTGAATTTATACAGACGATTTTTTTTAAGAAAAAACTATGGTCATTAACTGCTTCTTACCAGTGTTTTCAAGTAGATACATCTTGCTCTTATTGTTGGGCCAAAACCTGAAAAAAAATATAAAAAAATGAAAAACTAAGCCAAAAAATCACAAGAACAAGAGATTATCTACCTGTATCGCATGTTCCAAATCTGGGAAGTAACAATATCTTCCATAACAAGGGTCATTCCATCTCTAGTCTGCAGTTCTGGCAAGTGGGTTTCAGCCTCTTTCTGCGATGAAGTTCATCATAACAAAGTAGATAAGACCTTAGAAGAAAACCCATTAGGTTATTTTCTCAAAAATAACAAACGAATGAATAAATTAGGAGATTTGGGTAAGAAAAGAAGCACCTTGGGTAATACTATCCTCCCAAGGCTTCCAACGTCGCTCTGTTTGAGTACTTTCTGGAGGAGGAATCTCAGATTCTTCTCGGCTTTCCATTCCTGGTTGTTTGCCGACGGCAGATGCCAGATTCATGTCAGTTTCTCGGCCCCAAGCTACGCATAAACAAAGCAGGCTTCTTTACTCGAATCAGGATCAACTATGAAAGAAATAAAGCATTGGGTCCAACTCTTATTTGTTGCCGAGGTAATAGTAGTTATGAATAGTTGTCAATGAACTATTATTTGTTGCCAAGGTAAGAGTTATGAATGGTCATCATTCGAACCCAGAGAAAGGGTAGACTACTTTGGATGGATCTAAAGGTTTTGTCAATGAATGGGACTAATTATAGAAAATCTTGGGTCGAACTTGTATTTGTTGTCAAGGTAATAAGAGTTATGAATAGTCATTATTCGAACCCAGAGAAAGGGTGGACTACTTTGGATTGATCTAAAGGTTTTGTCAATGAATGGGAGTAATTGTAGAAAATCTTGGGTCGAACTCTTATTTGTTGTCAAGGTAATGATAGTTATGAATAGTCATCATTCTGGAAAAGGGCCTGTCGACGTGAACAATTACCAAAATCGCAGAGAGATCGCCCTGCCGTCTCCGCCGTCTGATAGATTGGCTGCGTCGCCTCCTCGCGTCTTCGCTCCACTCCGACCGGCGCAAATGATGCGTCTAGAGCTGGAGGACAGATGATATCACCACAAACATGGGGAAACCCAGGCTTGTTTGTTGCGTAAAACAGAACAGAGAATGAACGCCTGTAGAACAGAGAATGAACGCCCGTAGAACAGAGAAACCAGAAAGAAAAATAAAATTTCGATTGAGATGAATTGAAATATAAAAACTGAGAGGAATCGGAAAAAAAAAACTGAGAGGAATCGAAAAAAAATAGAGAGGAATCGAAACAAAAAAAAAAAACAAAAAAATTTAGAATGATAACCAAAAAAATCATACGGTACCTTGACGGGGAAGGTTCCATGGGGGAGTATAGGAAGACGACGAGCTCCCTCAAGCGGCATTAGGCGGTCGGAATCTTCTGGCACCTTCTTCCTGCGCCTGCTTCTACGTTGGAGAGGAGGTCGAAGAGGCGCCCTTTTCTCTCCTTCTCTCTATCTCCTTATCTTCTCTCTCTATAGCGCGTCTCTCTCTCTCTCCCCCTTCCCTTTAATTAATCTCTTAGGCTATCCCGATGATGACGTGGATATCCACGTGGCAGCCAGGTGGATTCCGTCTGGCCAGGATTCCACCTGGCAGGCGACGTGGAGATCCACGTCATCACCAGGATAGCCTCTTTTCAATTTCAAGAGTTGGGGATATACGGTGCGAAAAAAAAAGTTTAGGATATCTCTCAGACTTTTTTGAAAGTTTGGAATATACCGCGCTATTATCCCGATTTAAAATAAAAGAGAGAAGAGAGAGAAGAATGGTCAAAGATTACGGCTAAGAGAATAAAAATATATTTTTTTTTTTTTTAAAAAAAAGACCTTTTGTCCTTTTCTTTTGTTTTTATTATTTCAGGGTGACGTGGAGCATTCCTAGCCGTTCAAATGACAAAATCACTTGCCAATGATTGCAGGCTGACGACGCGCACAACCATGTGTCAGGGCGTGATCCGAGAAAGCAGAAAATGAGAAATAATCATGCTAGCCAATCAAAATGCGCCATTTCCAATCTTATTGGAGGAGAGATAAATAAATCCAACGGCTCAGATTTTTTGTCACTAAAACCTTGATATTGGAGGGTACGTTCGTCTTTTCCCCCTCTACAATCCAGACGGTTGGATCTTTAAATGGAGGTCTGGAAAAGGGCGAAAATCACTTTTTGGATGCTCTCCCCCAAGCAATTGGCCACAAAGAGCACAGGAGGGGTTCTTGAAGTCGACAGATCTTGCTTTTGCACTCAAAACTTTAAGTTTCTGATTTGTATTTCAACAATCTTCTTGAACGATTCTAAAACGCCGAGGCATGGGCGGAATGTACATGCCCTAGAAGTGTGTTTTGAATGAAATTAGCACTTTTTTTTTATTCTGATCCAAGATCCGATTTTTTATCCTTAATTCTAGATAAATTTAAAACATTTCTGTTTCATTAGATTTTTGATTTAGGGTCGGATTTCATCTTTTCCCCAATTTCTTCACTTTCTCTCTCTAGGTTAATTTGTTTAGTTTCTCTCTCTAGATTTCGATTTTTATTTTTTAGGAGTTTAATTTAATATATAAAAAAACCTAAAATAAAATTTTAATCGAAAATTCGTCTATCTTGAACTCCAATTTAAAGATCTCTTTCTTGATTATTTAATTCCCAATTTTAATTCATAAAATTGTTTTATTATTTATAATAATTGGGAAATTAATAATCTGAATTAATCTGAGCTTAAAATTATAGAATTCCTATCTTGAATTTTCTGACCGAAATATTAAAAATCAAAATTAAGTTTTACTTAATTTTGATTAATTAAAGAATATTATTAAGGATAATTAAGATTTATTAATTGCAAAATTAATTCATTCTTGAATTAATTTATTAAAATTGGATAAAAATTCTCATTTGTTGCCTCCCTGTGGTTCGACCCCTTACTTGCTCTATATTCATATTGAGTGATTAAGGCAAATTATAAATTTTATTGCATAAGTCTAAAAGCCCAAACAACGACATATTTTAAGTACATTTTTAGGCTTATCAGTAGCCTACCACAAGAATTCATGGATTCATACAGATCAATTCAGTGAATGCTTTCTCTAAAGAGCACCAACCTTATGTCCTAGATCATACTTAAAAGTAGGATCATATGGTATAATCCAAATGAGATAGTTTGATCTCTTCCTTGTCATATCATTGAATAGGAATATTTCAAATATATAATTATATAATTGTGATCATTATATTGTGATTTTATCATAATTCACAATGTTATTTCACAAATACAAAGAGTTCACCATAAATAGCGCACAACATAAATCATAATGTTGTGGTTGAAATACATTCTGACATATATGTGTTATTTATATTCATTGAAATTAGTATTTATTTATAAATTTTATTTAATTTGATGTCTCTAATGAAGTAGTTATATTTAAGAAGTGATCAAATGAAAAATCATGAGTCTTTGGATTACAATGATTCCTATTTTAAGGATACTTTAGATAAAATCAAAATACCTGGGAATAGGATAATTATCCAATACTACTCACATGATGAGTATGTTAGATCCTATATCCATTAGCATGGAGACACTAAAAAAGGGAGTGTGTGGTCTTTTGGGAAAGACCGTTGAATTTATACTATATGAATTTCTGAATTGAATTATACCTAAGTGTCAATCAGAATTATTCATATTATAGTTATAAAAGCAATTATTATACATGAGACACCAAAGATACACTAGTTCAACAGTTGTGTTTTACTATGATGTGTGTATTTCTCTATTTATGATTCATATTGATTATGAGTTCCAGGTGGGATTACTTGCCTTCCACGTAAGAGGTTATTTCTTGAGGAAAAAGATATCGTTAAATGACTGGTTTGGGTAGTGAAAATGTTAGAGCAAGTGTTTTCCACTGATTTCCCTGAGCCATAGCTACTAACTAGAATCACTGATTCTATTATTTCCATCTTTAAGGCCATTTATAATATTTATTGACAAACCCAAAATGAGCCAAGCAATCAGACACATTTTTAAGGCCATTTTAAAATAATTTTGTTGATATTATTTCCATCTTTATACGGTCATTATTTCTTGTATTAAATTGTACATTTTGTTGAAACCATACCTTTTATGATACTCTCCCCTTAATTTACAGGCCCCCTAATTCTTATTAAAAATATGCTTAAAATATTATTACAGTTAATTAATTTTATCCTTCTCACTAATATGTTAGTTTCATGGATAAAGTAAAATTTTTCTTAAAAAGAAGAAGAAGAAGAAAAAATAAAAATTGCATTTTATGAAGCATTAGAGGCATCTGCGCTGAGCATTCTTGAGCTGCTCAAGCCACCCACTAGCAAGCCAGAAAATAGGGCCCAAGACTGCATGCAGCTTGCAAACTGCTGACGGCCAATTAGCTGCACACAAAAACACAAACTAAGCTTAAGTAAGCCCAATAGGGTGCCCAATAGTAGAGGTAACCCATGCACACGCAAGGGAGATGTCATTTCATTTTGTTTGTCATGTTTTTTAACATCTTTTGATATGGGATTATATCTGATTGACTCTTTTATCTCCGCACTATGCCTGGTGGACAAGTAATGAGATAGATCGCGGCCCAATGGGCTGCTATCTTAAAATAAATAGGTAGACACCTTCACTGGGCTTTGAGCCAACCTGGCCCAAAGCCTGCATTATAATGGGTTTGTATAAGTACTCAAATATAATCTCAATCATCTAATCTTCTTTTGGAAGATCACACAATGAGATTTATTATCATTTTTAAATATTTTTCTTTTTTTTATAGAGGCCTTTGATTGGCCACGATGACTAATGAGGAAGATGAGACCCCTTGGCAGATGCATCATGTGAACGAATGTTGGCGGGCCAGGCGAACAAGGATGCAGATATGGCTGGGGGTATACCAAAATTAAAGTTGTCCATGATTGCAATCGAATGGCAACCATCAGACCCCATATGAATGAGATCAGCCGATCAAGGGCAGTTTTGTCCATCTTTACCCTTGGCCCTTGATACCATTGGCTGGACAACAGTTTTCAGCCAACAAAGGATCACTAGTTGTGATGGACATATATGTGGGTGACGAGCCAGTCACACATTTGATGTCTCATTTCATCTTCATTAATACAACATATTCATTATAGTGGACGTGTGACGCTTATGATGAAGTCCCATGAATATATGATCTGACTTAGTGAATTATGATAAGATTTTAATATTGAGATTACTAGTCTTTAAGCATGTGTTCTAATTATTCCTATTTGAAGATAATCAAGAATGACAACAGAATATCTTGATAAAATAACACTATCCAGCCTCACTCATACGATGAGTATGGTTGTCCTTGCAATAATTAGTGTGGATACACTAAGGATAGATAGTGGGTGCTCTTTAGTGAAAAGAATTCACCGAATTGATTCGTACAAATCCCTAAATGATATTATACCAAAATGTCAATCAGGTTGATTGATGTCATTGTTGTGTTAGTGGTCCTTAGACCTGAAACACCAAAGACGTGTTGCACACAAATAGTTGTACTTTGACTATCACCAACGAGTCCTTAATCATGGGATTCTAAATAGTCTTAGTTCAGGTGCATCAAGAAGTTCACAAAGATGATTGAGTGGTCAATATGGGATTCTCCACCCTCATTCAAACAGGTGATAGCTCAAAAAAGACAAAGTGATGAAGTCCTTGGCCAAAGCAATGAAATATCAGAGAAGAGTTGTCCGATGATTTTCGATTAGGGTTTAACTTAGATGATCAATTAGGGTTTGATAGTTGACCATACCCTAAGTCATCTTTGGAGCGTTAAGTGGATGAACGACTATACGTACATAGTAACGAATGACGAACATGTCGCATGAGTGAGTTGATACACACTCCTTTGTACCTTCAAGAGTGCGAGTTGTAGCTTGGTACCCCACGTGTTGGAGACTCGACCTACTGATCGGGTTAAACTGATGCAGCATTAATTAATCTATAAGATGATATAGAAAATTAATTTGGAAGGCCAACAAAGGTTATTGTGATGTTAGAGTTCTTAACTAGACCTAATAGATTGCCCTAAAAGGTCACACGCAAATGAGCTTTCAGATGTCAAAATGTATACCTAATTTTGGGGGTTTTAATAAAAATATCCATATAGTATAAATAGAGGAACACCTTGAACAAAATTCACCCAAGCCAGAATGGTTCAGGGGCCTTCTCCTTGTACAACCCTTCTCCCTATGGCTCTTTTTCATTCTTGATGCGAGTGGGATGATGTAACTATGTGAGAAAGGCTGAATGGGGCTCTTCAATGTGAAGGAGGAGATTCAATATGCTGAGGACCGCATGGATAAATCTAGATGCGGTGCATAATAGTACATTTATGAGAATAATTTGAAGATTGAAGGAATCATGGATGTAATCAATGCACAGTTTTTTCATTTCAAAATTTTGTTGATATTGTTACAATACGTTGAAGGCTTTTGTTTTAAATTGCTTTGAGTTCTTCATCCAGATCTAAACCTCTAGAACCCAAGTGGTTACTCATGAGGACGTCAAAAATTAGTTGGATGCATCCCTTGGGAGATATAAGATGAAGTTTCCATCCTCTTAGATTCTTTTTGAACTTGTCCACAAGAACCTCAAGATAATGATGTAGTCCAAAGCCTTGAAATATAGTACACACAAGATAGTCAAAAGGCAGGCATCCTTATGAGTATGATGTATAGTGCTAGATAATGTGAGAGCATTTTAAAGTAGTGGATGGGCCTACCGTAAGGCTTCTCTTTGGGTGTTGACGAGTCCTTATATATAGTTAATATATCATAAGTCCCTGCATGGATTTTTAAGGTCCATTGGGGAAAAATGACTACATCATATGTGAATAGAGTGTGAGATAATTAAGCAACATATTTCTGAGTAGTATGGTTGGATCAGACCCTAGGTGCATGCTTGTATGATGGATTGGTTGATGAACTCTTCCATCAAGATGAAAAGGGTGGGCGAGATCTGTTTACCATGACGCAGACCAAATGTGGTAATGAAGCGAGTGGAGTTTCAGTCCACCAAAAGAGAGAAATTATTCTATATGATAAAAGCATTGACAAGGTGCGTGAACGGACTGGTGAAACCAAAGCATCACAACACTATGATTAGAAAAGTTCAGTTGGCTCCATCAGAGGATAATGGTAGTATAGTTACTGGGGTAGCTCAAGAACTAACATGATATTGCCATGGATCTATCAACCGTTGCCAAATCCACACTTCTCAATAAAAATGAGTCTATTATTTAAAGTCCCTATTTCGTTTTTGATGGTTGTATCTAACTTTATATCATACATTGCAAAAAATAATAATGGGTTGACAGTCTTGAAAATAAGCTAGGTTATCTACTTTTGGGATATGTGGAAGAGAAGTAGAATTATAGCTTCTTGGGAAAACTTTTCAGATGAATATCTCATTGATGGAATGCATTAATTTGGTACATATAACAACCCAAAATTCTGTATAAAACTATTATAAGAAGTCATCACACCCTAGGCCCTTCTTTCTACTAAGAAGACTACATCCTTGATTTCCACTCATGTAGGAATGACCGGGTGGCTGTTATTTTCATAGTCTCTCACTTGTTGTGGAATAGAGGAGAGTATACTCTCAATCATCATTGTCGCGGGAGGTAAGAAGGGTATTGAAATAAGCAACACCAATCTCTTCTAATCATTTAGGGTCATGATTTTATGTCTCTAGTAGGGACATGTAATAAGCTAGATATCTATGGTGGAACGAGGTGTGAAAGAAAAATATATTTCTCGTGACCTCCTAAAGCCATTGGACATGTGATTTCTGGCGATAGTAAATCTCTTTTCGCCGCAGGGCCTCATCAAGCTGTTCACTTAACCTAATCCTCAGCTCCCAACATAATTCCCTACAGCAAATGTACTCCAAAAAATAATCTCTGATTCAGAATAGTGAGATCTTATTCAAGAAGTGACAATAGGTGTTACCATTCTAAGTTTCCTTGTGCTGGAATGAATATTATCTAAGGTAATCATAGGATCAATAAGTCTCACCATTTGTAGTTTGTGCTTATTGATAAGTGAGATGAGGTGTGACTGAGGGGAAGGTTTCCTAGCTCTCAACAATTCCAAATAAGACTTCGAATCGTACACACTATTGGCTCAAGCGATATATTCACAGTTGAACATTGTAAATTCGACACAAAATATAGACCTCTTTTCATGGCTAGCTATCTTGACTAGAGATTGTCCAACCGATATCCGATATTCGGAAAAAAACCGAGACGGTGTCTGATATCGGATCTCGGATATCGGTTGATATTCGTCCTTTAGGTCTAGACAGATATTGATGACGGATATGGGGGGGGGGGGGGAGGGACGAAATGGGTATCGGATACCGGATATTGGATTTTGATATCCGGATATCGAAACTGGTATTCGGATATCGATATCTGATATCGACAGGAAAACTAACTTTTGTCAACACTTTCAATGACTAATGTACATCGATCGTATGCTTTTGGTGTATTTTCATCCTCAGTTAATATATATAGTGCAAGATTTTTATTTCTTTCATATGGGATAACAGGATTCAAAGTTTAATGTAAATTCTGAATACTGTTATCCCACATGAAGGAAACTAGAAATTTTGCTCTTTATATATTAAATGAGTCTGACTATACATTAAATGATAAAATAACATTTTAACCTATAGTCACTATATTTAAAGCTCCTTATATATATTATTTATTCAATATATTAACATATTGTCCAATAAATAGAGCTAAAAATTTCTATTTTCTTCCATATGAGATAAAAGGATGCAGAGTTTGATGTTAACTCCGGATTCTGTTATCCCATGTGGAAGAAATTGAAAGGATTCTGCTGTATATATTAAACAAGTAACTTAATCAATAAAAAGCTCCCAATTACGTTGATCCATTCCAACAGCTGAATAATTATGGGCTAATTATATTTTTAAATAGCCTCTCTAACTTGGATATCGAAATCCGATATCCACGCCCGATATCTGATATCGTCATCCTCCCCGAGCGACAGAGGCGGATGACGACATCAAGACGGATATAGATATTGGATATAAATACTGTAGCAATCGATATCCGATATCAGTATCCAATATCCGGATATCGAAAAAAAACAGATACAAAAAAAATTGATTTCCCATATCCGGAACAACATCCATCCGGATACTGTAATCGCATACCGGTATCGGGACAGGCAAA
Source organism: Wolffia australiana (assembly GCF_029677425.1). Lineage (NCBI taxonomy): Eukaryota > Viridiplantae > Streptophyta > Magnoliopsida > Alismatales > Araceae > Wolffia > Wolffia australiana. The sequence continues at coordinate 9,802,956 of NC_135852.1, forward strand.
CCCTAATCTTGACATATAAAGCATATGTTTATCTATAAAAAATATGTTTATGAAAACCTAAAAAATGTTGTTATCAACCCTTAATTTTTTTAACATATTCTAAAAATTATTGATTTTATGTGAAAAAAGTAAATATTTGATAATAAAGTATCGGGAATGAAATTGTGACATTTTGATGGGTGTTAACCTTTAGGTTTGTGGCATTTAAAAATATTTATGCATTTAAATAATCATATATCATCTATACCAATAATTTATTTTATTTTTAGGCAAATGATTTCATTGGGGATATCTTTAAGAAGCCAAAAGGATTCAGTTTTAGATTATCACATCATCTTAGTGTAATTTGACATGTTTCAATCAAACAAGCGAGACGAAAGTAAGCTAATCGAAAAATTATTAAGACATAAATCTATCATGACCATGCAAAAGAAAATTGCTTTCATCAAGAATTTCCTTTTCAAACGGCATGAAGTTATTTAACATTTTGGATCCCGTCGTCTAATGACCATCCAAAGATATGTCAATTAGTATTTAGATGAAATGGATAGCAGAAATACTATTGTGCAAGACAATGGCATTAGTAAAAAAATAATTTTGATTCATGACTACTGACAGAATTAAACGTGTTGAAACGCGGGCCATGACATATGAAACGTTAGCGCAATATGAAAAGCAAACAAAAACTGATTTTAATTCAAGAGCTCATAGATCGTAGATGGTGAAAATAAACAGCAAGATACTAGTTAATGTTTAAAGACTGCTCCTACTTTTTTTTTCAAACAGATCGACACCACATCGTCATTTAAAAACTGGAAAGAAAACTTGATGCAAAGTTTTTGACTCAATCATTAAGAAGAACTTCATTTAATATTCTCTATCGTGGAGATTACAAATATTGGTCGATGGAACCATTGTTATTACATTAAAAAAAATCCTATATTGTAACGCGTGTTTTTTCTTCAAATTCGAGTGTTTTAGTAAGTATCACAAACTGATGAGTAACCGTAAAGATACCAGCAATTCGCTTGAATAGGTTTTAGCCCAGGCTTCATTAAGTATGAGTATTGAGGGGTTGAGATTATCTCAATATTATTTGACCATGAGGGTAAAATGTCGAGTTTTGTACGATTAGGAGCCTGATGCTCCTGTAAAAAGCCCCAGACGTAAATTGTTTCAATGTACCGTGATTTTTGTCAAGCCTACCTTTTCCTCTTCATCGCTTCCTCTCATATCCTGGACCTTGAATCATGCCCTTCCACTCTGCTGGCATCAACGGAGGGTAAGAACTTCGGTCATAGACACGTACTGCTTCAAAGTGAAATAAGAGATCATGCAAAACAGACAACTGGGGACTCGACGAGGGGCTGCACGCCAACGCAAATACACTACAACGACAACGCGATTAAAGCTAAAAATGGGTCCCATATCCACATTATAAGTGGACGGAGATCTCTGAACCTTTCAAGAAGATCCAACAAAATATATAGATTATATCCTCAGATAATCTGATAGCATCCAATGAGTAACCTGGAAATCTGTCCGCAAATGATTTACTGTAAGACCAGTCGTTGCATGAAGAATCCAAACCGACAGCTCCCAATTGAGATCAATTGTAGCCCGCGTAGGAATATGAAGAAATCCAATTATCCATGCCCGTGGGCCTGGACTCATGAGTCGTGACGAACTTTCTCTCACGCTGGAGGTACGATGAATATCTGAACTTGTGGCTGGGCACGATGCTATCAGACGGTATCAGGGCTAGGCCAATAGGGCGAATGCACAGGATACCGGATACGCTGAACTGGAGGAACTCCAGATCGCCGCAAGGCGACCCCGGATGCTATTAAAACATTCAGTGATAGCCTTCCATAATCTCAGGTCAAGTCCAGCGTCCTGCCAACGTCTAAGAAGTAATCGACGTCGTCCCGCCAGAAGACGATGGCAGCCACCATGGCCCTCTCCTCCCCTTCCATGGCCGGTAAGGCGGTCAAGGTCTCCCCCGCCGGCTCCGAGGTATTCGGAGAGGGCAGGATCTCCATGAGGAAGACGGCAGCCAAGCCCAAGCCCGTCTCCTCCGGCAGCCCCTGGTACGGCCCCGACAGGGTCAAGTACCTCGGCCCCTTCTCCGGCGAGGCCCCCTCCTACCTCACCGGCGAGTTCCCCGGCGACTACGGCTGGGACACGGCCGGGCTCTCGGCCGACCCCGAGACCTTCGCCAAGAACCGCGAGCTGGAGGTGATCCACGCCCGCTGGGCCATGCTCGGCGCGCTGGGCTGCGTCTTCCCCGAGCTGCTCGCCCGCAACGGCGTCAAGTTCGGCGAGGCGGTCTGGTTCAAGGCCGGGTCGCAGATCTTCAGCGAGGGCGGGCTGGACTACCTCGGCAACCCCAGCCTGGTGCACGCGCAGAGCATCCTCGCCATCTGGGCCACGCAGGTCGTCCTCATGGGCGCCGTCGAGGGCTACCGCGTCGCCGGCGGGCCGCTCGGCGAGGTTGTCGACCCGCTGTACCCCGGCGGCAGCTTCGACCCGCTGAACCTGGCCGAGGACCCAGAGGCCTTCGCGGAGCTGAAGGTGAAGGAGATCAAGAACGGCCGCCTGGCCATGTTCTCCATGTTTGGCTTCTTCGTGCAGGCCATCGTCACCGGCAAGGGTCCCCTGGAGAACCTGGCCGACCACCTCGCCGACCCCGTCAACAACAACGCCTGGGCCTACGCCACCAACTTCGCCCCCGGAAACTAAGGTTTCGCCGGTGCCTGTAAACCCATGCCGGATTCCTTCTCCAATCATACGCACGAATTCTAGTGGGTGTTGGGGCCGCTGGCTTCGCGGCATCTGTGTTCCGATTTTGTAAATTATTGCTGTGAAGATTTTAATGAATCTCAAATTTGCAATCACGTATCCTTACAATAGGGACCATAGTAACTTCCACTTTTTTCTCCATTAGAATTAGGACACTTCCGAATTTCAGTCCGATCGAACTTCTGTTTGATCTCTCGTACTTCTCGCGCTCTCGCATTCTCTCTCTGGCTCTCCATCCCTCCCTCTCTCAATCTCTTTCTCTCTGTGTGTCGCTCTGTTTCTCTCTCTCCCTTTCTCTCCCTCTCTCTCCCCGTGTCTCTCTCGCCCTCTCTCGCTCTTTCGAAATCATAATCTATCTGTCTCATACTCTGTGTCTCTATCTCTCTCTCTCCCTCTCTCGTACAATCATTTTCTCTATCTCTCTCTCGCCCTCTCTCGTACTCCCCGTTTCTCTATATCTCTCTTTCTGTCGTCTCTTCTCCCTCTCTTCCGCACAATATTTCTCTCTCCATCAGTCTCTTTGTCGCATTCTCTCTCTCACTAACTCTCTTTGTCGCACTCTCTCTCACTAACTCTCATTGTCGCACTCTCTCTCTCACTTGCTCTCTTTGTCGCACTCTCTCTCTCGCTAACTCTCTTCGTCGCACTCTCTCTCTCACTAACTCTCTTTGTCGCACTCTCTCTCTCCCTCTCTTGATCTTGTTTTCATGCTCTCTGAGAGTTCGCCCATCCTGATACCGGTACCGGATGCCGGTATCGGGACGGATGCTGTGTCGGATACCGGAAAGGCAATTTCCGGTATCCATTTTTTTTCGTCCCGATGTCGGCATCTGATACCGATATCCATCCGGATGTCGGCATCCGTCTCCGTGGCAAAGGGACAGATGGCGGTACCGGATATCAGATGTGGGTATCGGAAACCGATATCCACATCAGATTTAACCTATTTTGAATTTTGATAGGTCCATCGTGTATTTTAGATTCAAACTTTTGAATCGAAAATACACGGTCAGACCTCAGACGAGGCAGGCGATGGCGGACGACGGCAGCGCAGGGCTCATGGTGAACGGCGGCGGCTACAGCGGTATGTCTTCTCATCTTTCACTTCAAATGAATTTAAGTAAATCGTAGTTAGCTTCAACCACGCACTTCCAAGGAACGGCATTCGATTGCACCGTGTGGCATCTCCTCTGCTCTGTACTTAGCTTCACCCAACAAAGCCCTAATGCTGAGTCTCTATATGAAGAGCCCACGTACTTTCTAGGCAGTAACTTACTTACTGCCAAGGCCATGGGGCGAATTCAGGAGTGCCACGAGGCGCCAGCTCCGCTCGTAGATTCCTTCTTCCTCTCTGCGCTATGCTTCTCTCAGGCCAAGCCTGAACTCAGTTCAAACGCTCTTCTTGGCGGCCCTCTCTTGGCAAAATTATTCGCTTGCCACCATTCCTTCGGCGATGCCAACCGGCCCACCTACTGCTGCCCCCCCAAGAAGAGACATTGACCAGAGACTCGTCCAGTTCGATCTCTCCAAGCTGTCCCAGACCCAGAAACGCGTTTGCCGAGCCATCCACCATCTCGACGCAGGTTTCATCGCCAAGTACGGGAAGGCAGTGGCCATTATGAAATCTCTGCCCTCGGATCACCCCCACAGCTTCTTCCGCCAAGCGAACAACCACTGTCTCTACTGCACCGGCTCCTACGACAAAGTGAGTTCCTCCTCCCTGTTCAAGATCCACTACTCATGGCTCTTCTTCCCTTGGCACAGAGCCTTCCTCTTCTTCCATGAAAGAATTCTCAGAAAACTTATTAGAGACGAGACCTTTGCCTTACCCTACTGGAGCTGGGACACGCCGGAGGGAATGCAGATCCCGGAAATCCTCACCAAAGGAGTACTTTGCGACGGCGAGAGAGGCAAAGCCCATCTTCCCCCGACGATCGCCAATTTGAACTACAACAACGAGGAGAGCGTCAGACCCTCCAACGAACAAGCAGATGGTCTCTGGGGCAAAGAAGAGGGAGCTGTTCCTGGGTTGTAAGTTAACCGCGGGTGAAGAACGATTCTGCGACGGGCCTGGTACAGTGGAAGGGGCCCCGCATAACACCCTCCATTCCTGGGTAGACAGCGGGGTTAACCTGGAGAGAGAGGACATGGGCATGTTTTACTCTGCAGCGAAGGATCTGATCTTCTACGCTCATCACTCCAACATCGACAGGCTGTGGGAAGTATGGAAGGAGCTCAGAGAAGGGAAAGATGCGGAATTTGAAGAACACGCGTGGCTCGACAGCGCCTTCACCTTCTACGACGAGAATTTCCGCTTCGTGAGAATCAAAGTCTGGGACTTGCTCGATAGCTACAAGCTCGGCTACGAGTACGAGGAGATCCCCTTGCCTAGGTTCAATGCCAAGCCGAAGCCGACGGGGTCTTCGGCAGCCTCTATAATGAAGAGAAAGAGTGTTTCTCTGCTATCGCGAAGAGCAGCGATGGAGAAAGAGCAAGCTATCATCTTGAGTGTGACTTTTGAAGTTCATCGTCCAAAGCATGGGCAGTCGAAGGAAGAGAAGGTGAGAGAAAGAAGAGATTATCGTCGTGGAGGGGATTGATAAACTCAATTTTACGGTGTTTTTTACTGGTTATTTATCAGTTGAATTCGTGTGAGGATTGAGCATATGCAACGAAATTTATAACCTCACAGCCTTTGGCAAGCAAGGGTCGATCCACAGGAAGCAAAGAACACCGCGGAAAATTCTTTTCTATTAAATCAGTCTATTCAGTTCTCTAATTCCAAGTGTTAATCTCTGTAGAAATTTTCTTCAGAATAAGTTGCAGAGAATTCCATAAAAGTATGGATTCCGCTAATTCTTCAGTCAAATTATCTTCAGTTAAGTTTTACGGAGATATCTTGGCAAACTCAATTGAGCAGAACCGTCAGCAGAGAAATTTTCTTTGTTGACGGTTCACTTATGCCCTGTGAGGAAATTGAGCAAACACCCTGCGGGTGTTTGTGCACGCGCGAACACCTGCGCGCGAGTGAGCCTGCTCGCGGCGCTGCTGCACGCGGGCTAAACTGCACGTGGCGCTGCTGCGCGCGGGCTAACCTGGCGGCTGCTGCGCGGGCTGGCTAACTGTGGCGCTGCTGCGGCGCGGCGAGCCTGCTCGCGGCGCTGCTGCTGCGCGGCGAGCCTGTCTTGGCGCTGCTTTGCGCTGTGGCGGCGCTGCTGCGCTGGCGCAGCGCGTGTGGCGCCGCCCTGCCTGTGGCGCTGCTGCGCGGCGAGCCTGCTCGCGGTGCTGATTCGCGCAGGCGAGCTTGCTCGCTGCTTGGATTGCTGGCAACCTAGGCTGAGGCCTGGGTTGCTAGCAGTTGGAAGTTCTGCAGGGAAGGAGTTCACGATCGGATGCGAGAACAATGAAATTTTTGCTAGACAGAATGGAAAACGATTCAATCAACTATGGGATTCGAAATCAAACGTAACCAAAGGAACAACAGAAATTGGAAATGCTGAAGACACAGCTTGTGATCTTCAGCCCAACCCTGATTGTCTTAGAAGGGAGAAGAAGATTGTACCAAAACCGAAACGCTCACGCCTCCTTGTGTCACTCCTTCCGGGCAAGGCGGCGATCGTCGTGCTCCAGCTACTCCTCGGCTTGCTTCTCTCCCAGCTCCAATGCTCATCAGCCTTGGAGGGTCTGCAGAAATCCTTTCTCTCCAAGCCCTAGCTTCCTTGAGAGAAATTCTGGACAACCTAAAATCAACTCTCAAGAGAGTATTTATAGGTTTCTCTTAAGTCATGCCCAGGGGCATTTTCGTAATTTCTGCTTCTTTGAATTTTTGCCCGCTCCTCTTGATCCTCGTCTCTTTCCTTGATCTTCTTAACCTGTCTCTGAATGTTTACTAACCATAAAATGTTAAATATATTCCACTTGATTCAAAGGATCAAGTGGGGTCAGTGATTTTATAAAATGATGCATATGCATGATATTAGCATGAATTAACATTATAATTTTGATGAATGAAAACTAAAAAGTTTAATTATTTGATGACATATTTGAGAGTCATCAAACACCCCCCAACTTAGATCATTACTAGTCCCTTAGTAATGACATGCAGGTGAGAATAAAAGATGATCTCAAGTTGACCCTCGACTTCCGATAGCTTTGATTCATGCTCTTTTCAAGGAGTATTTTCAGCAATTGAACTTGACCAGCATAGGAGAAATTTAGGATCTATCTCAGCCTTCTACCTCAACTAAGTGCACTTGATCTACGGAGTACATATAGTAAGTACATAGTATATGGAGTAAGGTCGAGTTAACACCCCAAGCGCACTACTGGACAAGGCGTGGAGAGCGGTGCTAATGGTAGCTCAATACTATGGCTATAGTAGCATCGGCTCAAACACATGGGAGACAGCTTTTCCACCTTTATTTTCTTTGGCATTTGCTGCTTGTTGGTCATTTTTGATGACAATCAACTTTAGTAACTATGATGCAAGCTTTTGCTTGTTTTTGCGCAATGCAGCTTTCACTTTATAATTTGGTGGCGCTTATCCACTACCCATGTGCCGTCCTTAGTAGACCGGCAGCTTATTCCCCCGACGAAGTTTTGTATGCTTCTTGGTTCAGGGAGCTTCACTCACATCATAATAATATTGCCAATGAGCTAGCACTAACCCTACTCTCCACTAAAGCTAAAAATTTCGTGCATGTAAGTGCTAACTCAACCCGAAGTCGGTGGTGAGGTGAGAGAAATATAATGGTAAGAGATGTGGATGGAATAGTACGTATCATAGTGCACCTAGCTTGGCTTACTTCACCTAGGATTTCCTAGCTGGCCACTCTTGCACCTCTACCCTTTTGAAAAGAATCGAATTATCATGCATATCATTGGACAAGCATCTCCTAGGATCATCAAATATCCATGGTTTGTGAATGCAAAACGAAAAATTTTAATGGATGATGCATGCAACTGTACTCCCCTCCCCCCAGTAAAAAGGCATGTTCCTACATGACAAATCATAATTACGAGAAAGGAGAAAGAGAGATCAAACCATGGAAGGAAAGGCGGCGATCAGCATTCGTGTTGTCCAGTGACGGTGTACCTAGCTTGGATAGGAGTAGCTGCACACGAAGGCAGAAAAAAAAATGAAGAAAACAAAAACAAAACACAGCAAAATAACAAAATAGAGAAAATAGGAAATGGAAGCAAAAACTAGTCAGATCATGAGCTCTCGTGCGGTGGCTTTTCTAAAGTAATATTCATGGGGCTATTAAGATCTTCTTCTTCTAAGTAGGGTTTGAGCCGTTGCCCATTCACAGTGAATTGTCTTTGAGATGTAGGATCAAAAATGGTAACCGCTCCATTCTCAAAAACCTGCTGAACAAGGAAGGGGCCATCCCATCGCGTTTTCAATTTTCCTGGAAAGAGTTTTAATCTAGAGTTGTAAAGCCATACTTTTTGATTCTCTACAAAAATTCGTCTCTTCAAGCTCTTATCATGAAACATCTTCATCTTGGCTTTATAAATCTTCGAATTCTCATAAGCCTCATTTCTTAACTCTTCCAACTCATTCAATTGAAGAAGTCTATGCTTGCCGGCTCTATCCAAATCTAGGTTGAGTTTCCTAATAGCCCACAAGGCCTTGTGTTCTAACTCAAGTGGTAGGTGACAAGCCTTCCCAAAGATAAGTCGAAAGGGAGACATGCCGAGAGGACTTTTGTAAGCGGTCCTATAGGCCCATAATGCCTCGTCTAGCTTCCTAGACCAATCTTTCCCATCCGGACGCACTATTTTCCTCAAAATTTTCTTAACCTCCCGATTGCACAATTCAACTTGGCCATTGGCTTGTGGGTGATAAGGAGTAGTGACTCGATGATGGACACCAAACTTCTTGAGGAGGTTCCTAAAGTTGTAGTTTGTAAAGTGGGAACCTCCATCACTAATGATGGCTCGTGGGAATCCATATCTATAAAAGATGTTTTTCTCAATAAAATTAGTCACTACCTTACTGTCATTGGTTTTGGAGGGAATGGCTTCTACCCATTTGGAGACATAATCGACAGCCATCAAAATATATTCATAACCATTAGAACTAGGGAAGGGTCCCATAAAATTGATTCCCCATAAATCAAATATTTCTACTTCTAGGATGGGTTGTAGGGGCATTCTATCTTTCCTATTCATGTTGACGGATGCTTGGCATGCTAAACAAGTATTATAAAATTTCTAGGCGTCATGAAATAATGTAGGCCAAAAGAAACCCGATTCAACAACTTTATGAGCTGTTACCTTGGCCGAGTAGTGTCCCCCTCCGGGTTTGGAATGACAGAATTCCAAAATGCTTCTTTGCTCGCTCTCGGGGACACACCGCCTCAAAATTTGATCTTGGCCTTGATGGAATAGCTATGGATCTTCCCAAAAGTAAAATTGTGCATCCTTAAGCAGCTTCTTCCTCTCATGAGACGTCCATCCTGTGGGAATTTTTCCTGAAACCAAAAAATTGACAATGTGCGCGTACCAAGGAAGCGATGTTCCTTGTGCGGTTAGGACATATTCATCAGGAAATGCATCATTTATAATCTCAGGTTGGGTGCTCATGATTCGAGAGAGATGATCTGCTACTACATTTTCACACCCTTTCTTATCTTTGATCTCTAAATCGAATTCCTGCAATAAAAGCACCCATCTAATCAACCTAGGTTTGGCCTCCTTCTTTGTTAACAAGTATCTAATAGCTGCATGGTCAGAAAAAACAGTAATTTTACTACCTAACAAGTAAGATCTAAACTTTTCTAAAGCAAAAATAATGGCCAGCAGTTCCTTCTCGGTAGTAGTATAATTTAGCTGCGCGTCCACTAAGGTTCTGCTGGCGTAGTAGATAACCACGGGTTTCTTGTCGATTCGCTGACCTAACACTGCACCTACTGCAAAATCAGAAGCATCACACATTAGTTCAAAAGGAAGGGTCCAATCGGGCCCTTGCAAGATAGGCGCATTAACTAAGGCTTCCTTCAATTTATAAAATGCATCTTTAGCTTCTAGTGTTAGTTCAAACTCATTGTTCTTAGACGATAAAAGATTTGTAAGAGGTTTGGAAATTTTAGCAAAGTCAAGAATGAAACGTCTATAGAAACCCGCGTGGCCGAGGAAACCCCTAAGGGTTTTTAGGTTGGTTGGAGGTGGAAGGCCCTGGATGATTTCAATCTTGGCCTTGTCCACTTCCAATCCACGGTTGCTGACCATGTGTCCCAGCACTACTCCCTCCTGCACCATGAAATGGGATTTTTCCCAGCTTAGGACAAGGTTGGACTCAATGCACCTCTTCAATACTTTGGTGAGGCTTAGTAAGCAGTTTTCAAAGGTAGATCCAAAAACTGAAAAATCATCCATAAAGATTTCTAGACATTCTCCTACTAAATCAGAAAAGAGGGCATTCATACATCGCTGAAATGTGGCGGGGGCATTGCATAGCCCGAAGGGCATACGCCTTAAGGCATATGTCCCTACGGGACTCGTAAATGTTGTCTTCTCTTGATCATCAGGATGGATGTTTACTTGGTTGTACCCTGAATAACCGTCAAGAAAATAAAAATATTGTTGCCCTGACAACTTTTCTAATATTTGATCCATAAAGGGTAGAGGGTAGTGGTCTTTCTTGGTTGCCTTGTTTAGCTTCCTATAATCAATACATACTCTCCATCCAGTGGTCAATCTCTTCTGCACCTCTTCCCCTTTTTCATTCACTTCTACTGTAATTCCAGATTTCTTTGGTACCATGTGTACGGGACTCACCCATCTACTGTCGGATATGGCATAAATAATTCCTGCATTCAACCACTTTATAATTTCTTTCTCAAGAACTTCTCTCATGTAAGGGTTGAGTCTCCTTTGATGCTCTCTACAAGGTCTTGCTTCCTCTTCTAAAAATATCCTATGTTCACAGATCGAAGATGGAATTTCCCTAATATCATCAAATGTCCAACCTGTGGCATTTTTATGCTCCCTAAGTACATCGAGCAAGTCACTTTCTTGTTCAGGAGTGAGTGATGAGGAAATGATTACCGGTAAGATTTTCTTCTCATCTAGATATGCATATTTGAGGGATGAGGGTAAGGGTTTCAATTCTGGTCCTACCTCTACCGAAGGGGAGTCTATGATTTCTTCCTCTAGCTCTCTGCCCTCTACTTGTGACAAGTATTCCTTAATCACATCCTCTCCGTCACCCCCTGCACACAATTTTAACTCCTCATTGCTTCCTAAGGGACATTTCATCATTTTTGATATATCAAGTTGAACTCTCTCCTTTCCAATTTTAAACTCCACCGTCCCCTTTTCCCAATCCATTATCGTTTTTGCCGTAACTAGAAATGGTCTTCCTAAGATAATAGGAGCTAAGCTAATGTTTCCCGATATTTTCACATCAGTCACTATAAAATCTACGGGTATTTCACAATTCTCTACAGTGATCATGACATCGGTTAACCTTCCCTCGGGTTGCCTAACAGTTCCATCAGCTAGGAGTAAATACATATGTATTTCCTCTAATTCTCCAAACCCACACTCCTTATATAATGCCGTTGGGATGATGCTTATGCTTGCTCCCGTATCTAATAAAACTTTAGAGAATGTGTTTACTCCAATGTCACATGTGATAAAAGGGGCTCCGGGGTCTCTCATTTTGATAGGGATGGCATTAAGGATGCTAGAGGCATTTTCAGATAATTTAACTACTTCCCTAGGCTTCCTAATAGTGCAAGAATCCTTAAGGTATTTCTTTAGGGAGGGTGCACACCTAAGCATGTCCTCTACAATAACAGTCATGGTGGCTCTTTTAAAGTTCTCAAGTAATCTATTTTCATAATCAAGTGTCGGTTTTTTCCTATTTAAAGCTGAAGGGTAAGGAACATGTTGGCCACTCGTAGAAGGTAGAGGTTCCTCCACGTAGGGAGAATCCTCTCCTTCCTCCTCTCTTGATTCATTCCCCTTCTTAGAATTCTCTATAGAATTCTGATAAGGATCCTGAAGTTCCTTTCCGTTTCTCAATTTTGAGATTGCTAGAACTTCAGGATCTTCTCCATTCGTATCATCATGAATGGAGTGTTGCACATGATGTAGGTTGCATGGATTTATTACCGGTTTCGTGGGAAGTTTATATGATGTGCAATGGGGCTCTAGAGTTATACCTTGGTGTTCAGGTGGTGCAGGTCTGAAGCTCTCCAATAGCTTCCTCATCTGTTCTTGGGACTCCAACATCTGCTTTGTTTGAAACTCCATCATGACTTGCATGCGCATCTCCATCTCCGCTCTCAACTTCTGATTTTGCTTCTCGATCATATCTGAAATAACCGGGGTTAGTGTAGAGAAATCAAGTTGAGTTTGAGAGGGAGCCTGATACTGCTGTTGGTGTCTTGATTGAAACTGCTGCTTCTGCTGAAATTGGTGTTGAAAAGGAGCTTTGTTCCCTTGGGTGAAGCTCTCTCCGTTTTGGAAATTTGGCCTCTTTTGACCTGCCCACGGTTGTTGCGGCTGGTTGAAGGCCTTCACCTCTTCTTCCATGGCTTGGCAGGCCCCATCTTCATGTTCCTTACTGAAGCAGAGAGAGCAGATCTTAGCTTTAATGATAGGAGAGTTACCTAAAAAGACATTCTTCAAGGTGGAGGTGAGCTCCTCCAATTTCTGGTTAGTCTCCCTTAGGCCCGCTTGTAGCTCTCCCTCCTTGGCGTTAACCTGCAGAACTCCTGCTCTTTTTGGCTGCAGGTTTCTCCCATTCTGATTGGCTCCAATCTCCTGCAAGTCAGTTTCTGCAACTCTCTCCAAAATATCGAAAACCTCATCCTCGTATGCGGTGTAAAACGTTCCACCCGTAGCGAGATTTACTTTGTTTTTCATAAAATCAGAGAGAGATTCATAAAATATTTGGGCTAGTTGACATTGCTCAATGCCATGGTGAGGACATTTCCTCAACAAATCATTGAATCTCTCCCATGACTCACTAAAGGCTTCTCTGTCATGAGGATGGAAATTGTGAATTTCTCTTCTATAAAAATTCGTTTTGGAGAGAGGGTAAAATTTCTGCAGAAATTTTCCTTGCATCTCTTCCCAAGAATTATAAGTGATTCCTAGATTACGATACCATGCAAACGCTTTATCTTTAAGAGTTAGAGGAAAATATTTCATTTTTAACATCTCCGTAGATATTCCAGGAACATTTTGAGAAGAGCATCTAATATGAAAATCATCAAGGAATTCTAACGGATTCTGTGCAGGTAATCCGTTAAATTCAGGTAGAGAATTGATCAATGCATTATCGTATCGAAACAAGATACCTTCACCGATGTTCAGATTTACATCGGTTTGTCGTAAGCTTCCGGATGGTGTAGACCTATCCAACATAGTTCTTCTCCTCTCATTCTGCTGATGTATCTCTTCAGCCATATTTCTCTCCTGAATTTCTGGTTCTGTGACTGTAGAATCCGGGATGGCGTCTCTACTAATTTTTTCTGCAGACTTCTCACCAGCTCCTGAGCGTGTTACTACCATAAATCTTCAGCAAAATGTTAGCAGACGATGAGCTGAGGATTTTAAAGTCCTTCAGCTTAAGAGGATAATAAAGAATGACTGTAGATTCAAAAAAACAAAAATTCCTACTGTACTACCGTGCTCCCCAGCAGCGGCGCCAGTTGATAAACTCAATTTTAGGGTGTTTTTTACTGGTTATTTATCAGTTGAATTCGTGTGAGGATTGAGCATATGAAACGAAATTTATAACCTCACAGCCTTTGGCAAGCAAGGGTTGATCCACAGGAAGCAAAGAAAACCGCGGAAAATTCTTTTCTATTAAATCAGTCTATTCAGTTCTCTAATTCCAAGTGTTAATCTCTGTAGAAATTTTCTTCAGAATAAGTTGCAGAGAATTCCATAAAAGTATGGATTCCCCTAATTCTTCAGTCAAATTATCTTCAGTTAAGTTTTACGGAGATATCTTGGCAAACTCAATTGAGCAGAACCGTCAGCAGAGAAATTTTCTTTGTTGACGGTTCACTTATGCCCTGTGAGGAAATTGAGCAAACACCCTGCGGGTGTTTGTGCACGCGCGAACGCCTGCGCGCGAGTGAGCCTGCTCGCGGCGCTGCTGCGCGCGGGCTAAACTGCACGTGGCGCTGCTGCGCGCGGGCTAACCTGCACGCGGCGCTGCTGCGCGCGGGCTAACTTGCACGCGGCGCGGCGCTGCTGCGCGGCGCTGCTCTGGCGCTGCTGGCGCTGCTGCGCGCGGCGAGCCTGTCTGTGGCGCTGCTGCGCGGCGAGCTGTCTTGTGGCGCGCTGCTGCGAGCGTTGGCGCGCGGCGTTGGCGCGCAGTGAGCTGCTGCGCGGCGCTGCTGGCGAGCCTGCTCGCGGTGCTGATTGCGTGGCGAGCTTGCTCGCTGCTTGGATGCTGGCAACCTAGGCTGAGGCCTGGGTTGCTAGCAGTTGGAAGTTCTGCGGGGAAGGAGTTCACGATCGGATGCGAGAACACTGAAATTTTGCTAGACAGAATGGAAAGCGATTCAATCAACTATGGGATTCAAATCAAAGCGTAACCAAAGGAACAACAGAAATTGGAAATGCTGAAGACACAGCTTGTGATCTTCAGCCCAACCCTGATTGTCTTAGAAGGGAGAAGAAGATTGTACCAAAACCGAAACGCTCACGCCTCCTTGTGTCACTCCTTCCGGGCAAGGCGACGATCGTCGTGCTCCAGCTACTCCTCGGCTTGCTTCTCTCCCAGCTCCAATGCTCATCAGCCTTGGAGGGTCTGCAGAAATCCTTTCTCTCCAAGCCCTAGCTTCCTTGAGAGAAATTCTGGACAACCTAAAATCAACTCTCAAGAGAGTATTTATAGGTTTCTCTTAAGTCATGCCCAGGGGCATTTTCGTAATTTCTGCTTCTTTGAATTTTTGCCCGCTCCTCTTGATCCTCGTCTCTTTCCTTGATCTTCTTAACCTGTCTCTGAATGTTTACTAACCATAAAATGTTAAATATATTCCACTTGATTCAAAGGATCAAGTGGGGTCAGTGATTTTATAAAATGATGCATATGCATGATATTAGCATGAATTAACATTATAATTTTGATGAATGAAAACTAAAAAGTTTAATTATTTGATGACATATTTGAGAGTCATCAGGGATACGTGTGAAGCGCGACATGCACGCTAAGTTTGACGTGTTCATTAACTTGGGTGCCGAGGAGGAGAAGATAGCCGGGCCTCTGGCGAGGGAGTTTGCTGGGTCGTTTGTTAACACTCCGCACCGTGCGAGGAGAATAGGAGAGACTGAAGGGAAGATGGGGAGGAAGGGGACGACGTTGAAGCTTGGGATTTTGGAGCTTTTGGAAGATCTCGGAGCTGATGAAGATGAGATTATTTGGGTTTCTTTGGCAGAGGCGGTTCTAGAGTGTTCATTACGGTTTATGGCGTGCATATTGAGTTTCTGAGATGACGTACTGGATTTCACTGCGTGGTGAAATACATTCATACTTTTTTTTATTTAATATTTTCCCGAGTTCAAAAAAAATACAATACATTGATTCCAGTATAAACTTTTACAGAGAGTTACGCATGGCTTGTTTCAAAGAACTTACGGCAGAGAATAAATGAGTGTGCACCAAAGCGAGATGGAAAATGAGAGAGAGCAAATAAATTGGTTGGTGATAATTTGTTGCCAAGCGCCACCACTACGTACAGTTGACTTCCTTTCAATTTTACATATAATTTTGTAAAAAAATTTCCCTTTCATTACCTTCAACCATATATTAACTTTGCGAGATAGAGATTTTGTGCAAGCGCAAATTTAATTTTACATATATCTTGGCTCAGGCAAGTTTATACCATAAAAAAATTAAGGAATCTCCCGTATGGGATTGTTTTGGAATCGAAAACAAATCCGGATATCGGTTTTCGATATTCGACATCCAGTATCCGCTTCGTCCCTCCACCTTCGGTATCCGATACCGATATCAGTCTAACCCCTTATAGACAGATATCGACCAATATCCGATATCCGATATCCGACACCGTCCTATTTTTTCCGGATATCGGATATCGGTTGTCTGATACCGGATGACGGACGGATATCGGTTGGGTGAACACTAGCTCTCTCTCTCTCTCTCTTCCACTCTCAGTCTTGTTTTCTCGCTCTCTCTCCCATACTCACTCTAGTTTTCTCTCTCCCTCCCTCCCACTCTGTCTTGTTTTCTCTCTCTCTCTCTCTCCCACTCTCACTCTTGTTTACTCGCATCTCGCTCTTGTTTTCTTGCTCTCCCACTCTTGATCTTGTTTTCTCGCTCTCTCTCTCTTCCACACTCAGTCTTGTTTTCTCGCTCTCTCTCTCTCAGGCTCACTCTAGTTTTCTCTCTCCCTCCCTCCCACTCTTGGTCTTATTTTCTCTCTCTCTCTCTCCCACTCTCACTCTTGTTTACTTGCACTGTAGCTCTTGTTTTCTTGCTCTTGTTTTCTGCTCTATCTCAATATCTGTCACACTCTCAATTTCTCTCTCTGGCTTTCATTTCCTCACTCTCTTTCTCTCTCGTATTATCTCTGTTGCTATCCAGATATCTGATATTGAAATCCGGAATTTGGATATCAACATCGATACAGAATATCGATATTCATCAGTACCGTAGCAACATATCTCTAAATACTGCATTGTGATTAGCCCATCTCCGATATCCGGCTCAGCGCCTATCCCGATATCGTTCATTTGATATCGGTGTTCGGGATGGCGAACACGGGAATTGTAATATCTATCTGAGACTCTCTGTCTCTCTCTCTGTCTCTCTCTGTCTCTCTGTCTCTCTCTGTCTCTCTGTCTCTCTCTGTCTCTCTCTGTCTCTCTCTCTCTCTCTCTCTCTCTCTCTCTCTCTCTCTCTCTCTCTCTCTCTCTCTCTCTCTCTCTCTCTCTCTCTCTCTCTCTCTCTCTCTCTCTCTCTCTCTCTCTCTCTCTCTCTCTCTCTCTCTCTCTCTCTCTCTCTCTCTCTCTCTCTCTCTCTCTCTCTATCTATTTCTCTCTTTGTCTCGCTCTCTCTCTTCCAGACTGGCACTCTCTTTCTCTCACGCACTTTCTTTCAAAGAAAGTTGGACGAAAACGGATGTGGTTTTTCAACGGATGGAACGGGGCTGAATGGACTTCCGTTCTGTTATCCGTCCATGGAAGTTTGTTTCATCCATTTCATCACTCGTCACTGTTTCATCATCTTCACAAGTCCATCATCATTATCCATCCCGTTCTTCGTCCGTTACAGAAAACGGAACAGATAACAGACGAAGGGATGGCGAAGTAGATAGAGAGAGAGGAGGGAGGGGAGCGATGGAAAGAGAGAGAGAGAGAGAGGAAGAGGAAGTGATAGAAAGAGAGAGAGAGGGAGGAAGGGAGAAGGAGAGGGAGTGATCGAGAGAGAGAGGAGGAAGGGAGAAGGAGAGGGAGTGATATATATAGAGAGAGAGAGGGAGGAAGGGAGAAGGAGAAGGAGTGATCGACAGAGAGAGGACGAAGGGAGAAGGAGAGGGAGTGATATATATATATAGAGAGAGAGAGAGAGAGGGAGGAAGGGAGAAGGAGAAGGAATGATCGACAGAGAGAGGAGGAAGGGGGAGGGGGAGGGAGAGAGATAGATATAGAGAGAGAGAGAGAGAGAGGGAGGAAGGGAGAAGGAGAAGGAATGATCGACAGAGAGAGGACGAAGGGAGAAGGAGAGGGAGTGATATATATATATAGAGAGAGAGAGAGGGAGGAAGGGAGAAGGAGGAGTGATCAAGAGAAAGTGAGAGAGGGAGAGGAAGAGGGAGTAATCTAGAGAGAGAGGGGGAGAAGGAGAGGGAACGATCAAGAGAGAGAGAGGAAGAGGGAGTGATCGAGAGAGAGAGAGAGGAAGGGAGAAGGGGGGAAGTGATCGAGAGATAGAGACAAAAAATGAGGGAGAAGGAGCGGGAGCAATCAAGAGAAAGTATTAAAGAGATGTGTCATAGTCAGAAGAACAGGACCGTATCTGATCCGCCGCCACAGGACCCCAAGCGTCGCACATCATAACCTTCCATCAAGTGTGATAATGATGAGTGCGCTGTTGGAATTCATTTGAACTTCTTCCGTTAAGTTTATAGTGCAGGAACATCCATTCCGATATATACCCTTGTATACCTTCTGCTTGATGTACAAAAAAAATTTCTGAAGTTTCCTTTATTTTCATCGTTTTCTCTCCGTTGTCATTACTATTTTCTTACATGGCATCAGAGCATGCTCTGTCGAGATCTGGAGGATCCTCTGATGAAGGCGTAATCTAATGCCAAAGGCGACGAACAAAATTGCCTGAAAGAACCACAGATGTTCCTTCGGTTGGAATCAAGCTTACACGCACCAACTACTTGTCGTGGATGCATTGTGTACAAGCCACCAAGGTGGCAGAATGGTTAGGTAAGCACCTCGTTCACGAACGACCCGCTTCTGGTTCAATGTTCACAGATCCTGAGCATCCATGATAGAAGAAGGACATGGAGGTTATGGCCACTATGATGTCGTCTATGAGTGACGAAGTTCTTCCAATCGTACAATAAAGTATGACTGCTCTTAAAGCTTGGAGAACCCTCAATACTGAACTTTCCTCTAGTTTAGAATCAAGAGTCATGAAGCTGACGAACAAGCTGCACAACATTCAATGCAGTATGCAAACTATTGACGAGGGAGAAGGACAGGGAATGGGAGAGAGAGAGAGGGAGAGGGAGAGATTGAGAGAGAGGGAGAAAGAGAGGGAATGATCGAGAGAGAGAGGAAGGAGTGATCAAGAGAGAGAGATAGGGAGAGGGAGAGATCAAGAGAGAGGGAGAAGGAGAGGGAACGATCGAGAGAAAGAGGAAGAGGGAGTGATCGAGAGAGTGGGAGAGAGAGGAAGAGGGAGCGATTGAGAAAGAGAGATAGGGAGATAGAGATGGAGTGATCGAGAGATAGGAAGAGGGAGTGATCGTGAGAGAGAGAGAGAGGAAGATGGATGATAATCTCAATTTTAGGGTTAAAATTTGTCGTTGGTGATTGAGATTATTCAATAAAAATATATTTAACCGTACTTAAAAATACTTAGTGATGAGTACGGATCGACGAAACTAGTGATGATGGACAAGGGAACAATGATTAAGGATTTACTTTCTTATACTAGTGATGATGGACAAGAGGATCGACGAAAGCAAGATTTGAGGACGTGAGCTAGTGATATAGATAAAAGAAACGTAATTATAAGCTAATTTAACTTTAAGTAAAGAGTAAGTGATTGTGATGGATATGAGGATGAACGATGGAATAGACGAGGATAGTGGTGGGATATGGAGTGATATGATGGCAAGGATGGAGAGATGAGAGAGTGGGGACGTAAGTAAGTGAAGTGATAAATGAAACGTTGATAAAAAAAACTATAACTATGATAACGATGATGTTGGGAGAGAAACAACGTAAGGCGAAGACACTTACCTTATATCCTTATGTTCCACCACGATCACGGCGATTTGTGAGTTTTGTCTCTTGATGGATCTCAAAACTCACTCTCTTTCAATCAGCCCACAAAAGTGGGAAGCAAGTTCAAGATGGTTTTTACAATGATCCAGGCCTCTATTTATAGATTAGAGGGTATGGATAGAAAGAGGAGGGGAAGATGAAAAGTTATGGCCGTTGGAAGTTGAAGCAATCCTAGCCTTTAATTTCTTCTCTCTCCTCATCAATGTCATCAGTTTGTGCCTGTTAAGAAGTCAAAGCACTTGGTATTCTGTGGCTTTTCGTATTCCGTGGCTTTTCATATTCCATGCCTTTTTGTATTCCGTGGCTTTTCATATTCCATAGCTTTTCGTATTCCGTGGCTTTTCGTATTCCGCGACTTTTCATATTTCGTGCCACATGTACATGTCAAAAGGACAAAAAATAAAGAAAAAATCTCTTTCTCAACGCTGATGTGGCGGCGCATCCGCACGCCACATCACACTATGCCATAAAAAAAACCAAAATACTTAAAATTTCATATTAAATCAAATAAAATCCCAAAAAATACGTATAAATATATATTTTGAATCAGAAAAATCATATCTTTCCAAATTTAATATCCAAAAATTCCAAAAAAATCATATTCTTTCTCAAAGAATTATATTCTTTTAGAATATACTATTAGAAAATCCTAAAAATATAGAAAATTCAGAAATTTGTTCTAAAAATAGATTTAATCATTTTAAGCTTGATAACATGCAAATATGAGTAATTTAATGCATAAAGACGCATAAATATAATAATATAAGGCACTAAAAATGCATGTTATCAAGGGAGCGATTGAGAGAGAGACAAGTGTTGAGTTGGAAGCTTGACTGAGGACTCGAGGAAGAGAGTGGCTCACAATGAGCTAAGCGATAACAACTAAAACTGAATAGTAAAAGAGTAACAAGAGAGTTGAGGCAAGATTGAGATGATAAGAGAATGATAATCAACGATACAAGGAGGCCTGTTTATAGGCATTGAGCGACAGACGTTAGGTTAGCTTTAATGCTAACCTAACCCTGATATGGTGATGAGGTGTTGGGACGATGCGAGGCCGAGGAACGAGGCACCACTTAATCATGATGAAGACGTGTCCTTTGGTGGAGCTGTGAGTGGTGCTGAGGAACGAGGCGCCACCACTTCAGGCTGCGATGCAGATGTGTGAAGATTTGGAGATTTTCCTGCAGAGAGAGAAGATGTTGTCAATGACACGATATTATCTTTAACAACAGGGAGAGGAAGAAATATTTCCATCACCAAGACGTCATCAGTCTGTTTTAGCCATCCATTCGTCATTTTCGCCATCCATCATCCGTCACGAATGACGGATAGCTAAAAGCTCTCTGTTCAGTCATCAGTCCGTCGCTCCAGACGATGACGGAGGACGTTTTTTGAACAGACAGATGACGAAACATCATCCTTCCTACAGCTCTATTTCTTTGTCCCATTTTCTCTCACTCTCTCTGTAGCACTCTCTCTCTCTCTTATTCTCTCTCACTTCCCTTGTTGCACTCTCTCTCTCACTTTCTTTCTCCCATTTTCTCTCTCACTTTCTCTGCCTCGCTCTCTCTCTCTCTTACTCACTTTCTTTGTCCCATTTTCTCTTTCACTTTCTCTATCTCGCTCTCCCTCTCTGGGACTCTCTCACTCCCCTTGTTGCACTCTCTCTGTCTCTCTCACTTTCTTTGTCCCAATTTCTCTCTCACTTTCTGTGTCACTCTCTCTCTCTCTCTCCGGGTTTCTCTGTCCCTCTCTTTCTTTGTCCCATTTTCTCTCTCACTTTCTCTGTCTCAGTCTCTCTCGCCCGGACTCTCTATTTCTCACTTTCCTTGACCCATCTTCTCACTCACTTTCTCTATCTCGCTCTCTCTCTGTCTCTCTCTCTCTCACCTTCTTCGTCCCATTTTCTCTCACTCTCATTATCCCACTCTCTCTCACTCTCTTTGTAGCACTCTCACTCTGATTCTCTCTTACACACTCTCGCTCTCTCTCACTGTCCTCAATCTCTGTCTCTCTCTCTATTTTTCTCCCTCGCACTTTCTCTCTCTGTGTCTCTCTCTCTCCGTCTCTCGTCCTCTTTTTTTCTACCTCTCTTTCAATCTCTTTCTCTCCTTCGCACTCTCTCTCCGTCTCTTTCGTTATTGCACACTGTCTGTCTAACTCTCTTCCTCGGCTGCTCTCATTTTCTCTCTTGGTTTTGCTCTCTTCCCCATCCTCTCTCTCTCTCTCTATGTCTCTCTGTGTCTCTGTCTCTATCTCTCTCTCTCTTGCTCTCACTCTCTTTTTCACTTTTGGCTGCCAATACAAACAGACCATATTG
Organism: Wolffia australiana; assembly: GCF_029677425.1. Lineage (NCBI taxonomy): Eukaryota > Viridiplantae > Streptophyta > Magnoliopsida > Alismatales > Araceae > Wolffia > Wolffia australiana. The sequence continues at coordinate 9,824,608 of NC_135852.1, forward strand.
TAGACTCCTACTATATTTTTGTTTCGTATGGACTTGAATAGTTCTTGAAATATTAATATACGTGTCAAAACATTAAGGGATAATACTATGAAAGAGCCCCAACTTTCAGTTTTGTAAAGATTGTAGCCCGAACTTTCAACTTTGTAAAAAAAATAGCCCCGACGAATGAGATGTCGCCATTTGGCGTCGAATTTTTTTCCCTACCTCCGGTCAAAGGGTGACGCGGCGGCCACCGTGGCGCCCAGGTGGACTCCACAGTGGCATCCGCGTCACGCGTGACGCGGACGACGCCGTGGAGTCCGTCCGCCGCCGCCCGTCTCCTTCTCCGCCGCCGCGGCGATGCGTCGGCGCCGCCGCCGCGCATCCGGCCGCCGCCGGCGACGCCGCCGGCATTCACGTCAACGCCGCCCGTCTGCCGTCGTCGACGCCACGCCGCATGCGCGTGTTCGTTGATCTGAGCAAGACATGAAACGTTTCCTCTTACGAACAAGATCTGAGCAAGACATTTCGTCTTCTCTTCTCTATTCTTTTGCTCTATTCTATCCTCTCTTCTTACGAGCTTTTTTTCTCTTTTATTCTCGGCTTCTTTTCTCTTACGCGCTTCTCTTGACTTCTCTTTTATTGTCGTCTTCTCTTCTCTTACGAACTTCACTTCTCTTCTCTTTTACTCTTGTCTTCTCTTCTCTTACGACCCTCGCTTCTCTTCTCTTTAATCTCACTTGGTTAATGGTCGCAGGCGCCGTGTTAATGGGGAAGCAGCTGAAGGTGGAGAAGGCGAGGAAGAAGGAAAATTAGAAGATGGACGTGCAGAGCTTGGCGAAGAAGAAGAAGAAGAAGAAATAGAAGAAGAGAGAAGAAGAAGAAATAGAAGAAGAGAGAAGAAGAGAGAAGAAGAAGAAGAAGAAGAAGAAGAAGAAGAAGAAGAAGAAATAGAAGAAGAGAGAAGAAGAAGAAATAGAAGAAGAGAGAAGAAGAGAGAAGAAGAAAAAGAAGAAGAAGGAGAAGAAGGAGAAGAGGAAGAAGAAGAAGAAGAAGAAGAAGAGAAGAAGAAGAAGAAGAAGAAGAAGAAGAAGAAGAAGAAGAAGAAGAAGAAGAAGAAGAAGAAGAAGAAGAAGAAGAAGAAGAAGAAGAAGAAGAAGAAGAAGAAGAGGAAGAAGAAGAAGAAGAGGAAGAAGAAGAAGAAGAGGAAGAAGAGGAAGAGGAAGAGGAAGAGGAAGAGGAAGAGGAAGAAGAAGAAGAAGAAGAAGAAGAAGAAGAAGAAGAAGAAGAAGAAGAAATAGAAGAAGAGAGAAGAAGAAATAGAAGAAGAGAGAAGAAGAAGAACAACAACGAAAGCTTATTCAGCTCCAGGCGGCGACAACTTCTTCAATTCTTTACTCGTCCCAGAGTAATCTCGACGTAACGCTTGGACACATCGTCACGGAGTGATCTCGACGTGACGACGAGGGCTCTAACCACGAAGTGGTCTCGACGTGGGCGAGGCTAGCCGGACCTCTCTACTCTCTACTCTCTACGATAGTGGAGACACAAGTTGGATTTCTTTTCAACAAATGACTCAAACGTTCCTTGGGCATGCTATCCCCTTATATAGTGAGGATAGGTGCCAAGTGAACGTGGGAGGGGAGGACGAACCGTCGCGAGACGTGGCTGCCTCTCCTTACAATTTGAAAATACAACTGAAAAATAAAAGGAAAAGACGAGGACAAGGCCCAACACCGGCCCAGTTCATGAAATCCAGGAATACAAACAAACAGAAATAAAAGCGAGTAAGATAAAGATGCTTATCCAGGTGGCGAGCATCGGCGCGTGCAGCTCGGTGAGGTTGACGTCGTCCCGTCAAGGCGTCTCCAGGATGGTCTCCCATCAGGTCTGAGGTGCGAGTTTACGAGTGGATGGCGCATAGCATGTAGGAGCGAAGAAGTGTCGGGCAACCCAGGTATAAAGAATCGCCATTGTTTTCAATGAAGATCAAATTACCCTAGTTATACAAAGAATTTGGAAAGGAGGGTAGAGGAGATGGGAAGAATAGAAGAATAAGGTATTCTCTAAAATGACTTCTTTGATCCAAAAAAAAAGATCAAAGTAGTCAAATAGAGGGGTTAATAATAAAATTTAGCGTTAATTTATTTTTCGGAGAACTGAGTATCCAAAATAGCTCACTAATATCTCAATAGTTAAATCTATTACTAATTACAAATTAAGCTATCTCTCTATTATTTTGTAATTTTTTTTGTTCTTAATGTGCATGTGGAACAGTTAGCTGAATTCCATAATGCTCCTCTTAATCTTAGTAATAACTTGTGCATGCCGCTCGAGCAAAACGATTTAGAAGTTGAGACTAATATGAGGAAGAGAAATCAAGAATTTCACTAAAAATAATTCCAAATACACTAAAATTGAAATACAATGAAGTAAAAGTACCAAATGCATTTCATCCAGGCTGGTGCTCCTCTCTGTCTTGTAGTTGCAAAAGATCCTCCTCCAAAATGACCTCCACAGCTCAAATTTCGGTTTCTATACTTAGCTTAAATGGTAAAAATTACCATTTTACCCCCAATAATTAATTTTTATCTCTGAATGCAAGACTTATCTGATTGATCCAACAATATAGATAGAAAGAGAAGGTCAATACAAGCAAGCCCATAAAATTTGAGCACAATCTGACTTCATGATTAAGAGTAATTTATACATTAATATTGATCAATCCTAGTGGTTGGATCAATATTTCATTTGTTTAATTTAAATTTTGCTACACCCTCAATTCGTGTCGATTTCTGATTTTCTGGAAAAATTTATAGTCAATTTGGTGGGTCTTCTATCGGTGTCACACACCCCCGAGGTGAAAATAAAAGAACAAAATAAATAAAAATACATTTCAATTTGCACTGATCTATGCATTTTTACCCACGATACCTACTCAGGCATGGTCACGTAACCTCTTGCGCATTCATCTTTGTATGCACAGCACAGACGGTGCACTTACCGCCCTTAAGAGAAGTTGCTGTCAACAATATTAAAGCCATCAAATTCCCTTTTCACAGTTGAGATTTTGCCACATGGCGCCACTAACTCTGTTTCGTGATGTTGTGCAGAAAAGTCCCTGCTTTTATTTAAGTGAGCAAACCGAAGCTGCCCAAAAGTAATTGGACCTATGCCCCTCCTCCCTCTCCTTCATATTTCCCTAAATAAATATAGAAAAATCCATATTAATTCGATAATACTCTAAAACTACTTCTAATTGGATTTTTGCGCCTGCAATGCGCAACTGACAAGTGTTCTAAGGGTATATTTGCAACCAAATTATAATAAAACTCCCTCCGACTTTAGATATTATTTTTAAATCCTATTTTTCTCAAGAGTATATCATTTTTCTATGTAAAAATTTGTTTCTTCCTTGAATAAATTCCTAAAATTTCAATAAAAGGCAGGAAAATTCTAGAAAATTCCATAATTCATCCCACATTTTTTTAACATTAAATTTAGTTTTTAAACCTGCCATTTTTGTTTAAATAGAGTTTTTTAAATATTAAATAAATTGCATAAAATTCATAAATTAATAAAAACTTAGGGAAAAATCCTAATTCACTTGGAATAGAATTTAACATGTAAATATACGATAACAACCCTATTTTAAAATTTTTAAATGGATAAAATTGTGCTAATTACTTGAAATAAAAATGAATTTAGGGTGTTATAAGACACTACAACTAGATAGTGCGTGTTTCTAGTGGAAAGAGTTCACTTAATTAATCCGCATGACTCCCTCAATGGTGTTATACCAAATTGTAAATCAAGCTGAATGGTAAGTGGTTTTTAGACCTGAGACACCAAAGACGTCTTGTCGATGGACCATTGTACTATGATTATGATATGGGAGTGTCTAATCATGGGATTCCAAACACTCTTAATTGGGGTGCACCAAAAAGTTCACAAATACAATTGAGTTACCAAGATGGAATCGTCCACCCTTGATGTAAGAGAACATAACTCAAGGAATATTATGTGATGAGGTACTTGGCCAAGGCAATGAAATATCGGAGAAGAGTTCTGGCAAGATTTCCAAATGCATCATTACTGAATTGAATGTCTGATTAGGGTTTGCTAGTGGGCCATACCCTAAGTCATCCTAAGAGTGTCAAGTGGATGAGGGATAATACGTAAATGGTAACCAATGATGAGCAGGTTCCATGAGGGAGTCGATACACAATGATTTGTAAATTCTAGAGCATGAGGCGTATCTTGGCACCCCATGAGATGGAGACTCATCCTATCGATTGAGTTAAATTGATTTGATACTATTTAAATATTTTGTAAGGTCAAGAAAGGTTATTGGGCCAATGGAGTCGTTAACTAGATTGATACATGGGCCTAGAGGGTCACATGTAAATGGTCTTTTGGACATTGGAAGATGTTAAAGTTTTGGGTTTTATGAAAAATACCCACTTAGTAAAAATAATGGACTGCCCTACACCAAATTCACCCAAGCCAGAATTGTTCAGGGGCCTTTCCCTTCTTCTCCCTTCTCCCTTGAACTCCACTCCATTCTTGATGCGATCCGGATGGCATAATGACGACAATAGAGGGTGAATAGAACTCGTCAAGGCAAAAGAGGAAATTCAACGTGTCATGGACTGCATAGATACATGTAGAGGTTGCGCACATGAGCATCTCAACATGAGTCACTCACGGGTCAAAGGAATCATGGATACAGTATGTGCAGGCATGATTCATTTCATGTTTTTATTGATGTCATTATAATTTCGTAACCACATTCTGCTGTGAATCATTTAGTTTTCTCGCCATGTCAAGGCTCTAGAGAACCCAAGATATTCTGACATGTGGCCCAAGTTTTATCACTTCTTGTTTCACATTATTTTCATATTTCTCAATCGATTCACTACCCGTCATGTAAATTAAAATATTCAGGACCCTAAGTAATGTTACTTATGATCCTTTCATATAAATATCAAAATTTCACAAAATCCAATACTAGGTTATAACAATTCAGTACTAATATTGAGCTCAAAAAATCTACTCACAATTTTTTTTGTATTTCAGATCAAAATTCAAGAAGAAACAAGTACATTAAAAAATTGTAGAAATCATTAAGAAATCTTTTTATAACATAGTATGTTTACTTCCAAAAATATTATAAGTAGGAATATACCATATTTTACCTCTCATTAAATATCAAATAAACTTTTTCCTCATACTTATTTTACATAGATTAATTTAAAAAGTTTTAGTCTAATTGGTGGATTAGACAGATAGGAAAATACTAAGTAAAACATAGATTATATTCAATGGCTAGAATATGTTAAAGAGATAATGGAAAAACTTGTGGATGCAAATAATTGAACATGATAAAAACGAAAGGGCAACAATTTGCTCACTATTTAAGGGAGTCACAACCAAATTGAATCAAACATCTTAATACATGTATTCACACATTTAAAAATGGATTATAAATACTCATGGTGTTTTTAGGAGATATTTATCATCATTGCATAGTTTCTGACATAAGTAGGGTTAGATATTTAGTGTTGAGAATCAGTTTGTGATAACATGTAAACTATTGTAGAAATATCATGCATAATCATAAATATCTGCATCTAAATGTCCATATTTGCACGTTATGATGCTTTAAACTGATTAAAATTTCCTTTAGCCTGAATTTGTGATTTTTCAAGATTTTATAGAATTTGTACATATTTATTTGACTTTAGATTCATGAAGCAACTAATTTTAGAAGACAAAGACTACTTATTTATAATTACTAATGGTCTTTCCTCATTTAAAAAAAAAATTCCACATTTTCTCACATTTTTCAACACCAGATTTGCAGAGAGATTCCTTCCTTCACGTGGAAGGGAAGATGAGCTGGGAACAACTGGAGGAGAGAGAAATTGAAGAATTCAGATGGCTATGATTCAAGAAAATTGTAACCTTGATATCTCGAGATCCGACGTCAGATTGACCTGAAATTGTGAAGTAACATCACTTAAAATAAAACATAATACAATATGTACCTATAATCTATCAATGATTTTATTTTTTCTAGGACAAAATAAATTCAAATTTCACACAAACCTTTTTGGGAATGAAAATATTGTAATCATATGGTAAATATTCTTAAAATAAAACATAATTATTGTAATCTTGTTCAATTGAAGGTCAATTAAATTAAAATTTTAATCACTTAATATCCAGCGAACCATCTTGACTTCCTAAAGTTATAGGTTCAAACTTCAAGGGATGAGATTGTATGAAAATGAAAATACTGAGTATGCATCTGCCTAAGTTAATTCAGATGATTTTTTTTACTGAATTTTGTAAATAATGAGATAACCTGATCATTTTTTGCAGTGATTTCTTTGAGTTTCCCAACTTGAAATTCCACAGAATAGTGGTTGACCAGACCATTATGATTGTAGGCATTTTTTAAAATTTTGTGACAACTTTAACTTAGGCATCTGGAATCAAATAATATTTCGTTAGTACACATAAATTTTGGTGGACTATATTGTTCAAACAATAAATTGCACTGAGCTTCAATGCCATGGCTTTAAGGTCAGAAGTTACATATTTAACATACTGCCATTTCTATCAAAGGTGAGTTATCTTCAAAGATACGAACGTATTTTGTACCAGCTTAAAATTTGCGATTACCAAGATATTTGTTTACTCGTTAGATGATTTCCCTCTGGTGTTGTGCATATATAAACACGGTCGATCATGACTTGAGATGGTTAATTGTGCATGGAGCAAAGTTTGATCGGTCCATTTAGGACATTGGGAAATAGATTTTAAGTATGAGCATATGTCAAGAAAAACGATATTTCTTCTGCAATCTTGAATATTTTCATCAATGTACGACTCCAATAAGATGAAAATATAATTTTGAAGAATCATGGTGGTGGGATACTTGAAGAAAATATAAAAGACGTGTTGCACACAGTAATGACAAAAACGCTTTACTTTATTTTAACTAATAACTATGTCGACAATGGATATACATGGTATGTACTTAACTATTTCGTGAAGGGTTCGATATCAGATTATCACAACAGTATACGATGAAGCGGATTAAAGGAATTTTAAAGGAATCATGAACTTGCGTTGATGCGCATTACATTTTCGTTCCAATTTAATTGCCAATTTTGTGTCCTTCGGAGTACCTCGACCAGCTTCTCCACGAACGGGTGACTATCTACTGAGCCCTGAGCCTAGCCCCCCAATTCAGGCCATGAAAGCTCCAGTTGTGGGTTCACTCATTCAGCAGGACACGAGGGGTTCAGTTCAAAATGAGTTGCGAGAGTAAATTTTCTTTAATTCAGTGGGCGTTACTCTACCGTATTAGGGTAACTCCCACGCAAATGGAGAGGTTAGTTTCTCCTCCCTACATAAGGACTCCTTTTATCATTTGTTCATCCTTGTTCTCCTAATCCTCTCCATTTGGGCCTTTTTTAGTAGCCACTATTCTACTAGTTACTCCTTTCATCAACCAACCGTTTTGTGAAACGTCGTTCAAGGGCTGATAGATATAGTTTCTTCTCTTCTTGTCATAATTATTTGACCATTGCCCGTGCACTTTTTACCTTGTTTCGGAATTCATCCTCAACAAAATGTTTTTTGGCATGTCTGGACTCTAGAGCATATCCTTTTAGAGGACTCTCCTCTCTTCATGGTGCCATCATGGCTATTTACTTATTTTAACAACGTATATCCGAGCAACATGACTCCTACACATCCCAACATTAAAAAATAAATAAACTGGTTTTATATCTACCTCTATTGCTGCAATCACAAAAAACCTAGGGTGTTGCTCTGACCATAAGTCAAAGAACCCTAGAAATCCTCAATTTTTTTCTGCAGATGGTAATAATTCAAAGTTCACTTCTAGTAGATCCTAGTTTTGTGTCGTCAATTCATAATACCTCATATCATAGTTCCCCCGAAAACCATAATCACACACACTTAATGGTCGATAAGCCCTCCACTTGTGAAGCTTTTCATGACTACCACTTTGTTTGGCTATTCAGGGCTATCTTACAAAGCCATTAACGTTGTGATATTCATATATTTATAACGAAAGGGATAATAAACTTTCTGGGGATAAGCACATCTGTAATATTCTGATAACTGAAGGCCTTAATCTTTCAATGGCCTTGTTCATTGCGACAACAATGAAATCTCAGATCGATGGAATCTTGAAAATCTGTGTATCGATCATTTCACCCCCAAAACAACGTAAATCAACCAGTGAAGATGTTTAAGCAACCTTTAAAGTTTTGATCAAATTTCCATATTAAATAATTGAGAAAGGTGTCAGATTTGTTCCTTGAACACCTTTCTTTGAGTTAAGCTCAAAAAATGGGCAAACGATAAGTAAGCTCAAAAATGGGCAAAAGTTTTGCTCATGCTGAAAATAATTTGGACCCGCATGATTTAGTAACAATAATAATTATTTTTCAATACGTCTTTAATTTTCCACCTCAAGTCCCGGACCTTCGCCCTCCCAACATTGACAAAGAGAATTGCACGGGGAACATATGAACTTAAATCTTCGAGTTCATAATTTACAGTATCGGAACGCAAATGGTCCGAAAAGAAATCTTAGAACACTAGGGAACGCCATGTGTCCAGATGGCCGGAAAACTTAGTTCCCCGGTGCAAAGTTGGTTGCGTAGGCCCAGGCGTTGTTGTTGACGGGGTCGGCAAGGTGGTCAGCCAGGTTCTCCAGGGGACCCTTGCCGGTGACGATGGCCTGCACGAAGAAGCCAAACATGGAGAACATGGCCAGGCGGCCGTTCTTGATCTCCTTCACCTTCAGCTCCGCGAAGGCCTCTGGGTCCTCGGCCAGGTTCAGCGGATCGAAGCTGCCTCCGGGGTACAGCGGGTCGACCACCTCGCCGAGCGGCCCGCCGGCGACGCGATAGCCCTCGACGGCGCCCATGAGGACGACCTGCGTGGCCCAGATGGCGAGGATGCTCTGCGCGTGCACCAGGCTGGGGTTGCCGAGGTAGTCCAGCCCGCCCTCGCTGAAGATCTGCGACCCGGCCTTGAACCAGACCGCCTCGCCGAACTTGACGCCGTTGCGGGCGAGCAGCTCGGGGAAGACGCAGCCCAGCGCGCCGAGCATGGCCCAGCGGGCGTGGATCACCTCCAGCTCGCGGTTCTTGGCGAAGGTCTCGGGGTCGGCCGAGAGCCCGGCCGTGTCCCAGCCGTAGTCGCCGGGGAACTCGCCGGTGAGGTACGAGGGGGCCTCGCCGGAGAAGGGGCCGAGGTACTTGACCCTGTCGGGGCCGTACCAGGGGCTGCCGGAGGAGACGGGCTTGGGCTTGGCTGCCGTCTTCCTCATGGAGATCCGGCCCTCGCCGAGGACCTCGGAGCCGGCGGGGGAGACCTTCACCGCCTTACCGGCCATGGAGGGGGAGGAGAGGGCCATGGAGGCTGCCATCGTCTTCGGGGGGGGAGGAAGTCGAGTTCTTCTTAGACGTTGGCAGGAGACTGGACTGCTGAAATTGGACTTGAGAAGATTACAGGCGACGAGTCTCCGTTATAATATCGCCGGGAGTAGGCTTGGGCCCCGGGGCGATCTGGATTTCTGCCCTTCCGAATCCTGTGCGGGCACCCGATTGGGTTAGCATGCTCAGTATCGTTTTGATAGCACTCCGCTTAGCCACAAGATCAGATCCTCTCCCTACACCGGAAACTTTGTCGTTTGGATTTCTAAAATATCAATGGCCCACGGGTGTATTTTACCGTCGGACACGGCCTGCGAATTTTTTGCCTAAACTCCATCATGTTGACTTTGTTTATCTGAGTCTAAGCATCCCAAAAGTATATTAATCATCTAGCGTTAGCTTCGGAGTAATGCTGTAAGAAATCAAATGTTCTGATACTATTGTAAAATATAATATCTGTCACTACTCTTGGGCACGATGCGTTCTTACGTAGGAGTACCTATCGTCATTTTAGGATAGGTACTATTGCTATAATTGCCTGTTACGAAATGGATTATCTTTCTCATAGTTTTTGACTCTTTAGATAGTTGTCAAAATAAATGGCGGATGAACTGGGTTCTTTAACTTATTTTTATCGTGCATAAGGCTAAGATCTGCGAAAAGACATCCGGGATTTTAACTAACAACGATGTATATTGTCCCAGGATTGCCCAGGAGTATGAGGATAAGACCCAGGTCCTTGCGGAGTGTTGAGAATTTGAGTATGCAAGAGGAGAGAAGAAGTGGAAGAAGTGAGAAGAAAGAAGAAGAAGACACGAGAAGAGGAAATATCGTTATTATTCCCCACACTTAGGTGATTACATTTAGTTGGTTTTTATAATACGTATAATAGGATAATAATAGAAAGTATCCGTTGTTAAGATATATCCGTTGTAACAGATTACAACGGATATATTTCATTTAAACTACGATGTAATCTGAGCCGTTATAACAAGTCGGGGTGCACCGATCATAACCGTTTGATCGGTGCGGTGTGCCCCTTTTACAATGGTTAGCCAGATTAAATCGTGACCGTTATAACTAGATGGGTGCACCGATCACAGGCGTTGATCGGTGCCGTGGACCCATCGCGATCCTAGCCGTTATAACCCTATCTATGATTTAATCCTAACCATCTAAGTTTAATCCTGATCTACGTTTGAACTTATATTTGATCCTAAACATCTAAGCCTCTAACGAGTATACGATAGTTATGATTATTACTAACTAATCTTTCTTAGGTCCTAACTGGAAGTCGCCGAGTTTGAGACTCTGTCTTCGACTCCTTCCTCAACACGGAGACCCAAACTCACGTTGAAGACACTTTTAACGTTATGGATGCAATTGACCATTCGATGATCTATTGGTTTTTGAAAGCGGGTATGCGTCCGGACTGCTCGCCAGTCACGGCATGAGGGACATCGTTTATGGATTGGTGATATACAAAAGAGTGAATTTTTTTGTTTGCTCTCAAAATCATTTTCGCCGTCAAAATTCCGTCCTGACCAATTTTGCGCTCAAGATTTGAATCGCGCAGCAAGCCTCGAGAAATGTCTGTCAATAAACTATTAATTAAAATGCTGGATGTGGAGAGTCAAGCTGAAATGAGAGAGATTATGACTTCCATTCCCTCGCCTTCTCATTACCATGACTGGCGATCTCCTTGCATGGGTTCATCATTTTCTATCTGCCATAGGCTTTGAGCTAGAGGAAATGGACGGTTACTATTGATCTTGCATGAAGTAGTGTCAGCAGGAAAAACTGTTGACTATTTCATCAGATTAAAAAAACAAGAGATGTGAGGAATAATCTTACATATTTAAGATATAGGAAGTCAAGAACAGCTTGATATAAGTTTATTAATTAATTTTAAAAATACTGAAACCTTACTTTTTATACATCAGAACAGAAAATAGGAGCGGTCAAAAAATGATTTAAATGAACAAGAGCAAAAAAGGGTAAAGTAGAAATAGAATATTATAAGAAATTATAATGATAAATTAAGGGCCTAACTCTCATGCCCGTTTTAGGTCACTACTAGTCAAAAAACAAGCAATGACAAAGACATTATGCTGATTAAAATGTCATGTAATTTCAAATAATATTAAATCGCAACCCCATGCCTCAACTAATGATATAACATTATATAACACTGTTTAGGACACACAAGAGATCATAGAAATGGATTGATACAACACAGTGTAGATGCTCAAAAGTCATGCTTGTTGCATTTAGAAGTTAGATAATTGGTGAGAAATAACCATTGGGTTAATCCATTGAATATATGAAATCCATCATCAATACATTAAGGGTAACTCATAGTTGATACCCTATAATTCCAGTATGTGCTTTGATATTCGATGGTTAATATAAATCTTCTAGTGAGTAGTCATCTTAGAAAATAACTTGGGTTAGGGGAATAAGCTGGCATGTTCACATTATCTTTCGAGGGACTTTAAATTTTGAACATTGTTTGACTACGCTAATTGTAAAATAATATGCCTGCCCTTGACAAAGGTAAGCTGTCACACCATCATTATTTCTCCCTAAATAACAGTTTGAATTGATTGTGTGCATTTGTGGCTTATTTGTCCAATCCTAGGCTGCCTTTAGTTTTACATCCATGTCTATTCTCTTCATCATGCATAAGGCGCATTCACCTTTGTTTCCACATTCCATTTCAACCTTTCAGATAAAAAGCTCAAAGAAACCAGTGACGACCGTATAATATGTCTTTATACATGTCCACTAGAATGCTCCATTTTATTCCCATTACATTTTTTTCAAACCAATACTTAATTCCAATTTCTAAATTAAAATAGAATTTATTCACCAGGAATCTATAACTTGCTAAACCTGGAGAAATAGCTTGAAGACAAAAAACAGGTCAACATAAACATAAATATATTCATAAGTGCATATAAAAAGCAAGATTTTTGTTCACATTATATTTAGTCAAGGTCATAAGAATGCATATTTTCAAGATCTAGTCCTACCATGTTTATATAACACTGAATGGGAATCGGTTCGTGGAGTAGAAATGAGACGAATCAAAATATTTTAAAACTAAATTATGATATGATCATATCACCTTGCACCTGATATATTCTACTATTAGTGGGTTTCTCAGACAAGTACTTTTAAGTCGTTCAAATTTCGGGTCTCTAGACATATCCACATGATCTTCAGATATTAGATATTTGCACTACACTGTCAAGCAGCATCTCTTGAATTCTTAGAGGATCTCTTTACCATCGGGTCTCAATAGAAGCCATGGTGTTGAGAAAAACTGAAGAGAGAGGGGAGGTCACTAAGGTTTGGCATCCATCAATTTCAAAAATGGGTGCCCTCTCCTTTTTATTATCTCCATGAAATTTTCATAAAAATCCCTAAACTGGAGTAGATTAACAAATATGAAAAGTTCTTATGTGTATGGTCGCAGTGGTTTGGGTTAAGGGTGAATAAAAATGCAATTATAGCATTCCATAATGGATGCATATACGACACATCTTCTATTAAATGATTTTTCCCTCTGCCTGATATTTGAAACATACATACATCTCATCCATTAAAGCCCTACCTCGAGTTTATTTCCATCAAAAGCTGGAGTATATTTTGATTATTTATGTGTGGCATATCACATGCCCTTTCATGGCAGAAAACATATTTGTGTGAACACCAAATGGACATAAGCGAGGTTTAGAGCATGATTGTTAGGAATCTTAGTTTATGTGAGGTTCAATGTAAGATCAAAGAGTGTATGCTGCTAAATGCAACTAGGTAATCATGATCCTATCTATGCCATTCATATATCCAAATCAAGAGTACTAATGACATCTACGGATTCCTCTCATGAAGGACCCATCAAATGGATTAAAATAGAGTTATATCCAAAGGAACATGATTATGGATTTCCACTCTTACCTTGCATATATCTGTCTTCTTTACTCATTATACTTCAAGTTCAAAAAGTCTCATGTATGTTTTTTTATATTTTAAATCCCCACACACATAATGATTAAATTAGACATATCCAGAATAAATTATGGAAAAACATCAATGTCTTTTTAAAAAATATGAGGATAAAAATAAAAAATAGCTAAAATGGCAGTTGGATGTGATCGTTCGCTCTATTACCCCTTTCTTCTTCTGCCTTTATCCACGTATGTGCTTCCTTTGTTCTCTCTGAAATTGAAACTTGACCTTCTAGGGCCAAAAGTTTTTGAGAATTTTCATATACGCCATTCTAGTAACTGAGTACTAGATTTAGAAAGGATGGTGTAACCAAGACTGATTCAATTTTAAGCTATAATTGATAATGAAAATATATATTCAGATATTATGAAACCTTTTTCAAATTTAAATTAGGTTTTGAATTCATGAGATGATTGATTGTGTTCATTCCTTTATGAGAACTTGAATTGTGTTTATGCATTATAAGGATATTCATGTACATAATGTAATATGAGGACCTAGACTTACTCTTTGATATATCATGTTCATACCTCAAGGAAAAAGATGAGACACTCACACAAGAGGTAATTTAAAATTTTGTAAGGGATAATAATGAACTTTGGAGTTTGATAACCTACTAAAAGTGCTGAGATGCTTACATACTAAATTAAGGCTTTCATATGAAATGTACTAATGGCTATATGTATTCCATATGATGTTATTCATCCAAGTAATAAAAATATCAAGCTATAAATGGAATTTCATCGATGTTCCAAGATTTCTGATGAATATCATTGTTGGCACTATATGGAGGTTTCTAACTCACCATGCTTGACTTCATATATTTCAAGGTTTTTTAATGCTACTCAATAATTTTTTGTCTCATAGCAGGAGTATTACTGGAATTAAAAAGGAAAATTACTATAATTTTTTCCTATTAGGAGCATATCACTAGGATCTAGAAAAGTTAGCAACAGCTGGTGTCACATACTTTAGTTTCCTTCTTACCTCACATCCGAGTGATTTGATCGCACTATCCTCCATACTACACTTGGTGACCCACCAGGAAAATGCCATACTTATGGCCCTTCCTACGTGCGCAGAAATCAAGGAGGTGGTCTTCTCCTTTAGTAGGAACAATGCCCTGAGGCTAGATGGGTTTTCAGCTGAACTCTACATCGCTTGGTGAGATATAATAGGCAAAGATTTAGTGCAAGCTATCAAGGAGATCTTTATACATAAAGTCTTCGTTAGAAGTTGGAAATCCACTTTTCTTGCGCTTATCCCAAAAGTGGATAATTCAGTTTCTTTTTTAGACTTTCGACCTATTAGTCTTTGTAATGTATGCTACACGGTTACATCCAAAAGCATTACAAACAGACTAGGGACCCTCCTTGATAGGTTCATCTCTCCTGAGCAATGTGGTTTTGTCAAGGGTTGATAGATCCATGAAAATATCATGCTAGTTCACGAGTTAACACAATCAGTGAACACTCATATTTTGGGTTCAAACATCATCATCTAACTCGATATGGAGAAGGCCTTTGATAGAGGCGAGTGGACTTCTCATAATGTTACGACGCTTTGATTTCACTAATGCATTCATTGATCAAGTTGATGCTTGTATTATATATAATCATTTCTCTCTCTTGATGGATGAAAACTCCACTTGTTTCTTTACTGCCACATGAGGTTTTAGGCAAAGTGACCATATCTCACCCACCCTTTTCATATTGATGGAGGAGGTCTTTAGCTGATCACTCACATAAGCGATCACTAAAGGATTCATACGACCCTAGTTTTTGAAAAGGTGTTGACTGATCATCTCACATTCTTTATTCGTAGATGTTGCTATCATTTTCCTCAATGGCTCTAAAAAATCCATTAAAGGACTTATGAGTGTACTTACTGCGTTGAGTGAGCCTCTGGCCAGCTCTTCAATGCTGCAAAGAGTAGCTTTATAGTAGGCCTTTGCACCATTATAAAACACTCACATATTTTCTATCATTCCACATAGTACTCATGAGGATGTCTCCCGTTCAACTATCTTGGATGTGCCATCTTTCTCGGCCCCGCGCAAAATTATTATTTTCATGCCTTGTTGGCCAAGCTAAGAAAAAAAACTAGATGGATGAAAACTTTGCTTTCTATCCCATTAGGGCGCATCCAACTTACGTGTTACATCCTCATGAGCATCTCGTTGCATACCCTAATGGTATACTCATTATCAGTCACCATTTTTTACTATGTGGAGAGCCTTTGCATGCATTTCCTATGGCAGGTCACCTCAAGGGAGGCCATAGACACCATTGGATCTCTTGGCACAAAGTATGTCAACCAATGCACCCGATACTATCTAGGGATCCAGTATACTCAAAGCGTCCTAGACATGCATTCGAAGAAGCTTGTGTGGCATAAGCGTACCATGACCTCCGCGTTGGGTTGCTTCATATCGATCAAGTGCAGCGACTGGGCTCGTAGGGAGTCTGATATCTAGGGGCACAAAAGGTGGCGTACTTGGCAGTGTCATTGGCTAGAGATATCCAATGTGACACGTTGGCACATCAGCCAACATACAATTAGTGCTTGGTATGATACTTGGATCGGAGACATAACCTTAGCTCATCACCCTAACTTTGTCCACCATCGCCTATGGTTGACCATGGCATGCTAATGGGGAATGTGCGAATCCTATGGGAGCAACATGTTCTTCCATCAAATTGCTTACTATTGGCTACGGCTACTACAAAAGGGACCTCCCTAGATTGCCCTATTTGGATACTCATGCTTGATGGGAATTTCTAATGTCGATCCTCTTGGGGTCACTTTTGAGAGAGGTTCCTCGCACAAACTTGGGGTCCACACATCTGGAGTCTAGCATCTGGCAATTATTACTCATGACTCATTCTTCCTTTGGAGATTCATTCACCTTGGCCTCCCAAATGATGATCGTGTGACCCGTTTGGTCACTCACTCAATTCGTGTTGTTATTGTTGCCCAATCTCTCCTCAGGTTGAGACTATGGAACACCTTTTCTTCCATAGTGAGAGTGCTATAGATTGCTGGCACCATTATACTCATTATTGGTGTCACTCTTACACAGCTATATTACAACACCGAATAAACCAAGTACTTATCTCATCAACACGTTCTAAACCAAGCACTTATCTACACATCACCATAGCATACTTGCTATGGGAGCTATAGAAACGGGGAAGTTCTTTATCATTTTGCATGGTCTACAATGAGACCACTAGATGTCATGCTACGCGTCAAGCAATGGTTATGGAGAACACACAACCTTATACTGCGCATGGCCCGAAGTTCCACACCTACGTGTGATATACTTCGCACCTAGAGAATCCTGGTAGCTTTGACCCCCATCACCACTCGACTACATATTGTCCATTGGCCCCCACAGCCATTAGGCTTTCTAAAGCTGAATGTGGATGGTGGGGCCAAAGGAACCAATGCCTAATAGTTGGAGGTGGTATCTTGTGAGACAACATAGGGAGTATCATTTTTACTTTCTAATCTTTCTATGGAGAACATGCCAATAAAACAACCAAAGCTATGGTAATACGTGATGGATTACTGCTCTACAACGCAATGAAACCTGCATAATATCATCTTAGAATCAGACTCATAGTTGTGGGTCAACATGCTTTTTCCATGTTCATGCTAATAGTGGCATCTCTAGAGAGTATGACAAGACATCATGTAGTGTCTCCCATGCTTGACCATCATTCATCATAAATTGCACAAGGGGAACAAGACAGCGGATGCTCTTGCCAACTATGTGGTATGCTCTCACAACCCATCCCTTTAAATCACTTGGCAGGACATTCCTCAGGGTGCTCGCGGCAGCCATCGCGTTGAGAGCCTCAGCTTGCCCACTCTCCGCACGCGTCGCATCCTGTCCAATGTTGGCCCTCACGAGTGGCAGATTGCATAGAGCACTAGAAGCGAGAGTGTGTGACCTCTCGCCTAACTATTGTACCCTCCACACACCCAAAAAATGATTTTTGATGGTGTGAGGACCACTTATACTCCATGAATCATCATCTCCGAGGGACAAGCATGATATAGGCACCCCAAACCTTCTCTATGAGCTGCATCAGTATCACTCTTGTATCTTTTTTCTTTTGCATCATGGGTGTGGGCAAGTAGGATTTGTATGTAATTCTGACATGTATGCTCGTTCCACACTTATAAATGCTTAAAAACACTTCACATAATATTTAAAACCCTCTTGGGTGGTGTCCAGGTCATGACTGGATCGGTCTACGGGCACAACCTTTTGGTTGGTCATAATGGCTCTGTGCTTTTGCCAAAAAAAGGGAGAATTAACTATGGGCTGAATAACTTTAGGGGAGTTTGGGTTTTGCAAAAAAAGGAGAAATTTTCATTTGAGTTTCAAAAAAGCAATAAGAGGGTGCATATCAGGACCTAGCTCTACCCACTTTCTCCTCAACTTCTCTTCCCAATGAGCATGCCAGTCAAACCTCAATGTCTTCAAATGATTAAATTTCTATGAATAAAAATCCTAAAAAATATAAATATATATATACCCAAACTTATGGTTTATCATGATGAAATTTTTGATACTAATGATTCATGTGACAATATAATCCAGGGAGAAGAAACAAACTTGAAGAGAAAAAAATTGCAATCATAATATGCTCAATTTATGTTATAACGATTTTGGGTCAGCTTCGTATAACAACATAGAAAATGAAACATTACTTAACCACATATGTGATCATAGTCAATACAAAAAATTATCTCATCTATGAGAAACCGGAATCACTAGACATTTGAAATATAGAACTGAAGTTGAGAACTAGCTCATGAATAAGATTAAAGCTTTAAAATCAGTTGAAAGATACCATACAACGGTTGATTGTATGTAACCTTCATGCATGTTGGTTTATCCATGACATCAAAAGTTTCTTCCACATGAATGAGGGTATCCACAAGGACCTAGGTCTAATCCTCTTACTCCTGGGTAATCCTGAGACAATATACATCACTGATAGATAAAACTGCTAATGTCTTTTTGCACATATTAGCCTATGCATGATAAAAATTAGGCACAATGTCTCAAACCATTTTGTAAGAGACGAAATGATTAACGGGAAATTTAATCACCTATTTTTATTTTGTCCTCATATGTTTTTATTACAAATCACATTAACTGTGATTTCAATGGTAGATTCTTTTCTTCATGTTAGGTGCCCACACTCATTAAAATAAACAAAATATTAGATCAACACATGTACATTATGCAAGTACAAATTTGCAAAGACATTATGGATCTTTTTCACAATCTTTAATTGCTCAAATAATTTGCAGAACTCAATGATTGGTACCACACAAATAAGCCAGATGGTAATACATGGCCTCACGTAATTATAGTTGAAAATTCATTTCAAATAAATAGAATAAATGAATCATTAAAAATGAATGTATTATGATTTTTAAAAAGCAATATCTATATAAAAGTAAAAGCCCAAAATTCAACAATAATATATTCAGATTTCCAAATTGTCTTCTTTATAAATATGAGGTCCCAGAAATCCATAGTAGTACAAAGACATTATTCAAAATTTTTGTTATATCACTAAACATGGTCATGAATTTTGATAAAAATACATGTACAAGCACTTCATGAGACATAAAATATAGAATTCATGAGTCTTATCTAATAATTAGTGTTTTATTTATTGATAGTGCTCATTATCTCCTCAATGGAAGGCCTCACATTATAACAAAGAGATTATTTTTTGATATAGAATAAACATATTCACTTAAATCATATATTATTTTTGAATGTATAAAATTAAGGGTCAAATTTCAGTCAAATCTAGTTATTATTGAAGTAATTTGAAGTTATAGGACCCTGAGATAGGGATACCTTATATGACAATGTTGTGGGACAATATAAAATATTCAAATACATGATTTATAGTTAAATTGTTAGGAGACTTCACATAAAAATCTATTACATATTTTTGGTGCCTATTGTTTCTGTGAGTGTCTATCACTTGTAAGCTACTTCAAGATGTATCGGAGATCAGCTTTAAGGTTAGGTGATATATACAGTTTTATTGTGAAAGAATCATAATGTAGTGATATAATTAGTGTTGAGCCACTATGGTTTACCAAGAAGATGAATCTCCACTTAAGGGTTGGAATGGATGAGCACGGTTTGAATAACGTATTATATCTTATGTTGGGTGGGGGCCATACCCTATCCACATGATAAATCCATATTGATAGATTCAATCATACATCTTTTCATGGTATGTTGGCATTATTATATAAATGTAATTATCATTTTAAAATGAATATACATTTCACACATTAATTTTTCCATTATGTTTTTTATTATTATTTTCATTGGCATAAACATAGTGCTGGGTACAACCAATCTAAGGGTTGTGCTCGTAGACCAACCCACACATGCCCTAGACGTCACCCGGGGAGGTTCAATGTATGTAAGTTTGAGTGTTTAGAAGAGTTTATAGGCATAGAGTGAGTGTAAATATCCCAATTACACACGGACCCCACTTGCCCATTCCCATGACACAAAAGAAAAAGATAATGTAGTGATATCGCTGCATGTCGCAATGGAGACCTCACGCTCTAACCGTTCATTTGTGTCCCCTAGAGTTGGCAATGTATGAGCAGGTATTATGATCGGGCTCATCAGGTATTATCTTGGAGCTTCACGAAGTGTACAACATCTCCACAAATTGGTCCATTTTGATAAAATTTCATTATTTCGTAAGAATTTCAGGTAATTTACTGGCCTTATTAATAAATTTTTTGCCTCTAAAATATGTTTTAATATTGTGATCATGCCCTATTGTGTTGTGAAGGAATGGTGTCTCAATATAGTTTTATGAATCAGAGGAATCACGAAATAAAGAAAAATATTTAACATTAATGGACATTCTATGCATCCATTAGGTCAATGTGTTAAATTTGCACTTTTAATATGACTTTCAGATAATTTACAAGCATAATGACTTTCTCCTTCAAATAATTTTTTTAACATTGTGATTATGCACCTGATCATGTTCTGAGTTATTTATTTCTCACAATGTTTATAATGAAATGAGTAGAAGCATGAAGAAAAGTAATTGTTATAATAGGAGTGGAGTCAGCTGGCCAAGCAAGCTCCTAAGTGCAGTTGGCACTCAACCAGCTATAGGCCTGCGCCCCCTGCAATGTTCAGGCCAGGCAATGGGTAGCAGGCGCTAGCACACAAGGCATTGTGGCATGCAGAAGAAGCAGCACGGGCCAAAAAAGCCCATAGTAGGCCTACAAACAAAGTAATGCATAGTCCACATGCCCAGTGGGGTGGGGAGGGAAGAGGTTTATTTTATTCAATAGACAATAATGAATGGAATTTATGTAGAAACTATATTATTTTATTTTGCCAATATGGCATTAACTTTGACTTATTTGATTGCGAGCCAAACAAACAAGGTTAAGAAACTGGGGACACTGCCTAGTGGGCAGCAACTCTTAGAAATTGAGAGGCAAGGATACCAGGGATTCCAAAAAACCCACCAAATCCCATGTCATAGTGGGATTATTTAATTGCTAATTTATGATCCCAGTTGTTCAATCTTTTCGTAGAAATTTCAAAGATAGAATCAAATACCCTTCAAAAAATTTATTATATTTTTAAAATTTCTTTCAGTAGTTTACGAGATGAATCAAAAGCTATGATGTTGATGAGGACTATTCGGGCCACCAAATTGAGAGCACTAATTGAAAGGGAAGAATGCAGGAATGGAGGCTGATGGGGCATGGGGGACACCCAACTACTATGATTTAATCTCAGCCATTGATCCCTCTAAAGGAAGATCTAGCATCTAGGGGCAGAGCTGTCAAACTCCACCCTGGCATCATCCTCCTCTGATCGGAGGATTTGGTCGAGGGCAACCTCCAGAAGCAATCCAACTGCTTTTCCTCGACATTTCAAAATGGTCCTTTCTCCCAATTTCATCATCTTCTAACTGAGAGAGATATTAGTGGCAGGAGACCCTTCCGACGGTGGGAAGAGCTCAAGAACAGGCATGAAATTTCTCCAACAGATCCGTGAGCCTAGGAATCCCACAGAAGAGCTCCAGAATGTCCTTGATCTGCACCAACACGAAAGAAACATGGGTTCACAATGGAGCTAAGAGTGACAATCGACGCCCTACCATGCTCGTCTGAATCAGGGGACTCACACTTGATTTCTGAACTCAATCTTGTCGATATATATCTTATAAACATCACACACAATATAGAAGTAGTGATAATTGGCTCTGAAATCAGATTTTGAATCATCTTTAATAGATCAGCCTCTTTGAGCCATTTTGATAAACACCTATCATGGCCATCAAATTTTCTCCAATTTTGTCTTATTTCCTTTTAATTTATGTTACAAAATACCAAAAAATATTTATTAAATGTATAAATCCATATTAATTGAAGTATACTAAAATAATTTACTTTCTTAACCATATATTAATGCCTATAATTATCTCTTAATTTCTCATTAGTCTCTACTACCTTCTATTTCTCTCTCTATCTCATTTCTTAGATCCTCCTAAATAAAAATAAGATATCCCTTACCTTTATACATTTTAACCTCCTATCCTATGTCTATATTCACCCTATTAATATTTATATAATTAATTAATCAGTTCTTCTAATCTGTCTCATTCTTATTCACATTCCTCTATATCATTTCTCTTAAATGAATGTACATATTCACTATTGCACTACATATTAATCTTCCTTCATTTATTATACCCAAATCTCCTATCCCACATGAAACCTACCTATCAAGAAATATAAAGAATAATAAAAATGACATCTGACAAAGTGAAAATGGAATGTTAATATTGTCGTTGTTAGTCTTTTCACTTCAGTCAAATAAAATTATGAATTAGTTATCTTACTCAGAAATGTATAGTTGGGAGCAAGGTCATCTCCACAGGCATTGGCTCTTAGAGTCGAAATTAACTAATAAGTTGGGGACTAGAGAGAAGGGATATTACGATGATAATAATAATAGGTAATTTATGAATGATGAATATTATTAAGTTTATTTATGTTTTTATAAACAGAATTCTCCCCCCGAGATTTTATTTGAAGCTGAAATTTTATTTGCAGGTATTATGAGTAGATTAACAATTTTAGATAATTTTTATACAATTTTTAGGAGTCTATTTATAGCATAAAATTGAGAGTCCAACCTTTAAAAAAAAAGTGTTTAATAAAATGCCTAGAAGAAGAAAATGGAATTACATGTATTTTTATAAGGAACGAGAATGATTTTTAAGGTATTTTATCTAGGGAACATGTAGAATAGGAAGTATATAATCCAATGGTTTATTCATATTTTTTAAATATTTTTAATTGGTTTAAGAAAAGTAAGAAAAGTGTGTTTAAAATCGTTTCAAAGTCAAGTACATCACATGTTTGTCAAAATGCCTTATAATGAATTTTTGATTTTTTTGCTTTTGCTCAAAATTGAATTATTTTGAGTTCGAGGAATGGATTGAGGATGATTCCTCAATCCTTGAGTAATATTCTACTAAATCAAGTAAACTTCTAACTAAAAAATTGAATTACTTACCACATTTCTGCAGCAGCTCAAGGTCGCCGATGGCTCCAGACCCCATTCCGGCCGCGTCGTCCTTCACGTAAACATTTCTTGATTTCTCTTCTCTTCAACCACTCCCTCATCATTCTCTCTTCAGGTCACGGGTCTGTCACACCCGTTGACAGAGAGAATCAAGAGAGAAGGAAAAGAGAATGAGGTTCAGGAATTATTAGCCATTCCTAGTCGCCCTCCGCTTCACACCCCATTCCTAGTCGCCCTCCGCTTCACACCCCATTCCTAGTCGAAGTCTTCCTCAAGGTAAGCCTAAACATGCATGTCAGCTTGAACCCTCCACATCTTCATGTTTGATTCGTCCATGTCACCGGCCGTTGCTACGTCATCACCAAAAATAAAGAGATATTAAAAGAATCACAGATTTATTCTGAGCGTTAGATCTTCTTAGAGAAGATCAATGGTCAGGATTATATCGTTTGGTTAAAGAGAGCCCCTTTCGAACTCAGGCTTTGGGCTCGGTTAAATCCAAGCCCGTTGATGGCTTTCTCTCTTAAGCGCTACTACAGCGGCCCATGAGCCTTCATAATTCTTTTGTTCGTTCTGGGCCGGCCTGTGATTTTCTAAACAATTCCAACTTGTTAATCACATATGGAAAGGTTTAGAATACTTCAACAGTACATAACTTAGAGAGAGAGAGAGAGACTTACCTTGAGCGCTGGCCTTGATGTTCACGTTTGGGCCGCTTTGCGGGGCTGCGGCCGGCTGCGACCTAGGATGCGCTCCTTAGGAAGTCTTTTTTATTACTATTATCTTTTTTAATGTTTATTTTTTTATATTTTTATTAATTATATATTTTATTCTTATTTTTTATACTCTATCAATGAGTCACATAATAATTTTTAGTCATGTAAAAGTTTATTAAAAATAGGAAGTTTTACATTATGAGTGAACAATTGCATGAAATGTAATTTATCATGAAATATGTATATTAATTCCATAATATAAGGTTCATAAACCCTTAAAAAATATTGAATTTCAAGCATAAGTTTGGATACATCAACATCCTATAGTAGTCTCTTTATCTCTTCCACTACAAATATTAATATATCTTTTCATACCATAAATAAACTTCATCACATGACTTATTGACTACCTCTGATATCCATAAGAAATTATGTATGCATAATAATAATGTAAAAGATATGTTATCTTATAGAAATCTGATGAACCACAAATTAGGGTTAAAAATGACCTTTAAGGATTCTCGTGTATGCCAGAATATTCATGATTTTCCTTACTCGCATAAAGAGAAAGGGAAGAATCCTTAGGGAGCAAGTATTTAATGATTGACTTCTATCTTTAATAAATGTTTTTTGGATTTCAATTTAATTAATAATTACATTCAATTTAATGAAATCAAACTAGTCAGGAGTTATTCAAAAAAAATTTAGAAAGGTCATAAATCATTGATTTTATTTTACCTAAATCGTTTGAACTTATAGAAAATTTTACATAAAGTTAAATTTATAATACTAATTAATTGTTATTAAAATACCTAGGCCGACACATTTGGAGCATCATGTTACAGTTGACAGTGAAGGATGTGAGTGGAGTGGAAGGGATGAAAGTGGGTCTATGGTGGTTTCAAAGTAGATGATGTCAGATATATGTCGTCGAGTGTAGGAGTTGGAGGTGGTGTGTGGTAACAGAAATCAATGATATCCGTGATGATAACCTAGGAAAAAGGACAAAGATGTGAGCTGAAAAAACTCGAAGATCACACTAACCTTGTCGTCACATGTCCAATGGGCTAAGTGCTGGTTTTTTTTTCATATATCTTGATCTTAACATCACTCCTTCAACTCTCTGCTCTTGGAGTACAAGAATGCACCCAAAAGAGACTTTGACTAAGAAAATAACTCAGTTAATCGAAATTTGGAACAAAATCAAAGGGGGCTTTTCTATGAGGGATGAGGAGTTATATTTATAGATCAAAGATGAAATATGTATAGAGGTGGGAAAGATGGAACTACCCTCATAATTTCAGTCTGAAATAGTTATGGATGATCATATATCTGCATTTCAATTTAGAGCAATCTCACCATTTGTTTTTCTCTATTCTCCAATTTTCTCTCTCCTGAATTTTCCTGGCAGATGGAAAGCATGGCATGCGCTTTTAAGAGTAGAGAAACCCAAAATGATTGTTTAAAATATTTAAATAAAGCTAAATTTATATTTTAAAAAATACAAAATTATTTCTTCATGAATTTAAGGATAGATAATTCCACATAAATACCAAAAACACAGAAAAAATCAGAATATCACTTTAAAATAATCTTCTAAACCCTGAAAATGTTTTAATAAATGAAAATGAATATTTTCTGACTTTTTCAAATTATGTTATTCATAAAATAAATTTTACAAAATATGCTAAAATACTTTAAAATTAATAAAAATATGAAACTCAGTTTAAAGGCTTAATAAATCATAATAAGAATTAAAGATATGAATTAAGGATTATTTTAATGAAAATAATCACATCAAATGCAGGAAATCTCTACTAAAAATAGCATGATATTTATGATTATCAAAATCTTACCTCTATCTTTACCCAGTTCTCCATAAGTTTGATTATTCTTCTTTACTATTATATGTCATTTTAATTTCTATCTCATTCTAAGTACCTATTTCTATTTTTACCAATATATAATCCTTATATCAGTATATCCTTTCTTATATACTATTACGCAATTAATTGATCTTATTAGCCTTACTATCAATTCACGTCATTCAGTCAGGTTTTTGTCTCTTATGGGTATTAAATGTGATTATCAGCTGAGATTCATCCTCGTCATTTGTGATTGACGGCTCTCATCGTGCCACGTGTTGCCTAGGAAAAAGACAAAAGGAATAATGATAGTTTACTATTTTAATATATTATTTAATAGCTTTTGTCATAGTTGATGTGGCACCACATCAGCGAATACCAAGTGAGTGATTTCCCCTTCCCAATAGAAATGTGACATGTATGTGTCACACTACAGGTGTACACATGTTGCTCTGTGATGGTGCCACATCGCCAGCCGTCATTGTTGACTATTCCAAGTGGAGAGAAAGGAGAGAGAAATATTTGAATTAAATCGACGGCTAGAAATCATCAAACTTCCAAACTTGATATCCAACGATCCAGAACTCGGACCGAACTGAAATTTAAGAGCAGCTTTGTCTTTTTGTCCTCTATTAATCCACATGATTGAATCAATAAATTGAGATTCCAATCTTTGTAAAAAATATGTTTAAGCTTACTCCGTCCTAGTGAGGCTAATTGAAAGAAAGTGAAGTTTTGAAGGTCCATCAAGTGTTCCTTGGTGTCTCAAGTGCTTGGGGAGGTTCAACAGAGAAGTAGGGAGGTTGATCTGCATCAGGAAGACGTCGTGATCCCGGCGGAATATAGGAATCTAAGGTTAGCCTTTTGCCTAACAATCATTTCCAACACACTTAGTTAGTTTACCCATCTTCACCATCTATCACCCTCACTCATCGTCCCCAACCCAGCCTCACGTGAACCTTCATTTCATGTGCTCTCTACACCGTGATGAGCTCTTCACACATCTCTCTCCTTCCTATTTCAACCAACATACATCACTACGTCTCCCCTTTGC
This sequence comes from Wolffia australiana, assembly GCF_029677425.1. NCBI lineage: Eukaryota > Viridiplantae > Streptophyta > Magnoliopsida > Alismatales > Araceae > Wolffia > Wolffia australiana. The sequence continues at coordinate 9,851,358 of NC_135852.1, forward strand.
TCCCATCGGTCTACCTCATTCTCGCCATCTTTATCACCGTATCCACTCGCATTTACGCCACTTACCAAGCCGTTGTTACATTCCCGTCTCGCTCTCCTTTCTCATCAAACCTAATCCCATATCAATAAACCCTAATAAGACATTTATTATCTTATTATCTACTCTCATCACGCATTCATTACCGTATACATAATTCCCTCAACTTCGCTTCACCCAATAGAGACTGTATGTTCCCTAATAGCCATTCCTTGTGGAGATGACCCGTACTCATCACTAGCTAATTAAATTATTTATGACTATCAGTTATTAATTTTATTGGCTAAACTCAAATTCTCAACGACATAATTTTTACCCTAATTTTGAGTTTATCAGTTTGGCTTTTGTGGAAATCTAAATATGAGCCCCCTCCGCTTGATAACATTTATTCACAAATTTACTATGTCATAGAACCTTTACCATCATCATTTCTCCAATCATTCATTTTAGTTAGCAATGATACATGGCTGACATCATAGGAGAAAACATTTTGAGAAATTTCCAGTATTTTGTGAGGGATTTAACTATATCTTCTTCCTTAAGTCATGTTTCTGTTACACTACATACACAATTTCATCTTAACCACATTATCTTTCCTAGATTTATTTATGTATACCAGTTAATAATGATTGGTATCCAATGGAATGTTACTTGTAACTCCAAGCCAAAACATAACCGTCCATCTATAAGGTGTTTATGGTTTCTCAAGTCCAAGGATTTGACGCCTGCTAAGACAAATCAAGAGATTTTCTATTCCCATGAATGTAGGGATTTATAAGAGAGTTAATGTGATGGGGAACCATCTCATCAACGACATCAAAGGATGCCCTCAGCCACCTCGAGCAGCCCGAGTTGACGTCCGCGACATGACATTCAAGTACACGGCCTAATGATGGGTCATCGGATTGTTTATTTCTTTTTTTTTGTATTTTCATGATTGTAATTTCTTTTTGAATTTTGGGTGGGCCCTTTCGTGTTTGAGCCTCATCCAATATGTTTTTTTTCTTTAACTTTTTGTTAAGGGAAGGCCGCTCGTCACGAGATGGTTCCTACCCCTTTTGGCCCAATTGGGCATGCCCCCTACCCTATATAAAGGAAGGTGCCCAAGAGAGCAATTGTAGTTTGTGAGTGAATATACCCCCCTTCAGGGGTATTACTGTAATACTCTCTCTCTCTCTTGTAGGGTTCTCTCCTCCTCTACATAAGGAGGAACCCCCCCACTCCTTCTTTCATACTCTTGAGATTATACCATTCTCCCTTTCCACATGGTATCAGAGCCACCAGGGTTCTTGACCTAGGTGGTGGAGCACCACCACCCCCCCCTCCTCTCCGGCCCGCTGCTTGCCGGAGATCATCGCCGACGCCCTCTGCTCGCGTCACTCTACATCCCGCCGACCGCCGCCTTGCATCCGGCCGCCTTGCGTCATCTATCCACCGGCCGCCCTACATCCAGCCGCCGGCCGCCCTGCATCCGGCCAAGCTGCCGGCCGCCCTCCAGCCGCCGGCCAGCCCTCTAGCCGCCGGCCGCCCTCCGTCCAGCCGGCCGCCCTCCAGCAGCCGGCCACCCTCTGTCCAGCCGGCCGCCCTCCAGCAGCCGGCTGCCCTCTGTCCAGCCGGTCGCCCTCTGTCCAGCCGCCGGCCACCGGCCGCCGTCCTGACCGCCGGCCGCCCTCCGTCCAGCCGGCCAGCCACCGGCCGCCGTCCGGCCCGCCGCCGGTCGCCCTCCTGTCCGCCGGCTGCCCTGCGTCCAGCCGCCGGCCGCCGCATCCAGCCGGCCGCCCGACCTACTTCCGGCCGACCTAATCCGGCCTCCCGACCCTATCCGGCCGCCGCCGTGCATCCGGCCGCTGCTCTGCATTCGGGACCGGGCTATTGTCCCGTCGACGCTCTCCTCCTCACTTACGTGCTGTTATGGAGCGTCGCGAGGGATCGTCGGCTTCCTCATCGCTTCCGCCACTGACTTCGTATCCGGGTACATCTCTGGATCTTCCGATCCCGTCTCATACTTTTATCACAGGGCTCCTGGGCCCGACGACCCTGCTTGATGGCACGAACTACGTCACGTGGTCCGCCGGGTTCCGTCGGTTCCTTGAGATCCATGGTCGGCTCTCCTTTCTCACCGACGACCCGCCCTCTCTAGAGGATCCCCGCTTTGCCACCTGGATCACTCAGGATCAGGCGGTCACCTCCTGGCTTCTGAAGATGGCTATTCCAACTATTGCCGAGCCGATGCAGCTCCTCTCTCCGTCCAAGGCCATTTGGGACGAATGGGCCCGTATGTACGGGTATCGTTCCAACATTGGTCGGACAGTGGAGATCGTTGAAGGGATGTTTCGCGCCCGCCAGGGTACCCGCTCCCTTCAGGAGTTCTATGCCACACTGCGCTCTCTCCTCAACCAACTTGAGATCTATCAGCCCTACACGCCAGATCTCACCGTAAAGCGTCGCTATCGCGAGGAGACAGCAGTTGGACTATTTTTGGTGGGCATCGACCCCACCCTCGGCGCTCAGATTCGGGGCCCTATTCTGAGTTCGATCACTCTTCCGACGTTGGGTGAGGCCTTCTCCACCGCTCTGAGGGTTAGCTCTCTGGGGCCCGTCCCCACCCCTCTCTTGACCGACTCCACCGCCCTTTCCTCGGAGACTCGCCCTCGCAGGCGCGTCTCTGATAACGATGGTCGCGGTCGAAAAGGGCGACGCGCGCGATGGCAAACTCTACCCCCCCTGCGTTCATTGCCAGAAGTTTGGCCATCGCTCCGACAAATGCTGGCAAAAGTTTGGTAAGCCAGACCAGGTTGCCCACTCCAGCATGACGGACTCCGCCTCGACCTCGAACCTCCTCACTATCTCCCGGGAGGAATTAGCCCGCATGCTTGCCACCCACGCTCCGACGGATACCTCGAGCACCTCGGGCTCTCATACTTCTCACCTTGCGTCGACCTCCACTTCAGGTACCGCTCTACTTGCATCTTCTTCGGGTCCCTGGATTATCGACCCGGGAGCCTCTGCACACATGTCAGGTACCTCCTCTCTCCTCTCTCAAATTGCCAGCCTTCCTCACCCTGAGACGGTCACCATTGCGGATGGTCGTGTTTGTCCCGTTCGGGGCAAAGGCCGTTCCCTACCGACCCCCTCCCTTCCCCTTTCAGATGTTCTATACGTACCCAATTTTCTCGTTAACCTCCTCTCTATCTCTGCTATCACAAAATCCCTATTTTGCTCCGTATCTTTTTTCCCTTACCACTGTACCTTTCAGGACTTGCGGACGGGAAAGAGGATTGGTTTGGGACGTGAGACCGGCCGGGGTATCTACGAGCTTGTCCCTGATCTCCCTCCGACTGGTTTTTGTTGCCTTCTCTCCCAGTTGGACACTTCTCTACAATGGCATCGTCGTTTGGGCCATCCTGGTAGTACCAAACTTCGACAGGCCCTTCTGTGGCTAACATTATCTCCTTTTGAGTGTGAGTCTTGCCAGTTAGGCAAGCATTTTCGTTCTTCTTATTCCCGCCGTGACTCTATTCCGTGTACGAAACCATTTGATCTCGTACATTGTGATGTTTGGGGACCGTCTCGTGTCTCCTCCCCTTCCCACTTTCGCTACTACATCGTCTTCGTCGATGATTTTTCTCGTCTATCATGGGTGTACCTTCTCCATGACCGCACTGACGTTCTGTCCTCCGTTCGTCAGTTCCTCCAAGAGATCTCCACTCAATACTCCTCTACCCCCAAAATTCTTCGCACAGATAATGCCTTGGAGTTTGTTCAGTCCGCCCTCCAGGACCTTTGCTCCTCTCGCGGCATTATCCACCAGACCACTTGCCCCTACACCTCCCAGCAGAACGGTGTCGCCGAGCGGAAACACCGTCATCTTCTGGATATGACCCGCACCCTCCTCATCGAGATGGGCGTCCCACACTATCTCTGGGCGGATGCCCTCCTCACCTCTGCCTATCTTCTTAACCGCTTACCTTCCTCTCCTCTAGGTGGTGAAGTCCCTCTCCATCGCCTACACCTCGATCGTGAGCTTTTTACACTGCCTCCTCGGATGTTTGGGTGCGTGGCCTTCGTCCATGACCATCCCCAAATCTGTCCAAACTAGCTCCTCGCTCCCTCAAAGGCGTCTTCGTTGGCTACTCTCGTACTCAGAAAGGTTATCGTGTATACCTTCCTGATCAGCGCAGATATCTTGTATCGGCCGACGTCACCTTCTTTGAGACCATTCGCTACTTCACCACCACCCCGTCTGTGTCCACCCCTACACCTACTTCGTCTACTCTAACACCCTCGTCTCCTTCTTCCGTTGCTCCTCCGCCTATCTTGGACGTAATACTTGCATCACCCTCCTCCTCCCCCTCTTCTCCTCGCTTGGGACCGCTCGCTCCATCAGTACTTACCCCGGAGCCGGACTCCGTCGAGCCACCAGGCGGGTCCTCGCCCACGTCCGCAAGTTCGGCGCCCCTTGCATCGGCACCGACAGACCTACATCTCCCCATTGCTCTACGGAAAGGTACTTGCTCTTGTACCCTTCACCCTATCTCTAACTACGTACACTATGACCGTCTTCACCCCACCTATCGTGCCTTCGCCCTCTCCCTCACATCCGAGTCGATACCGAGGACCCATGTGGAGGCCCTGCGCAGTCCCCACTGGAAGGCGGCTATGGATGCGGAATATGCGGCCCTCACCGAGCGTCAGACTTGGATACTTGTTCCTCGTCCGGGCAATACGAATATCGTCACCTGCAGATGGATATTCACTGTGAAGTATCACGCCGATGGCACGGTTGATCGATACAAGGCCCGTCTCATGGCACGCGGCTTCACCCAAACCTACGGCATCGACTACAAGGAGACGTTTTCTCCTGTGGTACGTTTGAACTCCATTCGAGTTCTTCTTTCTATTGCAGTGAATCAGGGGTGGCCCCTCCATCAGTTGGATGTTTCCAACGCCTTTTTATACAGGGAGCTTACCGAGCGGGTGTTCATGGAGCAACTGCCCGGATATATCACTCCAGGCTCGGCCGGCAGGGTATGTCATCTACAGCGTGCTTTGTACGGCCTCAAGCAAAGTCCGCGTGCATGGTTTGCCAAGTTCAGCAAACTTGTGCTTGCCTTGGGCCTCACCCCATGCACGGTGGACCCTACTGTGTTTCGTCGGCACGGATCCACTGGCACGGTCATCCTTGCGGTCTACGTGGATGATATCTTACTTACGGGCAGTGATCATGCGGGTCTTGCTCAAGTGAAAGATTATCTCCATCAGCACCTGACCATCCGGGACTTGGGTACGCCCAAGTACTTTCTCGGCATAGAGTTTCCACATCAGCCGGGTAAGCTGATCCTGAATCAGCGAAAGTACGTCCTGGATATGCTGGAGGAAGCGGGGTTACTCGGGTGCAAACCCCGAAGTTCCCCGATCGACAGCAAACCGTGCTTCTGGGATTCTACTTCTCCCCTACTTACTGATGTTGAGCCTTACCGACGCTTAGTTGGGAAGCTTATTTACCTCACTGTTACACGCCCCGACATTGCATATCCAGTGGCACTACTCAGTCAGTTCATGCATGCTCCCCAGGACATACATTGGCACGCTGCCCTCCGCGTGCTTGCCTACTTGAAGCATGTCCCGGGCCGGGGGCTACTCTACCAGCGCCATGGCCATTTGCGTGTGGAGGCCTACTCGGATGCAGGCTTCGCGGGCGATCGAGGGGATCGGAAGTCCACTTCGGGCTTCAGCACCTTTGTTGGTGGAAACCTCGTTACGTGGCGGAGTCAGAAGCAGCGGGTCGTCTCCCTATCTAGTGCCGAAGCTGAGTACCGCGCTATGACGCACGCCTCTTCGGAGCTTCTGTGGATACGCTCTCTCCTTCGCGAGCTTGATTTTCCTGTGCAGGAGGCTATGCCAATGTATTGTGACAATCAAGCCGCTATCTTCATCGCCAGCAATCCCACCTTCCATGAGCGGACGAAGCACATTGAGATCGACTGTCATGCGATTCGTGATCGTGTGCTCGCGGGACTCATCACTACTCCCCATGTGGGATCATCGGACCAGTTGGCGGACATCTTCACCAAAGGACTGAGCACCACCTCCTATGATGTCATCTCTCGCAAGCTGGGCATGTTTGATATCTACGCTCCAGCTTGAGGGGGAGTGTGAGTGAATATACCCCCCTTCAGGGGTATTACTGTAATGCTCTCTCTCTCTCTTGTAGGGTTCTCTCCTCCTCTACATAAGGAGGAACCCCCCCACTCCTTCTTTCATACTCTTGAGATTATACCATTCTCCCTTTCCACATAGTTGATTGAATTCAAAGTATTTCTTCATTTGGCTCCCGCTTATCACTCCTTTGGGAGTTTTACCGCTTTCCTAGTGTAGATCGTGGGATCAAGTGCCAGCCACGCAGTCCTACCACGTCGAAGTGTCTGTGGAGGAACAGTCGCCGCCACCCTTAGCGTCTCTTGAAGATTTGCCTCAAGAAAGATTATTTTCTTGATTTGACTTGCTCAAGCATTATCAAGAAGTCATCTTCTTGGTTTCTCTTCTTGCCGCAGGCACCACCGTTGTCACCGCCGGCGACGCCACCACAGCCATCGCTGCTGCTGTCATCTTCATCGCCAATGCTGATCGAAATTGCACTCGCCAAGACCAGTCATCTCCCTCCGTCGCCATCAACGATCACCTCCCATCCAAGATCGTGACCTGCAAGAACGTTGATGAGTGCCTCCCTTCCAATCTTTATGCGCTCACCGCGCACTGGATCAGGCGCTAGCGCACCTCTATCGCGCCAGCGCGTTCGCTCGTCGTGCGCTCACGTGGGTACTTCTCCCGCGCATTCATGCGCATTAATCACACGGGCGTGTGCACTCATTGCCAGCCAACGCCCTCTCACACTACCTCGATTGAACCAGATTGGCTCTTGTTTGCGCTTGTGCCCCATCCGGGCCACATCTGTGCGCACTCTAACTGCGGCGTAGCTGCACGCTGTAGTCTCATGATGCGCGCCTGTAGCGGCCATCCATGCACCCGTGTGTGCGGTGCCCCACAGGCACCCTCGCACACACCTGCCTCGTCGTGTGCGCAAAGCCTTCGGGTCCCTCCCACACCCACGTGGACGTCCATTCTGTTGGTGTCTTCTCCGTTACTAGTGCTCCGTGGTCCACATCTTCGTCAACAATCCTACAGCGCCAACGCCGATTCCTATATCTTGTGCAACTTCACTCTGCTTCCCCACGGACTACGGGCTCTAGCCCATACAGGTTCTCTTGTTACCCCTTCGTTCATAGTCTCATTATTTCTTTCAGTACTGTTGAATTTGCATTCCGATAGCCTCTGACATATCAATTACACGTGATAGGACGTAGCCATCTTATCTCGTGAGAGTTAGGATAAATTCCTTGTGGTACGACTAGTCCTTATCTAACAAGATTGGATGACTTCAGGTATATTACCCCTCATCACGTAGTCGTCCAATTGATCTAAAGGAATGTTGAGGAGTCTGAATGCGACCAAGCAAACTCTGTCTACTTAATTGATCATCTGAATTAATCAGTGCTGCTGCGTATTATTTTCATTGAAATTTGCAAGGACATTTCATTAATATTACGCATCACTGTTCGAACCTCGTCTTCTTGTGTTGCAACACGTGCCATCTAATCCCGGTGCTCATCGTGTTGCATCATTATTATATGATAATCAATGAGCTCCAGCATTCAAGGAGTTACTCTCTTCACATATTGGAATTATAATAATGTAATGGTATGAACTTTTTAGAACGAAAGATGAAAATCCACATTTTCACAAATCCTTGAGTGAGATGTATTGAGCTGTTTATGTGTACGACCTCTAGAAAATCCTCATGATACTTGGGACGTCGAATCTCATTAATATTGACGAGCCCCATTATTGCTTCACCATCATCGTTATGTAGTCCCATCTAATCAAGAGTGGAGAGGGGCCAAGGGGAGAATGGAAAGAAGGGTGGGTCCCTAAAAAAGTGAGTTATCAATACCAATATACAAATTAATACAATATAGTGAGTTTCTTACTTGTAGGGAACCAGCATACATCTTATACTATACAAGATAAAATGGAGTTTATTGACTCTTTCATGGAACCTTTTTGTATTTGGTCACCATATCCTCTTACAATGTCTTGGGGGTATAGAGGATTGTCAAACAAAAATCGATCATCCCAGTCATGACATGCTAGCAAACTAATCATACAACTTTTTTTTCTATATTCCACTGCTTAGGACATGGACTTCATTACGTAGTGTTCCTTGAGCTGTCTCTTCTTATAGTGAGGGCTGATGATCCCATCTTTACCACTCAATCATCTTCATGAACTTCTTGTTGCACCTGACTTAAGACAAAGTATCTGAAAGTCACAGTCAAAGTACAACCCTCCATCCACAAGATGTCTTCAGTATGAGGTGAACCACGTACATGAGATGTCTTTCAGGTTAGGACCACGCACACAAGTGTAAGGGGAATGAATTTGATTGAAAATTTAGTATAATACCACCCAAAAATTTAGTATAATATCAAACAATTCATTCAACTATTTCCCCTAAAGAGCACCTATTATCTTTCTTTTATGTCTCCACACTAATGGCTATGGGACTAACTATACTCATCATATTAAAAGACTAGTTATCTCTGTATGAAGATCTCATCAAAATTCATTTAGTTGGCTCATGTATTCATGGACTTCATTCTAAACCTCTCATGTGAAGTATCATGAATATATATTATATTAATGAACATTTACTGAGATAAAGAATGTGTAAGTGGATTGTCAGTCACATTTCAATCACTTGTTGTTTTTAAGAGATGGGAACAAAATTGCGTTCAAGATTTGAACCATCTTTAACCAATAGAGAGGTAATTATAATTATGTCATGCATTTAATTATTAAATAGATCATTAATAATCATAATTAAACTTTTCAATATCAAAAACGTATTACATATAATAAAGTATACAAAATATTAAAGATAATTTCTCATTTTTAAACTTATTTATATCATTCACAACCTATTAAATTTTAAGTTGTAATATTTACTTAGATCACCCCTTAGTGGCTCTATACTTTACGTAGAGTAATTAAGGGGGGAACCATACAGTACAATTTTCAATGTCTAATTTAAAATTGATGGAAATATATGTGGTTAGCAAGCCAATTACACATTTCACATCGTGTTCATTGTTCATTAATATATGTATTCATTATACTCACGCGTTATACTTCACATTAGTATAATGAATACATATATTAATGAAGACAATAAGCATAGATAGTGGATGGCCTTAAGTGGAAAGATTTATTGAATTGATCCATAAAATTCCTGAATGGTATTATACTAAATTGTGAGTCAGGTTCATTCATGTCACAGCTGTGTAAATTGTTCTTAGACCTAAGACACCAAAGATGTTATGTCGGTGGACAGTTGTACTTTGGCTAAGGCATACAAGTTCCTAATCATAGAATTATAAATTATCTTAGTTCTAGTTTAGCAAGAATTTCACGAAGATGATTGAGTGGTCAAATGGGACCCCCGCCCCCCCCCCCCCCCCGCAAAAGATAAGACATCTCGGTGAGGATGATGCGATGAAGTCTTTCGCCAATGTAGAGGAATATCCTTCAAGAGTTCTTTGATGATAGTTGAACACATCAGTATCAACTCGGATGACCGATACCAATTAGGGTCTGATAGTTGACCATAACCTAAGTCGTTCGTCGTCTCGTGTTATTCAATGTTGTCATGTCATTCTGTACTGCCAAGTGTTGTTGCATATCCTGTGTCATTCTGCACTACTGAATGCTGCTGCAACATCCCCTGCCATTCAACAATGTCGTGGTACCTAATAGTGCGGGAGGGTGCAAGATGGTGCAAAATGGCTTGTGGCCATGTGAAACGGCTCAATGGTATGGTGACACCGGACAACAACGTCATGATGGTGCAATGATGTGATGGCAGGGATGATGTGGCCAAAACTTGACGCTAGCACTAGCAACAGTTACAAGCATGGTGGCAATAGAGAGAAATTCGAGAAATTCTTGAGAAGAAAACTTACATTGAGAAATCACCAAATGATTCATTAATAGAATGGCTCATTTATAGCCATTCGAGAAGAGAAATCTTAATCTATCATCGGAATGAGAAATCAAATCCGAAATATGTGAAATCTGAGTCAGAACTCAGTTATGATCTTAATGACAACCTCATCAAAACTATGTTCTGATCAGAGTCAAACAATGGAAGAGTTCAACTCGTGACAAACAAGTCGTGAGTCATAATGGTTTTAACAACCATATAATCTCCAAGTGTTCATGATCACTCCATCAAGTTTGTCCTTGACTAACATGATTTATAGTAATAAAAGATATGGCACACACAATGGATGTCGATTAAGTACCCATCTAGTGGCTAGGATTAAATAGAGATCGGGGGAAATCCAATGGCTCGCATTAAGTATAGACGATGAAACTAGCTGCTAGTAGTAAAATTATCATGTTGTCCTACTTGTAGCTCATAGTTTATGAAATGTTTATTTTCTTTTTTGTGTCCCATTCTTCAATGATGATACGGATAAGAACTCAATTTGTTACATGTAGACAATCATGCAACAAATGCAACCTTTTTTCACTTAAATATATTAAAATGCTTCATAATTTGTGATTTAAGATTTCTGACTTCACTGGGAAACGATTATAAGATAAGATTACAGACCATCAAATCAATATCATCATTTCTGATTTCCCTCGCCGAACATAGTTTCTGAGACTCACATTTTTTTTATTACCAGTCTTAGGTTACAATGTACGTAGGAACCTTAGCTAAATGATGAAATCAATGTTAACTTTTCAACGCTTAAATATATTTGAACGTTTAAAAATCTTCCGATCTAGAGTTTCAAAGTTCCTTCATTGGGAAACAATCATAAACTATAGACCTTCAAATCAAGACCATCATTTTTCAATTCTCTTTTCCTTGATCATATTTTCTGACTTTCATATTTTTTCTTCCCTTGTTCTTAACACAATCATGATAGTTACGTGACCAAGAACTGCATTTGTTAAATGACCCTTTTTTGAAAGAATGTTTGTTACGCGATGAAAAGCATGCAACCTTTTCATCCCTGAAATACATTTCTAACTATACCGAGATAAGTATTTTAGACATGTTTTGCCCAAACTAATGCATGAAGACAGACTATGTATAATACACAATCATGATAGTTAAAAAAATACCTGACGCAGTAAAAGAAGACCAGGTAGAGCCCATCAATGACCTGTAATTTTTTCATTTACTGCAATGTCTCAAAAAACCATGGTCGAAACCGCGATATATTAATCAATTATCTTCAATATCGCAACATCATCCGCAGATAGTGATCTGAGAATTTCATGAATGGGACAGTGGAGCTGATAAGAATTTGGTTCTGTGGGATCTACACTGATCCAGTCGTCGCCATTGAAGACAATGTGTTTATTCATCCTTGGAACTGCATGAAACCGCGGCAGCTTGACCTCCTGTTTTGCCAGCTTATTCAGGTATTCCAATGAAAATATCAGATCTATATCTCTTTCTCTATCACCATCAGCAAAGATCTTTATACCGACGTTGACTTTCTGTGAGTCAATGAAACCGAGGAACAACGGGTCTGCCAGTGTACAACGTTGACCCAGAGAGGAAATCTACGATATTTAAGACATGAGGTCAATCATTTGGGAGATAAAGTTGAAAGAGTCTATATTATTTTCTTTTGATTTAAAAGGAAAAATACCCAGTTCAATGCGAGATAAACAGAAAAGTAAAAAATTGAAAGAAAAAGATAAATGAATTATCTAGCCAACCAGGCACACCTAAATGAGATCTAGTGATGGCACACATTGCAATAGATAAAACATAGTACTTAGGTTGTGCACACATTTCACACCAAAATTGAATATTTTCCGATACTGAGTTGAAAATTCAACTAAATAACACTAATAGGGAAACAATAGAAATATAGAAAGATCCTTGTAGGGATCCTATTAAAATGTAACTTGATTGGTTGTACTGAGGACGAGGATCCTTGAGTTTAGGATCAATCAAGATAAAGATAATTGGAAGAAAGGGAGACGACGATAAAATCATCGCCAAAAGAAGAATGAGAGAGAGTCAAAGGGAACTAAGACAAATGGGCTTCGCTTAAAGAAAGTTCCAACTGATTCTGAGGGACAGGTACATAATTTTAAAAGGGAATTGCAGAAAACTGAGAAGACCAATATGCCTCCCTAACAGAAATGAAGGAATAACCCTAGATAGAATGATAAAATTTCAAAAGCTATCCAGGGTATTTATTATCTTCGACATGAAAATAGAATGCAGGGCCTATAAAAATAAAATTTGAGCGATTGGAAAATGTATACCACAGAAAAAAAACTATCATAGATAATTTACCTGCACATAACGGACGCCTAATTCATTGAGTCTATCAAAAATCCTGCGAGAGGAAAGCGGAGAAAACAGAGCACCAGGTCCTGCAGGTGATACAATAATTTCCCATGGAGATTTCATGAGTATCTTGAAATCACTCTCTGCCTTGTTTAGAACAGGAAGCTTCTCTTCCTCGAAAACCCACACCTAAAGCATTAGGATCCGAATTAGATATTCTGGTGAGAGATAGTTAAAACAGGAGACCCCCAATGGAAAGACTCAACGTCTGAATTCTAGCCTTACTCTTTCTTTGTCGAAGCCACCGTCATCAAAATTCGATAAAATGTCTTGGTCAGGCTCCAGATCTTGCACCGGAGAGAGGATTATCAAAGGTGGTGAGCTCTCAATTTCTCCAGGCTGTGCTAAAAGATAATAGCCCATTAAAAAAACTAAACACATTTGAGTGAAAATTATTTGGTCAATGAAACCTGTAGGAAATGCAAGAGAAAAAGGTGAAATCAAAGCCCAAAACTTTCCACGTTGAAAAGACGTAGGTTTTAGAATGAACAAATACTGAAAGTATGGCTAACGGAGATTCGACCTCTAGCCAACACAAACCTTCGCAATTTTTTGGTAACTAGAAAGGGCATCTCTCAATAGTGAAAGGAATCTGCTTTCATTCTTCTGTACATTCGGAATTAAAATAGCCGCAACATTATTCTCTGAAAGTACACGCAATCCGTCAGATTTGAGTTGCTGAATATCTTTGCTCTCTTCACAAGAGGACGGATTGTAACAAGATTCGGGTATCTCCCGACAAATCTTTGCCGAATGGTAAAAATTTGCGTCCAGAGATGAGAAATGATTATTGCTGCAAGTGAAGGAAAAAAAATACTTAGATGAAAACTGAGTTATTGTATAAAGGAAAAACGTCGAAATGAGGTGATATCCTTAATTTTGTTGATGAAATAGCTAGTGATTGAGCAGGACAGGAAATAAGCACAGTAGTCAAAAGAAAGCAACTGACGAAATACAAATGGCCAGCAAAAAAGGAAAGAAACAATCATTAAAGATAACCTCTAAAATACAGTCCATACAATATTGACCCACAAAACACAATCAATATTGACATGAGTTGATGAAACATCCTTAACTAGATGGGATGAATCAAAGGGTATGGTTTCTATAAATTTTTTCTATTTATAATTTATATTAGAGATTAATACAAAGACACTGAAAAGTTTACATGGTCAATCCAACATAGAAAAACTAAAGTTGTCACAGAAAATTTAAACGTCCAATGTAATTCTCGTTATGTTTTGTGAAAATCAAGGGCTAACATATGAATGTAGGGCGGAGTGGTAGGTTCCCCATTCTGGGCAGAGTGGCCTATAACAGAATACTGGGCAGGATTACTCATTCCGTTCCATATGCTTTAAATAGGCAAATGAATGAAGAGATAATTATGTGAAACATCCTAATATACCAAACAAAGACAAGTTCCCCATGCTGTCTAACAGTCGCCTAAAGACTGCTAGGTATGCATAGCGATGAGAAAAGCAGGATCAAAGAAGCAGATGGTCAATGCTCTCTTCTGTGGAATTGTTTTGAGGACTTGTCAGCTTCCAGCTGATCAATGAGATCGATCAACAGGGAAGCTTATACCTGTTGTCTTCTCCACCTGTCGTAACCCTAACCACCAAAAGTCAGAGAGCTCAGCCAGAAAATATGACTTACTTTTACCAGAAGGAATTACCCAGTACTTATACTGAGTTACATCAATTGGTCTCCGTGGACCCAATATGGTGGATCTGAATTAAACGTATCTCATCAGAGTACTTACACAAATACAGGGATTAACAACAAAAAACATATAATAGGAAAGGGTAAGAGCGCCTGCTGACAGGACTTTACCCCTCCTGCCTCCCAGTCTTCTGCTGGGCACTTAGCACGGTTTGATATATCAGGACGTGAAATGTGGGATGCGACTAGCCACAATCAGACTCCCGTCTGAGCCTGGCAGATGGGATGGGACGGATCTGGCAGGAACCACCAAGAAGAAGAGTACCTGACATCTGTCTGGATGCTGCACTGCGCATTCTGTCCCCTGTCTAAAGTCTGGGACGGGATGAGACATGATACAACGTGTGAATGTCCCCTCAAGCACTAGCTCTGAGCGACCAATGCCTTTGTCTCTGTCACCTCCCAGTCTTCAGCTCGTCTCTGAGAACTCTTTTCTGGCTTGCCTCTGCTTCTCACAGATCTTCTACCAGGCTCTGAGCAGTAATGTTGGATGCTTGTCCTCTGCTTCTGTCTGATGATTCTTCCCTTTGTCTGTGCTCGGGAAATAAAACTGTCTAGCTGCACTTAGGAAAGAAACTTCTCCATATTATGTATCTGCAATATACGAGTTAGAACGGCTCCTTCCACACCTGAGCTTTCTAGCCCACATCTAACCAGCAAGCTCCAGCAAAAGAACCTTATAAAACAAAGTCAAAAATGAAATGAAGAGTCATGTTATGACTAGTCAAGAAGATGGTGCTGGAGCAATACTGATATGGTCGTAATCTCTGGACAGATCAGTATTGCTCGACCAGAGGTCATCGTGCATGGAAGTGGATGATCCTTCTACCAGAGGATGATCACTATCGCTTCCACCAGAGTGTCAGCTGGGACTAGCTCAGACTCAAATGTCAAGCGTAGACGGACTTGAATTCAGAAGTTCTATGCCACTCTATTCTTCCTGTTGAAATTTGGTCAATTACGCTGCTTTTCAATCATTTGTTTGAAACATCATGTTCTTCTCTGTAGGTCTATGGCCTAAAGTTTTCAAAGAATGCATTTTCGAGATGTAATCCCTCTATTCCGATACTTCTCTACCTTCTCCAACTCCTGAATCTGTAATAAATTACCCTTTTTCTTTCCCTTGGCCTTGCCTGCACTGAAGCTGCTCCCAACTCCCTTCATCGGTTACTACATGATTCGCAATGAGGAGGGAACAATACCTTATCCCCTTCATCTCGTCTGTCAACAGGGCTTCCAGATTGTCGTGCCAACTTTCTTGATTCAGCTCTAGACTCAAATGTCAAGCATAGACGGCATGCTCTCCAGACTGAGGCAATCAAAGGACAGTTCTCATTGACCTTGTTGTGTTTCTAGGGCTCAGTCTGGCGCTGGGAGAGTTCCTCCATCCCACACATGACCCTAGGCTTTAACTCTGCTGAACTCTGGTTCAGCAGAGAGAATGAACCAGCTGGTCTTTCTTTCCTCCTTGGCCCAATAGATGAAAGGCCGCCAGTCAACCCCATCTTGAGAAGCCCATAAAAATTGGGAGGACGCCCAAAGTATACACCTTTGTCAGCCCGACATTGGATACAAGAACCTTTCCTGACTTCTCCCATCCAGTCTCCATTCCGTTCTACAATGTTGTTTCTTCATTCTCAAATAACTCCTGGACGACTCTCTCACTGGGCTGCAATTTTGCTGTTGTATAATTTTTTTTATTTTCTTTCTTTCTTGTGGAATTGGGTAGGTGACAGGATCCTGAAAGGGATCCTATTGTACTGAGCTAGATTGGTTGACAATCCAAGATTTAGGATCAAACAAGAGAGAGAGAGAGAGCTAGAAAATAGTGCGAGGGAGGAAATAGAGAGACTGGGAAGAGAATGGGATGCTGACAACTTAAAAATCACTTCTTGGCTACACTCCTAAAGGGATAGCTGCCCAATTAAACAGGAAAAACATTAAAGGGGAAAAGACTAATCCAAAGATGGGATTAAATGACAGAAATAATCCTACAAGACTTGGGATGGTATCAATATGGCACCAATATTTGGAGAATCTGAGGATTTCACTGCTACGCTAGCAAATAATTATGTTTTTTTTTATAACAAAAAAGGCAGTCACCCCAAATGGGTCGGTAACCACCCTCCAATTACATGCCTTAAGCCGTAAGGCTCTATTACAAAGGGGTTTATCCTCTCCCCTCTCTTTTCCCGACTCAGGGGAACCAAGCAGCCAGAAGTCCTTCCACCTTGTGGGCTAGCCAATCCGTAGAGGCCGTCCCCCCATGAAAGATCACGTCATTTCCATGGCACTATATTCCCCAGAGCACAGCCAATGCTTTGCCCCCGCTTCTCTTTGTCTAGAGAAAATAATGATGTTGTTTAAGCAAGACAGAGAAATAACCGTTGACCCAAAATTTCCAACCACATGACATGATATATGATGATCCAGAAGGAGGTCTTGCGCAAAAAAATTGCAGGTAGCTGCACCTTTTTCTCCTTATCCATCCCCAACCTTGTTTATGGATATATAAATAAACCCCCGCATAATGGTAAAAGGGCCCCTTCATTGTTGATTATTTCTCTCTCCTCATTAATGAGTTACCAGAATGGCTACACAATCTCAAATTTCCAAAAGATTATGCATCCAAATTCACATATGAAATGCCCCTTAACACTGGTAACATGAGTGATCATTTCAAAAAGCCCCAAGCATTGGCTCTAAAATTGGCGCATTTAATCATATGCGGACACTTGTTCCTTGAAATCACTAAAAGTACCAATGATCGGCCTAATAATCTGCATTTAAACCTTTATTTGAATCGCACTTTTTCATCTTGACCTGCAAAACTGAACAGAGTAAAAAACGTGTCTAATGTGATTGAGTGCATGGTTGTCCATTTGGAATTGCATCTCACCATGCATTTCTTTATGTTCTTAAAGCCATGTATTTCTTTTATTGTACGTATACCATTATGATTTTGGGTATACCGGATCCCTCATATCAGGTCCACGAGACTCGATATGTGTAAAACCCAGTATAAGTACTGGGTTATGATGTAAAACCTAATCAATGATCATTATTGGTTGAATGTCGTTTTTCCTCTGGCGGCTAGGGTTTGGAGAAGTGGAGAAGAAGCTTATCCATTGCTTCTCTCCAAGATTAGCTGAAAGCTGACACAGGTAATCATTTTTTGAAGAAATTGCTGGTAATCACTGATTGCAACTATTCATTCCTATTTGATCTAGGACAGCGCTCTAACCCAGCCTATCTATGAGTCTCCATAAGTTGAAGAAAAATCTTCCTTTCCTGACCTTGCAGAAGTGCCTTATCACAGAGGCTCTGATACCATGTTGACTTGAGAAAATTAAGAGAGAATGGTTGAATGTATAGCAGCTACAAATTTGGGTTGAAAAACCACATTCTAATCCTTCTACCTTAAATAGCCAAAGGATGATTAAATAATTAAATAAAACTCACAGATAAGCCTGTTACGCCTCTCGATCTTGTAATACTCAAAACTGCAGAAAGACCAAGAAGATCAGAGAGGAACCTCCAAGGATCAGCGTTCCAACATTCAAGAACCGAAGGAATGTTGAAGGTAGTATGGTTCAGGGGAAAGGACGAGAAGTAAACAAGAACAGAAAACACGAAATAGGGAGTCGACTACAATCTCCCTCCCTCTGGATCGGGACGCTCTCCAGGCTGCAGTTCCCACAACAAACTTTCAAGATCCCTTCTCCGCTTCCCTTTTGCCGTTATTTATATCTTTATTATGTTGACCGCCCCTACTCTGTTGACCGGCAATGTTTGGTCCTCTGATATGTACGTGGTCAAACCGTATCAAACACACACAAGCTCCCCTGTTGTCTAACAACCCATGTTTAGACATTTATAAGGAGAGGCGAAAAGATCTAAGTACCCTTCTATAGTCCAACAGTAGAAAGAAAAAAATGTAAGCCACTGTTGTTTTTCCATTTCTTATTTTAATATTTCCCTTTTTCTGTGTAAGTGGGCCACGTTTCTATAAGTGGACCCATGTGACTTAATATGAGAACCCAGCCCATTTAAATGTCTAAACATTTAAGAATAAGTGACTTAGTATGGTGAGCCCAGCCCATTTACTCTTATGGGCTGGTATTTAAACCAACTGTAATAGGTGAATGAATATGAGGTTATATTCTCGTTTTTGTAAAACCTAGACACCACAAGAGAGGTTTAGGAGAGGGTGCTGGAGGAAGAACCAGAGCAGCACAAGGGAAACTGAATTAATATATATATATATAAGAGTGGATTGAAATAAGAAAGGCAGGTTGGATGAAGGAGTTCCAGTGGAGCAGTGAGGAACCGCTTGAATCCAGAGGATATGATTAGTAGTCAATTTTTCCATATCAGATGAAATCCTAGGTAAAAAAGACACAGTGACAGATATTTGTCTAGGTAACTTCAGAATTTATGCAATTTGTAACGAGTTGGTCAGACTGGCAATAAACCAAGACTGCAAAACCACTGCCTACTCCCCCCTGTTTTTCGTGCTTCTCAGCAAAGGCAACCTCTGGGTTGCGCAGATCACAGTCATCCTCTAACTCACTATGAACATGGAGTGGCGCGCACAAGCATCTAAGATAAGAAGTGTTGAATAAGCTTTATATATATCTTTCATTTTTGTTCTTCTCTCTCTTACGTCTCTCTCTATATGAATCTTCTTGACGAGAACCTTAAAACTGGCTTTTTTTTTTCTACATTTTCACTCTCCTTGGAGCTTCCTCTCTCCTTGGGGCTTCTTCATGGTATCAGAGCCCCGATCCACCAACACTTGACCCGCTTCTGCTGACGCTCGATCTGCCGCCTTGATTCGCTCGATCTGCCGCTTGACCTACCGCTGCAGACGCTCAATCCGCCGCCAACGACCGTTCAGCATCGAGCTCGATCCGCCAACGCTCAATCGATCAGCCGCTTGATCAGCCGACGCTCGATCATCCGCCGTTCAGAGCTTTCTCATCGATTGATCCGCTGGCGTTTGTTCGTTCAGCGCCAACACGATTTGCCAACATCTGTTCAGTGTTTGTTCGTCCAAGAGGGAGCATTCTGCCGGCCATGTTCATTTGCTCGTTCATTAGGCGTTTGTTCACTGTTGTTCTGCCTTACCACTGCTGATCCGCCGCCGTTGGCACCCCTGATCTGCCGCCGCCGGCACTGCCGATCTGCCACCACTAGAGACTCCAGTTTGTTTGGCATCACCGACCACCATCGCCCCTCTCGTGTTCGCTCGGCATCGCCGACTGCCGCAAAGATCCGTCGGCGGTGCCGCCTTCATTCGCCTAAGTCGGGGCATCTCATCGCAATTCATTAATCTCGTCGGACCTCCAACTCCAACATAGCGTCCAACAACTCTACTACTGCTGCCACTTTGTCACGAGGGCTATCTCCTCACTCATCCGAATTGAGCTCTTGGCACTATTCTTTGCCCCATATAGTGATAAGATTCTGGTCAGTCCTGACCAAGAATCAACAATTGTAATTCCAACAAACTCCAAATGCAATATAAACCAAATTTATATCCTTCAAATGTCTTCCACTGCGAGAACAGAGAAAGAGAGTGACGAGAAAGAGAGAATGAAGATGAGAGAGGTTACCGTGGGTCAAGGATGGAAGAAACGGGAAGGAAAAGGAAGGAAACAACGGAACGTCGAAGAAGGTTATGGCTGCAGGAGGACGACATTTATCTGCTGGCAATAGAGAGAAAGAATCACAACCCAGAAGTTGAGAGAGAGATGAAGAAAATGCGAGAGGGAGGATTGATTGCTGTCCTTGTCCTCAATCGTAGCCTGACTTAAGTAGGATTCGAAGTGGGCTGGGCCTGGTTAGGCTTTGTGGGCTGCTGTCGGGGCCTCCGAGTGCAAAGTCGCTGGCGGATCATATCATATACATTCTGGATTTATATTCTCCAGGTTGAATCTTCTTCAATGGCATCAGTGGGTTCGAATTACCTTGAAAGGAAAACTTATGAAGCATCTTTTGGAAGAGCCGCCACTTCTCACCGCCTCTCACTATGATCATTGGCTTGATGTTGACGGTGTGGTTCACCGGTGGCTTCTTGACAGTATCAGTCTATTATGTGCTGCTGAATTCTTATCTTTAGACTCCGCCAAGGAGATATGGGACGCTGCTCAAGAATCTCACTCGAAGTGAAACAACTTGGCCATTATCTATGAACTCGTGACTCGCTCCACTAACTTGGTCCAGGGCCCTCAATCTGTTCAAGCTTATAGCCCGGAATTGACGTCTCTTTGGGCTGAGTTGGAACACCACATGCCTCCTGATCCCCACTTTGTTGATCATGGGTATGTTCTTCAATTCCGGGTCAAATTCCTCATGGGACTGAATCCCAAGTACGAGTCTCTACGCAGCCAGCTTATTTATCCGGAAAAGGTTCCTACCTTGAAGGAGGCCCTTCTGGCCGTTCAGATGGAGGAGACACGCCTTGGCATTTTTCACTCCGAACTTGTCTCGGCAATGGCTGTTCAGCAGCTGGGAAGCTCACGAGCCTCTTTTTTCCTCGGTTGTCTCATGGACGTCCTGTGGATGGGTTTGTTTGTGAACCATGTCAATTAACTAAACATACTCAGACAACGTATCCTCCTCTAGATCCTTCTTTGCGTTCGTCTTCACCTTTCTCCCTCATTCACAGTGATCTATGGGGGTCAGCCCTTGTCCCTAGTACTTCAGGCGCACGATGGTCAATAATATTTGTGGAGGATTCCACCCACTTTACACGGGCTTATCTCCCCAAAAATAAATCATATATTTCCGAAACTATAATTTCATTCCATGCCCTCATCCAAAATCAGTTTGCTACGTCCCTCAAATGCTTCCGCTCCGATAATGCCCAGGATTACGTTAACTCTACCATTTCCACCTTCACCTCTCATGGCATCGCCCATGAAACATCATTTCCCTACAAGCCTCAACAGAATGGTCTTGTAGAACGCAAGATTCGTCACAACTTTAATACCACTCACTCTCTCCTTCCTCACATGAATACGCCTAAATACTTCTGAGGCGAAGCCTCTCTAACCGCTGTCCACCTCACCAATCGCCTTCCATCTCGCGTCCTTTCCCACCTTTCCCCTATTGATGCTATACATCAGGCCTATCCCACAGTTTCCTTGAAAATTAATCTTATTCCCCATATTTTTGGGTGCACCTGCTATGTCGCTAACCATCGCCCCTCTCGTGATAAGCTTGATGCAAATGCGCTCCGTTGTGTCTTTGTGGGTTACTTTCTTCTCATCAAAAGGGATATAAATGCTATCATCCTTCTGCTCATCGCCTCATTGTGAGGAAAGATGTCACCTTTAACAAGTCTACTCCATTCTACCTTTCTGACTCATCGTCCTCTCCTTCCTCTCCTCCTTTATGTGATGAGTCCCTCGATTTCCTTGTTCCGCTTAAACGACGGGCTTCTTCTGTACTTCGCTATCTTACGGGTACTATTGGTCTAGGTCTTCCCTTCAAACGTAACGGTGGTCTCCAATTGGATGTCTATACAGATGCTGATAATGTTGGTTCTCATGTTGATCGTCGCTCAACGACAGGCTGCTGTACCTTTCTTGGTGGCAATATTATTACATGGCGCAGTAAGAAACAATCTATCGTCTCTCGATCTAGTGTTGAAGCAGAGTTTCATGCCTTGGCACAAGGTCTCTGCGAGGCATTATGGCTCACCAATCTCCTTGCAGAGCTGTAGCTGTCGTGTCATCAACCTACTCAAATCTTTTGTGATAATAAGCCAGCTATGAGCATAGCTTATGATCTAATAAAACACGACCGCACTAAAAATGTTGAAGTTGATCGTCACTTCATAAAGAGAAGTTAGAGTCAGGACGCTTTTGCATTCCATATGTCCTGTCCGCCCATCAACGAGCTGATATTTTCACCGAAGGACTGTCTGCCCCTCATTTTCAAGAATTGTGCGGCAAAATGTGAATGGATAGCATCCACTCACCAGTTTGAGGGGGACTGTTGAATAAGCTTTATATGTATCTTTCTTTTTTGTTCCTCTCTCTCTCACGTCTCTCTCTCTATATGTATCTTCTTGAAGAAAACCCTAAAATGGGCTATTTTATTTTTTCAACATTTTCACTCTCCTCAGAGTTTCCTCTCTCTGTGGGGCTTCTTCAAGAAGCATCTGAAGCACATCTTAGGGAATAATCTGACACCTTTCCAAAAAGCCTAGCATGTTGCCTAAAAATGGAAGCGTATGCAGACTTAATTACATAAAACTGAATAAAAAAGTTAAACACTAGCTTCTTAATTCCAACAGTACCATTCCAGAGGTACAGATGTTCTAATTGAGTAGGAAAGTTTGACAACTGTTAGATCATCACGGCCTAGTTAGGGCTAATTTTACTAACTTATGGGCCTGAGGCCATGTACGTGTAATAGACTAATCCTAGGGATCTAATGGAAAAACTAACTTAAAATGGATTTAAATAAAGGCCCAATAAGGGCCCATTAACGGCCCACTAAGGACCCATTAAGGGCCCAATAGTGAGGGGCCCATTTAGGGAATATATTAGGTCCATTAAGGACCTAATATATGCTGGGCCTGATTTATATCAGGCCCAGCCTCCAACAGCTATAAATATAGCTGTTGGAAGTCCTTTTTTGAAAAAGGAATCTCTTCTGCAGCTTTTTCCAACGGTCAGTTTTTGACTGTTGGACAAAAGCATTAACCTCTCTCTCTCTCTCTCTGTGAAAATTTGTATAAAAGGGGCATCTGTTCAGTAATAAAGATCAGTTCATTTTTGCCCCAATTTTTCTGTCTCTTCTCCACATTCTCAGAAATTCTCTCTACAGTCCACTATCTCATCTTTTCCTTCAATTTATTACAACAACTTCAGAAGACTCCAGGGAACTACACATGGTAATGGAAAACTGCTTACCTTCCTTCCACCTTGAGGGCGGGGTGAGATTCATAGAGGGAAGCACACAACTTATCAGAGGAGGTCTAAAGACTTTACTCCCCCCCATTATTTAGCAATTGCGGGAAAAAATATAAAGAAGGAATGAATTACGAAAGGAGGCTGGATCAGGAAGGCCCAGTGCAGAGGAAGAAAGTTCGGATAATTACGATCAGAAATCTCAATGTCTTATTCAAAATCTGAAGATGGAGTTCGGATAATCTCCAGAGCAAGCATCTATGTGCAGTTTAAAAGTTTCACCCTGACCAAAGTACTTAGGAAGCTAAAATGTACAGTGAGTTCATGTATTTCTGGTCCACTGTAGTAGTTACCCGCTTCCAAAGATTACTGGAAGGCAAAACATGAAAGATATATATAATATTATGCCGGGAATTAGAGATGAAGCTCTTCTCCCTAGTGTAGAATGACATCTTAAAACCACAATAAATAATTGGTCTGACTACAGAATCAGAGATCTTTTCACCTTTCAGTATTCTCTATGATGTTTTCCAAAGCATGTTTGAATAGCCGCATATTAAGATCTCCCATTTGTTTTCCAAGCAATTTCTTTTCGTCCTTCTCTCCAGACGCCAACCCTCTAAGAACATGATCCTGACCCATTTCAGCTAGTCTTTTCTTTGCGAAGGTAAAATTTTGTTGCACCTTCTTTCTCTCCTTCCACCCCTAAATCAGCAAAATAATAAATATGTAAAAATGAATTCAACAACTTTCCGGTCAAGAAACAAGAAGAAATCAACAGCGAATGTAAGAGTATTTTTTATTAAGAGAAAACACATTTTTTTTCAAATTGTTGGAACAACTGAGTAATTTAAAGATTAATTATCAGGAAGCAGACCAAACCATCAGACGCCTCTCTTTCTTTGATCTGGTATCAGACCGTACATTGAGCTCCAAAAGCCCTTTTGGAGGGGTGATCAACATCTCTCTCTTGTCTATATCAACATCTGGGACAATGGCCTCAACAAAAGGAACCCAGACCACAGAGCTTCCAATGGATTCTGTAAGCTTCACTTGTAAAAGATCGCTTGATCCATAATTGACAACGTTGACCACAGTTCCCACTTCTTGACCTGACTCCTGAGTTCGAGAATAAACCAACATTACTCACATCTGATAGTCAAAAACTTACGTGAATTTTAAACATTTAACGCATGTGAATTTTAATTCTACCGAACATTTTTCAAAAACTTAGACAAAACGTGAAGCAAATGTTTCGAAGTACTTTTCCGAAGACTTAAGCAATATTCCGGACGTACTTACTAGAATTCCAGACAACACAACAGAAAATATATTTAAATATTTAACATTGAAAAACTGGGCATGTCTTGGGGACTGAACAAGCTAATTCTCATTCTAGGAAAAATCATGAGGAAAACTTAGAAAAAATGTAAAAAACAATAGATTTCTCATTACCTGACTCGCGATATTAACTCTCTACACCAATTATTTGGATAAGACGGAAAAGTACCTTTAGAATAACCTTCATACCATAAAGATCAGGGGTGTAGAACTCTCCTTCTTCTAAATCTGGTCGATCATCTTCCTCGACGAGAATTGTAGATCCAATAAGCTGCCTCGCCTGCAAGAGATTTGATAAAGAAACGGACTTGATAAATAACGTACAAAGTATAGGTTTGGGGTTTAAGGGATTTAAGATTTCAGACATAGGAGTTCTGGGTCAATGGTTGACGGTTTAGGGATTTAGGTTTTTTGGAGTTGGGTTTTCAATGTTTTAGGTTTTCAGATTTTAAAGTTTATGGTTTATTATTTAGGGGGAAGTACTTAGAGTTCAGAGTTTAAAGTTGAATTCGTTTGTGGTTTATTATTTAGGGGGAAGTACCTAGAGTTCAGAGTTGTTGAATTCGTTTATGGTTTAGGATTTTGGGGTTTGAGGAAACCATTTTTTAGGGGTTTTTAATTTCTAGACAAAATCAGACCTCATCCACTGTGCCGACGCCATCGAAGGTCAGAATCCACGAATCCGGCCCTGAATGGCATCTTCCCGACGTGAGCTCCACGGGTCGGACTTCATCGCTCCCAGAAACACGCGTTCTCAGCCATCTAACTCCAGGCTGCCGAGAATTTCAATAAAAGAACATACACCGAATTCATTTCAAACCAAGAACAAACAAAACTCCAAGGCAAGAAGAAAAACGAGAAATTAAGTTCAGAGGAGTACCTCGGCAAACCTAACCTCGGGAAAAGCAGTAGAAGATCTCACTCTGACCTCCCCCTGAAGTCCGTGAACACTACTAATGTAGCCTACTTCGACGAATCTCGATGTCTGCGCGTCGTTATCCTCTTCTTCGAGAGTTTCCTCCTCCTGCAATTGATCAGCTTCGACGCCGGGCACGCTACCATGGCGAGTGAAGTGAGAAGAAGCAGAGCGACCACCCAACCTTACATGCTTCCATGGCTGAAGAAGAACTGTTGAAGAAGAAGAAGCCGGAGTTTCAGTTCGTGAGAGCCGGCGGCGAGAAGCTGTAGCGACTGAATTTCGCCATGGCCGCAGCAGAGAGTTCGACAACAGCATCTTCTCCGACTAACGAAGATCAAGTCGCGAGGAAGAGGACATAATTTATAGGACTGGTAGGATGACGATGACGTGAGTGGACGTGACGACTGGATGACGGTGGTGACGACTTTTTAAAAATGACCTAGGCTGTTTTATAGTAGTATATAACTTTTTGAAATCATAGCTATTAAACCCCCGTCGAGTGGGCCATTAAGATATGTATAATGTATTTAAGTAACCGGGAAAACTATGTAAAATTATTTACTGGTTATCCAATAATGCAATGGTGGAAAAAATATGAATTCAGCTCTTTTTCTCAGAAAATAGCTCAGTTGCCACTTATAATAAATGCATTTTAACATGAGAAAATTTAAAGAAGGATTTTAGTGATTAAATTTAGAGATATTAGAATACAAGTATAAAGAAAGAAATAAACGTAAGATATCCTTGAGAAGAAAGTTGAAGTAATTTGTTCATGATTAGGAATAAAAGACTATAGAGAGCATATATAGTGTTAATTGATTGAAACACTTAAGTAATTATAAAATAGTAATACGGGTCTTCAGGTTGGGCAGATTTGATCATTGGATATTTTATGAATATTCTATGGCGTGAATGAAGTAGATAAAATCGAGACAGTTACTCAGTACACATCTTACATTAATGTTATAATTGAACTATCTATGTCTCTCTGAACATGAAATAGGTGTCACTAATTTGTTTTAAAAAAAACAACATTTCAAAATGTTAGTGTTGAATTTTAGAGAAATCATAATACAGGATTTTTAAGAAAATATATAAAGCAAATTTAAGAATGGAGTTAAAATTATAAATACATTAATATAATTAAACTACTTCCTCTGATCACAATTTACTTTAATGTTGCTATTAAACTACACCATTTCCTCCGAAATAAACATCTGTGTCATTAGTTTAATAAATTTCATTAAAAAATAATTTAATAAATTGTTTTTTTACTACCATGTTAATATAACCACCCGAGTCTTATGGAGCTTGCTAACTAAACAACAAGCCATATTTTTAGCTTAAAGACATGAAGAAATTAATTAAAAAATGGACCCACCTAAGGCTGTTACGGAGGGATGGGAAAAAAAGTTTCATTCGCAAATCAGCATTTCCTCTCCCTATGCTTCCCATCTCCTTTTTCCTAGACTTTGTTCTCAAATGAACAAAAATGAATGCGAACATCATTTTCACCTGTTCATTCTTCGACGAACACTGTTCATTTAAGGACAACAATGAACTTCAAATCCCTACTCACTTCTTCGTACAAAGGTGATGCAAACATCATACCTGGAAAATAACACCAGGCCAATAACTATAAAATAATTTGTACGGAGCTATGTGCAAATTTTAGATGACAAACTATACCTTGCACTACTCGTCATCGTCGAAAACCCATTTGTTATCATTGGCATAGTGAAGACGTGAATTTTTGTAATGCAACCAACACTTCACAATGACAAGAAGCTAGATGCTTTCCTCATCAAGACATATCTTTTTGAACATGATGATCATAGGCCCCTCAGAGATCACGTACTCAGCTAGGGCACTGGTCACACAAACAGAGAGGAATTCTAAAGCAACTTTGGCGAGTTGGGCGTTGGCTTATGTGACAATGCAGCTCCACTATCCATGTGTTATTTCATTCTCCTTCCTTTGACAAAAGTTACAGATAAAAAATCTGACAGTCTGAATAGAAGTGTAGAATAGGAGAGTGAGGTCAAAGACAAAAGAAAATGTATTTCTTAGTGTTGGCAGAAGTGATGGTAGATATATGGAAGAGAATATAATATGGAGACCAACAGACAGGAAGAGGAAGAGACAGATAGATATGGGAGAGAGATAAGGAGTAAGATGTAGATAAAGAGAGGTAGAGAATTATCAAGAGAGGTAGAGAAATGGAGATAGAAAGAGAGATAGACACAGATAATAATTATATGGAGGAGTACAACATGAAATAGTCAGACCCAAAGTTCACCAACGCAAAAGATGCAAACTTTAATTAAAAAAATGCTCTTCCCCAAAGAGAATTATACCAGAACAGGCTAGTGATCAGGAACTCTCAAGAAGCTTCATGACAGCGCTCCTCTCTGGCATACTGGGGATAGCCCCTTTCACCTGAACGCATAGAGAAGCTGCTGCCGCTGAAATAAATAGAAAAATCAACAAAGAAATAATTCAAAAGATCCCATTAAACAAATAAAACTATCTCAAAGGAGATGGTAAACAAAGCATGATACCAGCAAATCTAAGGCACTCCTGCATGGGTTTCGCTTCCACGAGTGCCACGCCAAAAGCAGCAGTGAACGTATCACCAGCACCGGTTGTATCCACGATGCGAGAAGCCTTGATAATTGGCTGCTTAATTGGCTCTTCCCCTTCCACAAACAGCGCCGAGCCGTTGGAACCAAGTTTCACCAGAATGTTCTTTACACCCTGTATAAATCAAACTTTGTTGGGTCATAGCCTTTTCCAAAATGCATTTAAAAAATCCAGAATTTACCATTTCATGGCACTTGCCCACGGCCTGACTGATCTGCTCGAAGGTCTCCGTAGGCAGCTCGGTCAGCCTCGCAAGCTCCGTCTCGTTCGGGCTGAATATGTCTACCAGGTTTAACAGTTCAGCAGGAATTGGCCCCTCCATGCCTCCGGCATCCAGAATTACCGGCACTCCTGCCCCTTTTGCTGCCTTTAAATCAACCCATATCGAGATTAGTGAATGAATAATTTTAACTTGATTAAATTCATGCAGTAAGGTATAAGGACTGCACATCAAGGTTTATTGACATTAATAGGCTGTTATGGTTCGTCCCCTATAAGAGGAAATCATCATTAGGGCTTCCAGAGGTGCGATCATACCATCACTAATGCACCGGATCCCTTCAGGTACGCTCCCCATCCATCATGTCTGATGTTGTAAAACAATTTTCTGTTGTCAATGAGGGTTGATGACGTTGACCCAATTAACAATGGGATGGTCAACGACCCACCGAGGGTTTATGATGTCAACAAGGGTCAACGATTAAGGGTAAATGCTGTCAATGAGGTTAAATGACGTTGACCCAGTTACCAATGTGTATGGTTATGACAGCCGTCGGTCATCCAAGTTTGTAACGAGACAGTTAACAAGGGCAATGATGATATGGATTTGAATGCGGACGAAGATGGCAATGACGGTAAGGATTTTGATGAGCACAATGATGACGACTATGATGAGGGTGACGATTGCAACTATAATGATTATGATGATTTGTGATGAGGATGACAATGACAGTTTTGATGATGAAGACGATTACTATGAGGTTGAAGATTACGATTAGGATGATGATGACAATTACAATGAGGTTGAAGATTACAATGAGGATGATGATGAGAATTATGATGATGATGATGATTAAGACCATGATGATGATTAGAATGCGGATGATGATGAGGAATATGATGATGATGATGATTATGATGATGATGATTACGATTATGATGATGATGATGATGATGTTGATTACAATGAGGATGACGATTATGATGATGATGATCGCGATGATTATAATGAGGATGACGATGACGATTATGAAGATGACGATGATGATGATGATTACGATTACGATGATGATGATGATGATTACGATTATGATGATGATGATGATGATGATTACGATTATGATGATGATGATGATGATGATTACGATTATGATGATGATGATGATGATGATTACGATTATGATGATGATGATGATGATGATTACGATTATGATGATGATGATTACAAGGAGGATGATGATGATGATTACGATTATGATGATGATGATGATGATTACAAGGAGGATGACAATTATGATGACGATGATGACGATTATGATGAGGACAACAATGAGGATTATGATGAGGACAAGGACGACAATTCCAATGAGGACGATGATGATGATGACAATTACAATGAGGATGAAGATTACAATGAGGATGGCGATGACTATTACGACGAGGATGACAATGAGGATGAGGATATCAATCATGACGATTATGATGAACATTACAATTGCGATTAAGGACGACGATTATACTACGATTACGATCATGACATGGTTGACGATGAAGGGTACCTGGGCGACCTGGATATTGACCCAGTCGGGAATCTCTCGCTGCAAGAGCAGTACGCCAGCTTTTTCCACCATCGCCAAGTCCGCGCCCGGCAGCCGCTGCGGCCAGCCGCTCATGTTGGCGCCGCCGACGATGATAATGGAGTTATCCCCGCCGGGCATGAGCATAACCACGGCGTGCCCAGTCGGCGCGGCAGAGACCCGCTCGAGATGATCGACAAGCACTCCCCCCTTGACGAGTGCCTCTTCGATCAGCCTCCCGTGCGGGTCCGTCCCGATCCGTCCGACCAGGTACGTGGGATGGTCGAGCCGGCCGCCGCAGCAGGCCTGGTTCGCGCCCTTGCCCCCGGCCAGGGTCTGCCCCGTGCGAGCCGAGATCGTCTCCCCGACGGCCGGCAGCCGATCGATCTCGACGTAGATGTCGGCGTTGGCCGACCCGACCACCACCACGGGCTTCTCGCTGGGCTCGTACTGGGCAGAGATGGAAGGGAAGGACGGAACGGGGGAGGAATTGGGTGCGAAGGAAGGGGAGGAGGAGTGGCTGCGACGGAGATTTGCTCCTCTCGCGAAGGGACGTGGGAAGGTGGCCGTCGGGGAGTGAACGAGCCGACTCATCCCCTTCATCGCTGCTTCCGTTTCGTGATGGTCGATGGGTAGTCTTGGGAAGGCCGATTTAATCAGTGTGATCAACGGGCAGATGACGGATGACAGGGATGACGGATGACAGATGATCGGGGATGACGGATGATGGATAAGATGACGTGGTATGGATGACAAGATGACGGGTGAAGATGACTGGATGACGGATGATGGATGAGGATTATGGGATGACGGATGAAGATGACAGGGATGACGGATGAAGATGACAGTGATGACGGATTACGGATGAAGATGACAGGGATGACGGGATGACGGATGAAGATGACAGTGATGACGGATTACGGATGAAGATGACAGGGATGACGGGATGACAGATGAAGATGACAGTGATGACGGATGAAGATGACAGTGATGACGGATTACGGATGAAGATGACAGGGATGACGGGATGACGGATGAAGATGATGGGATGACGGATGACGGATGAAGATGACAGATGAAGATGACAGATGAAGATGACGGATGGCAGATGACAATGAAGATGACGGATGACGGATGATAGACAATATCAGTTTTGTCCCATTTTTGTCATCCGTTATCCGTCATCTTATGTAGAGTATACCAATGGTTGGATGCTCGGACGAAAACATTTCCATCATCAGTCATCGGTCCGCAGATGATGGAGGAAAGAAAATGACACCAAGGGTGGAGAGATGATGGAGAGGGAAAGTGTGATGAAGAGCGAGAATGGATGGAGAGAGGAGGGAGTGGGGATGAGGGATAGGCTCAGGGAATGGGATGGAGTGAGAGGGAAAGAGAGACGGGTGATCAGGTGATTAGGTTGATACCTTAGCCTACGGTGTGGCAGTAACGACGGCAGCAAAAGCAGCAACAGCTGAATGACTGAACAAGAGTGAGAGGGAGGGAATCATTTCTGTCAATTCTGTCATTTCTGTCATTTCCGTCATCTGTTCTGTTATTCGTTGTGGACGAACGGCTGAGCAGGTCTGGTGCTGGACTGATGGCATGACGAAATGTGTAAGGATGACTGTCTGAATAAAATGTGGACAAATGATGGATGGCATTTATGTCCTGTCCCGTCCGACCATTATTTGTCATCCATCTTCCACACTTACGAGCAGCTGCCAATATCAAGCTAAAAACTTGTGAACCACATATGATAGTATCCTGATGTAGGAAATTAGAAGTATTCTATATAAATGACAAAATAATCACATTAATCCTCAAGCCAAACAGTCATACATTTCTCTCCTCACATCATGATTACAAGGCCTATGTAAATGTGTAGTCATGAAAAGAAAATGAGCAGGTTTCTATTTGAATCTGCACAACTTAAAATCCAAGTAACAAGGGGTAAAATATTATTGATTTTGGGTACCAAGTCACAGTTTGCATTGGTATATCAAGGACAAGTCTAAATTAAGGGTTTCATATCCTTGTTTCAATTTATAATTATTTCAAAATATTTTTAATGATCTTATGCATAGTATTATATGAATATTATATGGTATGAAAGGGGGCTATCCATAGAGAAGCAGAAATTAAAATTTAAAATTTACTGGGCTTGTAAGTCAAAGAAATAATGTTACAATTTAAAGTATAATTTTGCTTTTTATTTCATATAATTCATATTTGACAAAAGGCTACAAAAATGATTTAAAGTAATTTTAACATAAGTTATCCTAATATTGGAAAAAAGATTTAAGTTTTTTGATTTCTATAAATTTTGTATAATTAAATTCAAAGGTCAAATAACTAGAATGAATAGAAATAATAAATATGATTTTTAATATTTCCTGTTTTTATTTAATTTTTCATTACTAAATTTACGAGAATTACCTTTCTGATGATTGTCATCAAAGGTTGGCAGAGACGAACAACAAATTCATGCATAGGCCACAACAGTCATGCTCACTAGGTTAAGGGGATCTTTCAAGTTGCAGATCATCCTAGAGGACCCCAGTCTTGGACAAAAAAATCCTGTTTGGATATCAGAACAGGAAGGGATGCTATCAAAATAGAGAAAGTTTTGAACAGGATTGAATGACAAAAATGGGATCCGACATTGGAAGGATAAAGGGATTTACTTTCTAATGAAAGCATAGGTCTAGAAGCTAGAGATAGTATGCAAGGTTTAGAGAAAGATAAATTTGGACCCCTAGAGATGTGATGTGGTGGAAAAGGGGTGGACAGAGAAAGAAAAAGATGTAAAAGAAAGAAAAAGTGTTCCATGGGGGTGATGGTGAAACTTTTGAGCTAGGTTCCTAAAGTGTTGGTGCTCATACCTTGGGCCTTAATGTCTCTTTCTTGACTTGTATCATAATATACTGTGATGATCACGAATTTCTCTAAAAGAAAAAAATGATAAAAGAATGATGAACATTTCAAAACACTCGCTTCACCCAGGTTAAATAACTAGGTTCCTTGATAATCTGAAATTGGTACCCAATTAAACATGAATTTAATCATGTTGTCGATGATTCAACTTATGCAATAAAATTTATAATTCCATTTTAAAAATTAAGAAAGTATAGGTTGAGAAAGGGGTCAATCCATAGGGAGGCCACTCTCTATTCAATTTTGATTTTATTTATTGATTAACATAATTGAAGAAGATAGAAATTAAGAATTACTGATATGATTCTTCTTATATGATTTTCAGAATATTATGATAATTTTATATATTTTAAACTGTTGGCTATAGAGTTTCAGAACTGTAAATTGATATCAGATCACTCAGTGAAAAACAAAATCAATTTGTAGATATCAATGACACTAGATTTAATTATTTTTTATATTTTTAAGGAATTTGAAGAAGAAAATTATAAATTCAAATTGAGGATGAAGATCAACACGTTCTTTTTTGGAATTCTAGGGAGAGATAGGCTAGATTGGGAATTGAATTGTAAGGCAATAAGATTCCAAATCTAGAGACATAAATTAAAAAATGTTATAGAGAAAGAAAGTAGGGGAAATTGTGGGCAAATGGAATTTTTGGATGGTTTAATGTTTATCTGGCTATCCGAAATGATAATTGAAATGAGAAATATGTTTGATAAGTTTGTATGCTTGGATATTGATTCGAAATGCAAATAAGTGTTCTCAACAATCCAAAATCCTCCTAGGCAATGAATATGTCACCTGTGCCTTGACATTTTTGCAACAATTAGGAAAATATTAAAGAATCAAGAAGGAACTTACAAATTGGATCAAGAATCAGGTAGTTTTGAGTTTTGAAGCAGCAGCTGTGTCCTTCCTGGCCATGTAGGTTTTGGCGAGCTTCCCTCTTGCTTTCTCATCATTTGAATTTAAATTCCTCAAAGTCCTTCAATTGAATTTAGTAATCTTCATAAGAACTCAAGCTTGAGTGAAGAGTGGAGGGGTCCATGACGTGGTCTATGTTGAGTTATGGGCATTAAGTGAGTCTTGAATTTTTTTTTCAAGAAGTGGAAGCTGAGATCAATCTCAATTGATCTCTAAAAAAACTAAACTTTATGTACCTTGTGGGGAACCTGTCCCACCCTTAACTTTCTCCCTTGGAGAATGTTCTGAAGCCTTGTGTATGTCCAACCCCTAGAAGTACCCATGTATCCACGTGATCAAGGTGTTCTTGGATCTCCACTTCTTCTCCAACTTTTACTGAAGGCCTTTCAAATCTTCACATCATGAAGAAACTCTTCTTGGTTGAATTAAGAAATGATAAAGAAGAAAGGGTGAAGGTGATCGAACGCGACGGATGCCGGGATTGAACGACTTGTGTTCCACCGTAAAGTGAGCGAGGCAATCATGTCATGTAGCGGAGATGAATAATGCAGACTAAATGCAAATGATAATGCGATGATGGAATCGATGAGAAATATAAACCCGACGTCGACGGACACCAACGACCACTAAGTTACGGTGAGCGTGACCTGGGAATGCCACTAGGCTCCCAATGACCTTGACAATGGGTTGAAGACTGACGATGCAAGCACGGCTACTGCCACTAGTTCATGCACTTTCGATGTGCCAACCAAGGTCATACCGATAGAAACCTATCCGACTGTAAGTTACTCCTATCTATCACTACTCTAACCCTGGCGGTGGAAAAACATTTGGAGGATTGAAAGAAAAATATAACGTAGAAAGGGTAATTATGAGTGTACCAATAGCGGCGGGGTGCGGGGCGACGCGTGACTTGGTGGAAGAGGTGGGTTAGCGACGTGGGCTGGCGTGACTGTGGATGAATAGACACAACGGCGCGGTTAGGCATGGCGACGCGGGTAGGCGAGGCTGCGAGAGTAGGCGAGGAGGCATGAGTACGTACGACGACACGGCTGGTGGCTGGGGGCGCAGGCAAGCGGCCGCAGGAGACGATCGTGGGCACAGGTGGATGCAGGTGGGTCGCCACGGTGGCGGCCGTGGGGGCCGGGGGCGAGATGGCCAGGCGGCTGTGGGTAGGAGTGCTGGCAACGGTGAGCAGCGCCGGCGATGGCGGGGGCCCGTGACGGCGATGGCTGCAGAAAACCTAAAAACTATATAATCACCTGAGTTTT
The DNA here is from genome assembly GCF_029677425.1 of Wolffia australiana. Lineage (NCBI taxonomy): Eukaryota > Viridiplantae > Streptophyta > Magnoliopsida > Alismatales > Araceae > Wolffia > Wolffia australiana. The sequence continues at coordinate 9,886,385 of NC_135852.1, forward strand.
AATGAAATAAGCCAAGAAGATGACATTTTTTCTCAAATGTTCTCTCTGCTCTGATGGGTACCCCCCCTCTTATGGGGGGGGGGGGGTTAATATGCGCCTTCCCCCTTAGAAATAAAGGGGAGAAGGCCCAAATAAAGGGTCATATGGGCCCCTAATAGGAGAGATGCCCACAAATAGGCCCACAAACAGGCCCACACACAAGCTCACACTCGCACAAACATGTAGGACCATATAGAGGCCTAAACACGTGCGAATAAACACACACAAACACATACAAGGCCCACATACAAGGCATACAAAATATTAAAAGATAAGCAAAAATAACATCAAATTACGGGGCCTGTTGACTTGGCCAAGTACTTTGAAGGCCGGATCTCGCGCGTCACCCCCTTGCTCGACGATCTGGTTGAGACTAGGTCTTCAAAGCTAGATGGTCCCCCATTAGGGAGCAACCATCTTTGGCTGGCCTGAACTTGAATGCCTAAAATGGAAGCCCCTCCCTTATTTGTACTTTACTTAAAATTTTTCATAAAATTCTGTTAAGTAAAGTATATCCACTAATTTCCTTTTAATCTTACACGTATGACCATCTCGACCCATGTCTTGTTCTAGGTAATATATTTAATGCCTCAGTACCAATTATTAGCCAACCTTATTTATTAACTATATCAACATATCTATTTTAACCCAACCGATAGCTTAAGTTTCCAGCCCGTTGGGGGCCAAGCTATGCCTTGTGCTCTAAAAGATATATGGTAGTGTTTGAATTCTCTCTTGGAAAATTCATCATCATCGACAATCATGTATGTATAATCCTGCATGTGAGACTCACAAATGTCATAGCATATGGTTAATCATTAAGCCCTAATCTGTCATTTAATTAGTACTAATATGTAGTGAGAATCATGGGACGATGCCTTCTCCAATATCCTCATGATAATGGCTAGGGATTCAACTAAATCATCTTCCTTGATTCGATCTTCCCTTATACCAAAGACAGATAATCTCGTCTAAACCACTCAACCACCTCCGCGTACTTCTTCCTATATCTAAGCTAAGAATTATTCGAACCCCATGATTAGAGAATCATAAGCCATAGTCAAAACATCGTTGTCCAACCACGAGGTGTCCTCGGTGTCCCAGATCAACATAACACTTATACAACTATGACATTAATCAACATGATTGGTGTTTCAGTATAATACCATTTAGGGATTCTTATGGATTAATTTGATGAACTATTTCTTTAAAGAGCACCCACAACTTGTGCTTAGTGTCTCTAGAGAAATTGCCACAAGATCAACAATATACTTATCATATAAGTAGGATCCGATCGTGCTATTATATATAAATAATTTAACTTCTGTCTTTATCTATGCTTTTTGATCCAAACATGGTGTGATCTATACCTTTTATGATCCCATTTAATTCATATAAAATTATTTACACATGTGAATTGAATATATTCATTAGTAATAAAACTTCTTGACATAGAATTCAAGCAAGGTAAGTTTAAATATCCCAAAATGTGCATCAAGTGATGGTTATGTGAAATTTAAAAATATTCAAATGATTAATTTATATCATGATAAATATAATATCTGAATGCTTCATTTGATATAAAATTAATCTTATAATAGTTACATTTATCACGCTTTCAATCAACCTATCCCAACTTATAAATAGAAAAAGATTCAAATTATGAAACTTGATGATGGAAAACACTTTGGAATCATTCTTTTACTCTATCATTAAATATTACTATAAGATATTTCATCATCGTAACTTTATTAGAAATTATTGGAAGTTGATATAAAGAACATCTGTCACCAAATTCCTCTAAATAAGCATGTGAATCTTTATAAGGTAAACCATGGAAATATTTAATGGAGTTCACAAATACAGTTATCCACTTTCACTACTGCATTATCTCGTGGGGGCATATCACTGAAGTAGTCTTTGTATTTAAATTTGGCTCATTATGCTCTTCTAATGCAGACCTCTAAGGAATTTTCCTTTCTTTCTGATCACTCATGTCTGACATAATCTCCTTTTTTAACTCAATAAAAGTCAATTCAAGTTTTTTGCATCTAGCATTGTTCATAAAACAACGAAATAATGACCTATAACATCCCCCTTTAGTTGAAGTTTTGCATTTAAAGAAAGTAATAATAATCAAGCATGAAACTTACTTAATGACACCAGCTTCTCGGAAATAGGGCCAGTTGATAAACCACATATTGTGTTAAGATATGTCATTTTATGGTGTTGATTTGTGCAAAAATATTTACAAAGTTTTCCTAGGAAGAAAATTCACTAAAATGAAGGAGGGCAAGTTGATACTATTTTAAATAAATGAAATAAATATTTTCATTTTAATAGATTTTATTAATTTAATACAATTTTTAGGAATCTTCAGGATTTTTAGAGCATAAAATCAATTGAAACAATTTCATATACCCTTGATTTGTGCTTTGATGGTAAAATTGGTGGGCAATTGGCTGGGGTAGAATTTGCTGACAACAGGGCATGCTGTTGGGAAGCAGAGTTTGGCTGCAAAGTACATGATGAAAAATGCCTTAACTTTTAGTACATGAATAATTTTTTATTGTGATATGATGTGTGTTTGATAGCTTCTCATCTATAATATCCACATGAATGTTTACTTATAGAAAAAGGTGAGAAAATTCAAGTCAAGCATAACAGAGGTAACATAAGCCTCATTGTGTCTTGCTCGAAGGGACAAGTTATCCTTTTTCTCCAAGAACCTTGGTCAAACTTAAACCCTATCTCTCAGAGTCTTGTAAGAACAATAATATATCAAATAAATATGATGCATTAGATCGCCAAATATAAGTTAGGATATATAGAGTATAGAGTAAGGGAAAGTAATGCAAATGGAAGTGCCCTAACTCTCCCAGAATTTGGATTTAATTCCTGGAATTTGGAAGACTAGGATTACTTGGTTGCTAGCCTGGATCCTTGTCCCTTATTTCCCATGTTTGAAAATAAATCTTTAAAAAGAAAATTGTGGCCTAGATCCACTATTCTTGCATTTATTTGACCTTGTTCTTAAAATGGACTCAAAGGGGTTGAAGAATGAATTTCTTGTGTATTAAGCCTCTTTTTATGGTCTAGGCCATGGCTTGGGTTTCCCTTTCTGGTCCATGAAGTGTCTTGGGTTTCTCTCATTTGCATCCAAAACTCGCCATTTAATTCACCTAAATCCCATTATTCAAATAACTCCAGTTGAGTCTTAGTCAAGTGGGGCTAGTCTCAGAAATCAATAAAATGTATAAACTGGAGCTAAGAAAAAAAATGCAATTACAAAGCATAAAATGAAGTATAAAATCATATTTTATAAACTTTATTTAATGTTATGACTATACCAATCTCATCATTACCTGGTGTATCTTTCCTCATTCAACATCATCCGAAATTTTTTTGGGAATCAAATAATCTGCACAATGTTTAATTGGAGCATTTGTAAGTTCACATCGAACCTTGCCTTGTACACTGATGTTCCATCGCTCCATCAGGAAGCCCATTCAGACAAGGCAACTTAAAATTGCCATTTCGGAGACAACAATAATAGCTTAATATTCCTATTCTTACCTATTTACTCACTGCAAAAAAAAGCCAAAACAATGATTCGGGTCTTTGAATCATTCATTCAGTATAGTAGCTTAAGATTCCTTCCCCACTGAATTGGGACCAAGGACAGTAAAATTGCAACTTTTGCCTTGGGTTTCAATTAATCACTCTCTGATCAAAATGTGTCTTCCATGGAGCTCTCTGCCTTGATGTTTTGACCCATTTCTCAACCATGACACATCGTAGAAATGATTGATCAGATCAATCGAACGACCATTATTCATCAGATCATAGATATAGTTCTGGATCGTCCCAGACATGGACAATGGACGGGACTAGACGGGATGAATTTTGTCTCGTCCGACATCCGGAGTCAGTGCAGGGACGAAGGATGGGTTAAATTTTACGTCTGACGATATGAAAACTGTCCTGTCCAGTCCTCACGGGATGACTTTTCGTTCTGTCCGGGGAAAAAAACCGTCCTGTCCCTCGTCCCGGATGAAAAAATAAGTCTTATTTTTTTATTTTAATTAAAGGTATGTTTTCTGTTTGAGTCGTTTAGGGCGCAACCTACCAATATAAAGAAGAAACCTCTCCTGTCCGGTGGTTAACTGGCTATCTGCCCCTCCCCCTCCTCGTAGTTGGCAAACGGTGCCACCTGTCCCGGCTCCTACTTTCTTCCCTCTCTAATGCCACCTTTCCCCTCCTTGTAGTTGGAAAATCAGTCGGCATACGCTTCCCTGACATCCGCCACGCCCGTCCTCATCGTCGGAGATCACGTGGCTAGCGAGGCTGCCTGGCTACATCTCAACCGTCGGCTGTGAATCCGGCGGTTTTCCGTCCAGATTTGTCCGGACGGACGGTGTTTTCGTCCCACGGGACGAAAACCGTTCCATCCGGTCATCCGGGGACGAATTTTCGTCCCGAATTTCGTACAAACCCTTAGACGGGACGTTTTTTTCGTCCAGGACGAAACAACCGTCCGATCCGCGTCACGGGACCGATTAACTTAATCGGTCGATTAATCGATTCGATCGATCCCGGGACCGTAGATGAACTCTCTGCTACAGGCGCAGCAGGGCACTTAGCCCACGATGCGATGCGGAGGGCGGTCACCTCCCTCGGAGCCCTCTTCACTCATGGCGACGGCAAAACCCTCTTCCTCTCTCCTCGCCGTCTCTCCTCCTCGGCGCTTCCCACTGCCCTCGAATCCTTCGCTTCCCCGCCAACGGACGAGAAGAAGACGAAGAAGAAGAAGAAGCGAAGACGGAGCAATAAGTTAGCCTCGGCGTCTTCTTCCTCGTCCGATATCAGCGAAGCGGCGGAGACCGTCCACTGGAACAAGGCCATCTCGCGTTACATGCGATGTGGACAATTCGCGGACGCCGAGCTTGCATTCAACTCCATGCCCAAGAGAACCACGGTCTCCTGGAACGCCATGCTCTCCGGCTACATCGCCAACGATCGATTTCAGCTTGCGCAGGACCTCTTTCATCGCATGCCTCGCCGTGATCTTGTCTCCTGGAACACTATGATTAGTGGGTATGTGAGGAACGGCGACCTCAGCTCTGCCCGCAGGCTGTTCGACGAAATGCCCAACAGAGATATCGTTACCTGGAACGCCATGATCTCTGCCTACGCCCAGTATGGGCACGTTGAGGCTGCTCGGGAGATGTTCGACAAAGCGCCGGCCAAGAACGCCATCACCTGGAATGGCGTCCTCGCCGCGTACGTCCAGAACGGCCGCCTCGATGCGGCGCGCAAGCTCTTCGACTCGAATTCAGAGTGGGAGACGGTCTCCTGGAACGCCATGATCGCTGGGTATGTCCACCGGAAGCGGCTGGAAGAGGCTAGGGAGCTGTTCGACAGAATGCCGAGAAGAGACGTCGTCTCGTGGAACACGATGGTCTCTGGGTACGCTCAAGCAGGGAATTTGAGCATTGCCCGGCTGCTCTTTGACAGGGCTCCGGTCAGGGATGTGTTCACTTGGACTGCAGTGTTATCAGGCTATGCGCAGAATGGAATGGTGGATGAGGCCAGGAAGGTTTTCGAGAAAATGCCGCACAAGAATGAAGTCTCCTGGAATGCCATGATCGCCGGCTACGTTCAGCACCGCCGGATGCCGGCGGCAAGGGAGCTCTTTGATGCGATGCCATGCCGCAACATCGGCTCCTGGAACACGATGATCACTGGGTATGCGCAGAACGGCGAGCTAGCCGAGGCGCAGAAGCTTTTCGAAGAAATGCCTGAGAGGGATTCAATCTCCTGGGCGGCAATGATCGCCGGCTATGCCCAGTCGGGGGCGAGCGAGGACGCACTGCGGCTGTTTATTGAGATGGGTCGCCTCGGCGAGCGGCTGAACCGCTCGGCTTACACCTGCGCCCTGAGCACCTGCGCTGACATCGCCGCCCTTGAATGCGGTCGGCAGCTGCACGGCCGCCTCGCCAAGGCCGGCTACGCCACTGGCTGCTTCGTCGGCAATGCCCTGCTCGCCATGTACTGCAAGTGTGGTAGCATCGATGAAGCTTACGACGCTTTCACTGAGATGACTGCCAAGGACGTCGTCACCTGGAACACGATGATTGCCGGCTATGCCCGCCATGGCTTTGGCAGGGAAGCCCTTGAAGTCTTTGACTGGATGCTGGACCTCAACACACGGCCAGACGATGTCACCATGGTATATAGTCCTCCATCCACTCCATCGTCATCGTCATCATCATCCATGCATGCATGGTATTAAGTTTCATCATTGATGTGGGTCTTTAGGTGGGGGTGCTGTCTGCATGCGGCCATGCAGGGCTTGTGGAGAGGGGAATTGTGTGCTTCTATAGCATGGAGAGGGAGTTTGGGGTGGTGCCAAAGCCACAGCATTATACCTGCATGATTGATCTCTTGGGACGGGCTGGCCGGCTCGGAGAAGCGCGCGCTCTCATGGCAAACATGCCCTTTGAGGCCGACGCCACGATGTGGGGGGCACTGCTCGGCGCGAGCAGGATCCATGGCGACGCAGAGCTTGGCGAGACGGCGGCGGCGAAGATCTTTGAGATGGAGCCGGAGAACTCTGGCATGTACGTGCTGCTGTCCAACGTTTACGCGGCGGCAGGGAAGTGGGCAGAGGTGAAGAGGATGAGGAGCATGATGCGAGACCGGGGCGTGAGGAAGGTGCCGGGATTCAGCTGGATAGAGGTGGAGAACGCCGTGCACACCTTCGCCGCTGGGGATGTGGCGCACCCCGACAAGGAGGAGATTTATGCATTCATGGAGGAGCTGGACCGGCGGCTGAGGAAGGCGGGGTACGTGTCGGCGACGAGGAGTGTGCTGCATGATGTGGAGGAGGAGGAGAAGGAGGGGATGCTCAAGTACCACAGTGAGCGCCTGGCTGTGGCCTTCGGCATTCTCCGGGTTCGCCCTGGGCGGCCTATCCGGGTCATCAAGAATCTCAGGGTCTGTGAGGATTGCCACGCTGCTATTAAGCTTGTGTCTGCTGTGGAGGCGAGGCTCATCATCCTGAGGGACTCCAACCGGTTTCACCATTTCAGCGGTGGCTCCTGTTCTTGTGGAGACTACTGGTGAGAGGAGAGAGAGAGAACAAGAGAGTGTGTAATATGATTAGTAATGATAGATCATTGGTTAAGCTCACTGTATCTTGTGTAGTTTACTGGTGGAGATGACCGTTAGTGAGATTATAAAGAGAGAGAGAGGGCACAGATTATTGTAATTGACATATGGTGAGAGATTTTGGTCCAGATTGGTACTCCTGTGGAGTTAATTATTCTTGTTGAGATCATGGTGAGAAGAGAGGCCGTAACATTATTACTAGAAAGATTTTTGGTGGACATTACTGTTCTTTTGGAGAATGATGGTTTGTGTGGGGGGGAGGGAAGAGATGGAGAGGGAGAGTGGGGGGGTAGAGAGATCGCCTGTGAAAGAGAGAGCAAGAGGAGCGGGGACGAGAGGGAGGAGAGTGAGTGTGAGAGAAAGGTGAAGTGATGGAGGAGAGAAAGTGAGGGAAAAGGAGAGAGGGGGGGGGGAGAGAGAAGGGGGAGAGAGAGAGAGAGAGATTAAGAGAGAGAGAGAGAGCGTGAGAGTGAGAGGGAGGGGGGTGAGTGAGTGTGAAGAAGAGAGAGTGTGAGAGAGTGAGAGTGGGGGACGGCGAGAGCAAGTGAAAGAGAGAGAGACACAGGGGGGGGCGTGGAAAGAAGATTGAGAGATTGAGTGAAAGGAGAGAGAAGGAGAGGGAGAGAGAGAGGGGGGGGGGGGGAGAGAAGGAGACAGAGATAGCGAGGGGAGAGAGAGAGAAAGGGAGCGAAAGAGAGGCAGAATAACTCGAGCGAGTGAGAAAGAGTAACACGATCGCCCCTTAAAATGAAATACTCGTCCACCTTTTCTCTTCTTCATGCAAGCGAGACTCCACCACCACCGCCAAATACGCCCCTATCCATGACCCAGTCCTCGATCATAACCTGCGCAGCCCACCCCTGGTCCGCCGGCACGAGATGCCCAGCGCCGGCGACCACAACATGGCTAAGCTTGCCATACGCCTGCACATATCCCGCAAGATCACCGCTCGCAAGCCGCCAAACCTTCCTCTCCGCGGCCGAGAACCTCTCGAGCCCTTCCCACCGCGTCTCCTTCAACCATCGCTCCGTCGACAAAACCCCATCTCTGAGATCAAACATTCCCTGGTACAGCAACATCTTCACTTCTCCTCCCCGTAGAAGACCCTCCACCGCCGGCTTCGCGCTCTTCATCACGTCTTCGTGCAGCGCCTTCGCCACCAACCTGCTACACTCCTCCCACTCTATACCTTCCTTCGCGCCCAGCGCTGCCTTCACCGGCGCTGCCGCCAAGAACTTAGCCAAGAGTTCCGTCTCGTAGGGTTTCTTCCTCCTCAGGTCGAATAACGTGGCCAGCCCCGTCGAATTATTCAAGTACTCGAGAGCTCTGTTCCTCGCGTCTGTCGCTCTTCCCCAGTCCTTAGTCGCTGCCAGCCTCGCGGCCTCTTCCTGGAGCTTCTCGAGGTGGGTTCTCTGTAACTCGTTGATAAGTCCGGTGAAGAAGGCGCTGTCGGCGTGGGTCTTGACCTGGGTGGCTGGATGAGTGAGCCCGTTGCCGATCGCCACGCCGGCGAGGTTTATCCGACGGCCGGCCTTGGCGTTCTTCTGTGAAATGTAGTAGCCGGCGGAGGGGACGTACTTGCCCGCGTAGCTCTCGCCAGTGAGATAAAGAGGCCGGGCTCTGAACGAGGGATTAAGGGAGAAGAACCTCTGTAGCGCTATCCAGAGCTGCTCGGAGACCGCGGTCTGGTTTGAAGGAACGTCTTCTACGTTGCCCGCGACGCTGAAGCCGACGCCGACGGGGTTGTCGAGAAAGAGCAGGCCGAAGAGGCGGTTCCAGGAAAACGGGTTGGGAGAGAAGGAGGGGTGCCCGGAGGAGGAGTTGGTCACCAGCCATGGACCGAGCTCGAAGAAGTTGCCAATCATGGAGGAGCAGCCGGGGCCGCCCTGCAGCCAGACGAGGAGCGGGGTGAGAGAGAGTGGAGATGTCGCCTGGTGCGCCTCGTAGTAGGTGAAGTACATGGCGGAGGTGGCGGAGATGGGGAGGTAGCCGGAGAGGGTGGGGAGGGCATCGTCGGGGAAGGGGGGAGAAGAAGCTGGCGGCGCCGCGGCTGTTTGGTAGGAAAGTGTGAAGAAGAAGACGAGGAAAACATGGAGGGGGGACGGATTTTCCATTGGCCCAGCGCGAGCAGGAATCACTGTAAGCTGACGATTATGTTCAGCTTCGTGTGGAGGTGAGAGATCCCCACCCTCTCTCCCTCTCTGTTGTCCTTTTGTGAGTAAAGGGCCCATTTGGGGCCCATTTCCTTTGTTATCAAAAGGGGTTTCACCCCCCTTTACTCTAACCTGAATCTACGGCTCTCAATCTGGTTTTTTTGTTCATTCTTCTCGTCTCTTCCTCTCTTCTCTCTCTCTCTCTCTCTCTCTCTCTCTACCTACGTTTACTGTCTTGATTACTCTGTGGTGGTTACTCCCTTGTCGTGGGAGTTCAAGGTGGAGCTCCTCTACTGCAGCATACGATAAGCTTGTGCTCTACACCAAGAACCGTGGACGTTGACATCACGCTGGTGACATACGGAGGTTATTATTATCTATATCTATACACCGTCATATTGATCGTGTTTGGGTTGATATATTCTGCATTTTCCCCTAACATCTTGGGATTTCTTTCAATAAGTGATATCAGAGCTAGTTGGTTGTTTTACTCAGACTTGATATGGTGAGAAGCTAGACGCTTTGTCAAACTTCAACCTACGGTATCAGCGGGTGTATGATCTATTGATCCAGAAGGATTTGACGTTGACCTTGGATGGGCCAAAACCTGTGTTATGGCAGCTGATTAGCCCAAGTTTCTACAAGCCGCCAGCACCATTCGATCTTGTTTCGTATTTATACTTTAAGTGTTGGAACTTTTAGTAAAATTTCTATTGTATAGGGACTTTTATAAAAAAATCCCGTATAGTATAAATGAAGGGGAACCCTCACCTGATAGACATGGGCATCACTTTTACAGGTCTCCCCATTCTTACGTTCCTTTTGGTGCGTCTATTGAGTCTAGATGGGCACAAATTTAGATTTCGAAGAGCATAGTTTGAGGGAAAGAAGAGGATATCCGCCACTCTAATGATTTCTTGGTGACATTAGAGCTAGCATCTGAGAAGCTTGAAGAAGCTCACTGAAGAAGTCCATAAGATTTAATCTGTGCAAGTATTGTGCTTTGGTAAATCTATGTTTTTGGTTTTGAAAATATTTTTTTCAATTGAATATTCTGATATTAAAGAAATTTTGGACAGAGAAGATACCTCATTCACATATGGCATGCCAAATATGTGTTTAAAAATTATTTTGTGATATACATAGTCATCAGCTAAACGCATGTAAAAAGGGTGAGGTGATGTCTTGATCAAATTTGTGATACCATTGATGAGAAGCTTATTCAAGCTCTGGGAGAAAAATCTTTAGTATGCATAATATTAAACCATCATCTCTATCTCTCTCTTACCCCTACATCTACAGATGTACTCTTGATGTACAGTATATGTTTTTCAGGTCTCATTTCTTTCTTTGGGTCAAAGATCAACACAATATCTGAGCTAGGTTAGCTCTTCCTCTCCACCATGTGTTTGTGACAGTCGCCACTTATCTTGTGTGTCAACTCTGTCACCTCAACTCTCTCGTGACATCTCTTGCCACACCCACCTTGGATTAGTCGCAACTCTATATGAGACCCTTATACACCACCATAAATGTCTTTGCCATGCATCCCCATTACATGACATCATCTCTACACTGTCACCTCACTGCTTCCATGCCATTGCTGTACCACTCGCGTGCCACCACTAGGCCTCCTCTATGCTGGTACCTCACTCATGTTGTTCTATCTCATTGATGATGTGCCATCTTGCCTTCACCGCTATATCATGATTGGCACACCCTTTCTGAGTTGCTTTACCTTACTTTCATTACTGTGTGACTGTTGTGTTATTGTATCATCACCGCATCACCATCCCCTCCTATGCCAACAGAGGATGTGCCAACAATTCATGCGGCCACCACTGCTCTCAGATGTGCATTTCCCTCTAAAATCTTGCTTCAGCCTTCTAACATGGACTCCGCCAATGCATTGTCATCTCACTATGGATCAACACATTGTACTCCTCTCTTGGTTAGGGTATGATAACATTTTTATTAGGATATTTATGACTGTATTTACATGTTTATTTGCATTCACTAGATTATATATGCACGTTATTAAGCCTAAAATGATTAAATTTCTTTTGAGAATGATATTTTGAATTTTATGATTTTTTCAGTAATTTAATAATTTTATGATGTCATATTCTGAAAGAATATAATTTTTTGCGTAGGAATATGATTTTTTATGAATAATTTTGTTTTATATTCAAAGATATATCATTTTTAATCCAAATATATATATCTAACAATTATATGAATTGATATCTATTTTTTTGAATTATTTAATGGCTCTTTCATTTTTTTCGGTTTTCCAAAATTTGAGGTAAAAAAAATCAGAGGCTTACAATGATCTGTATTTAAATTGTAATATCTGAAGATCTAGAAAAAAGTTTTAGGATGAAGTTTTGAGTGGAGCCTTATTTTTCCCACCTCTTTCCATCCATATGGTTGCATCTAAATATAGAGCCTTAGAGTTAAAAAAAAACATCCTTAATCTCACTTCTTGATGGAGCGTAGATTGAAAGAAAGGGAAGTTGTGAAGGTCCATCAAGAGTGTGCTTGGTGTCTTTAGTGTTGGAGAAGATCAACAGCAAAGTGGAGAAGCTGATCTACATCAGTAAAATGTCTTGATCCTGGTGGAACATAGAGATCTAAGGTTAATCTCTTGTCTTACATTGGTTTCTCTCATTGACATGCCTTTAACTAGATCTACACCATTATTTTTGTCATCTCGTTTTCATCACTCTCTTCCATCATCTCACCCTACCACATCAATCTCTAATCTTGATATTGATCTCGTCACATTCATCTCATATAAAAACCCCAAATTATCATGTCCATCATCCTCTTCTCCTTCTTAGAAGCAACTATCCAATCTTCCACAACCATTAGTTAGATCATTATCACTTCTTCTTCACCATTATATTTCACCATCATCTAGTCGCGTCCATTCATCCATTTCATCATCCTATGTTCTTATTCATTTTCTACATTGATCATCACTTCACGTCTTCATCTCTCCGGCTCTGGCATTTCCATTTGATCTATCCACGTCCTCTTATATATTACCCATATTATTATTCATATCATATTTAGTAAATATTTATTATCACCCTCTCACCACCTTGTATTCATCACACTGCCCCATAGCTTTCCCCATAACATCTCTCAAACCATATTAGTTAAAGTGGATAAGGAGTGACCTAAGGGTGTGTGTGTGAATAGGCACTTTAATTTTTATTCACTCCAATCTAGGTAACGACATGAAATACGTTTCATATATTGAGGAAATGAGGTTATCCAACCATGTGATTATTAAATCTAGTTAACTACAGCTTTGGCTAGTCCTTAATTCTGCCTGGAGTTATTGAGCTTGCGATGATGATGAACCCTAACCAAGTTTGTGTAAATGTCCCCCAAGCAAACACTTGGTAAAAAAGTGCAATAAGGATGCTAATAATATAAAATGTTGTTAATGCTCTTCCATCCTCTATCTCTTCTTATTCTTTACCTATATCTTTATTATTTTCTTCCTTACTTGTTACCTCTATATCCTCTTGTTTGCTGATTTAGATTTAATTTTCTCATCATCCATTTCACCACAAGTTGAAGACTTGTGAAAATCAATATTCTTTGTTTGGGACCTTGTTGGATTGCTTCTTGATGTTTTCTCCTCATGACTCTAACTTTCACAATATTGCATGAAACATTATGTGTAAACTATCCACAGAATCACAAAAGACTAAATAATTAACATTATGAAATTTTGTGATAATTTATTTCGATGAAGCTTTCATAAGTATACCTGTGATAAGCCAAAAAAAAGGGTGAATTTTGCAATTTTTAAACCCCTTGTCGTTGTTAATTTTAGCTTATACGATAAATTTTTTTATAAAACCCTAACTTAAGATGTATAGTGATAAGTAAAGGTATCGTCCAAGGGAAGCTAGTAAGGAATTCAATTTGATGAGTTTCTTGATAATTCAACCCTAATTAGAGTTAACTTGATCTTCAATGACGATCAAATCAACCTAATTAGACAAGGAGGTTAGAGAGGGGGGTAGAAGAGATGAGAGGTGTAGAAGAAGTAAGGGGCTCTAAGTTGAATTAATTGGTCCAATTGAAAGGATCAAAGAATTCAATTAGAGAGATTAAGAAGAAAATTTAGACGTATTTTGGTTGCTTTTTTAGGTTCGACAATTCAGTAATAGCTACTCTATGGGATAATGAAATGGAAAATTTAATCTCCTAGAATGTTAACCCTTTTTATAAGTTTTTTTTATAGTTTTCTTTTATATGCACTTGGAATAGCTAGGAAATCTCTCAATTTCTCCTCTCAATTCTAGTCAGGGCTTGTACATTTCGCTCAAGCCAAGGGATTTAGAAATTCTGACAGAGACCAAGAAGAACGATTGAGAAATTCAACTAACAACACCCAAAATACACCAAAAGTTCAAATACAAAGAAGGAAAAAGGACCAAATAGGTTGATCCAAGCTTGAGCTCCTCTCTGTCTTGCAGCTATGATAGAGCACCATCCAGAATGACCCCTCCTCTCGAAATTTGGCTTTTATACTTAGGTTAAATGGTAAAAATTACCATTTTACAATTCATAAACAAATCATCTCAATCGGACTTCAGGATTAAAAGTTATTAATAAATGAATTTAAACCAATTTTAACCATTGGATTTAAATCCATTTATTTAATTCTTTTCTTTTGAAACACACAATGACGTGTCGATTCCTCATTGGATGACGAATTTTAAACTTCAAATGGGGGGTTCATTCTCGTTGCATCATGTACCCCTTTCCTGAAATCAGAATAAAGAGAAAAATAGAAAAAAAATAAACGTCGTACAAAGCGCTTTGCACATGTATGTGCGCTTGGACTAGTGTCTCCCAATCTAGGCGCCACGTCATCAATGGTACGTGCGCTGGGTATGCATTACAAGGGAGAGAGAATTCCCTGGAAATTTGCAGAAAAGTCCCCATTTAAAAGTGTGCATGCAAAAGGACGCAGCCCTAAAAATATTTATGTATATGTCCTTTTTGCTTTCTCTCTCCTCTTTTTTCTCATTAAAACCATTAAAAAATACTAAGTAATTGCAATAAAACCCTGTAACTGTTTAAATAATAGCTTTACGCCTACACATACGACCGTGAGCTGTTTTTGAGGGCATAATTGCAATTAAAATTTACGAAAAGCCCCTTCGACATTAGAAATTTCTCTAAAACTCATATTTTTCATATAAATATATCCTTTTCCTATTTAAAAATTTATTTCTTCCTTGAATAATTCCCAAAAAATTCAATAAAATCCTAGAAAAAAATTAGAAAATTCTAGAACATTCCAGAGAATTTAGTAATTCATCCCCATACTAATTTACCTTGAAATTAGATTTTAAACCTGCCTTTTCATTTAAAAAATAATTATTTCAAGCTCAAATAAATCTCTAAAAATTCATAAAATTCAGAAAATTAGGGGGAAATCAGAAATCACTTGAAAACATTAATTTCATGTAAACATGTGATAACAACCCATATTAATCTTGTTAAATGCATAAAATTGTGCTAAATTGTTTGAATTAAATACCAAATTTAGGGTTTTATCATATACCCCCTACTTAAACATTGCTAGTCCCTTAGCAACATTTAAGTAATTTACTAGATTTTGATTTTTCATCTTGTAAGTGAAAGAAAACAATTGTGGAAGTGGTAGACATATCAATCACAAGCTGAGACGAAACATTAAGTGACAATTTGAGCTTTGACCTTTTCAGGAATGTGGGATTCCTTTCTCCTTTTTTTGGATGCCTAAGTAGATGAAAAGGGAGTGTACTTGTTTCTAGGTGTGACGCTATACTCCTATGGTAATCTCGCTGTGCTCATTTTATACTGGCCTCGCATCTCTCGCAAGCAAGATCACTCTCTCCTGGGGTGACGGCCACCTAGTACTGGTCTCTCCATTAGCTTTTCTCCTACCCAAGAATAGAAGAAGCCAATTTCCTCCTCCTGTTGAGCACACAATCTGGAAGATGACAAGAAGAATATAGGGCAGAATCGTAAAGATCGTGATAGGGAAGATGGAAGCCTTGTGAAGATCGTGATGGGATAAATTTATAGTCCAAAGGGTGTGGTACTACTTAAGATAACCTACTCCCAAGATTTTAGAACAAATGGGGGAGATAGAAAAGATGGGGCCAATATGATGATATAAAGATAGAGAACAATATGACTATGAAGGGAAATTTAACATAAGAAACCCATACATGTTAAAGCTCCTCCTTCTTCTTCTATTTCTTCTTCTTCTTCTTCTTCTTCTTCTTTTTCTCTTTCTTCTTCTTTCAAAAATTTTCTTTCCTTTTTTTTTCTCAATGTTAAATTTTCTTCTTCTTCTTTTTTTGAATAGAAGAGGAACATAAAAAACTAACATACCTTCCATTGAGTGGTTTTCAATCATCTTAACACAACTAGCATGAATGACATATCAATCACATTGGTTGAGAGAGAATGGATAGAAGAATAAGATTGAGATAATGCAGAGCAAATCATAGACAGAAAAAGAGTCGAAGAGGCAATATCGTAGTGATACCGTGGAAAGATAGATAGACATACTTGGGAGATAGGCATATCCTTGGTAGTGGAAGTAAGGTGGTCATTGGCAGAATGTGAAATATGTGGGAAAAATGAGGCGGTGGAAGACGACGTATTCTGTGCATAGGACTTGGAGAATGAATTACTTCTATCTTGAAGTAAGAGTAGGCTAATGGTGAGACAACATACATAAGCGGGATCCGTTACTTCAAACTGATGGAATGAGGGACCTCAATTCACTCATCACTCTACCTTTGGAGCATAGAGCTTCTACCCTTAGACTTTCCATCATCTAATCACCCATTAGACACCTCCAATTTGAAATTGAACCCACATTGCTCAAAATCACACATTGTTCCACCTCAAACATGCTCTAGATCCGCTCTAGGAGCTTAACTTCTGTACACATGTTTCTAAACCAATGGATGAATTTTTTTTTGATTCATGTATATGCTTGTTAATTATGGTTATAGGCAGGTTCAATTCATGTAATATTCCTAGAAATTAAATGCATAAATCACAGTTTGCCATATAAAATGAACTATCGTCCCCCCTACTAGAAAATGCATGGTCCTCAATGCATAACTAAGAAAATAACCAAAAGGAAATTTGAGGGAGAGAATGGCAAACAGTGGGAATGGGCGTCATGGTGCTCATGGAAGAGATAAGTGAAAGATCCTGGAGACACTGCTGCTTCATCGGATATCATAAAGCTCTCATCCTGGTCCAAGGTACCATAGAAAACACAAAAAAAATAAGACACCCAAATCGTGCAAAAAAAATCCTACGACAAATGACAAGAATAAACAATTTAATTGAGAACTTTAATCGAGTGATGATGTCGCCGCTGGTAAAGAAATATCCTCTTTGGGAGGGTGAGGCTCATGTTCAATGAAAGGTTTCAAGCATTGCCCATTGACTTTGAATTTTGCCCCGCATTTTGGGTCTCAAATGAGGACAGACCCGTTGTCATACAATGTAAGGTCCATCCCATCTTGATTTAAGCTTCCCTGGAAAAAGTTTAAGTCGAGAATTATATAGCCAGACTTTTGGTTCAGGGACAAAAAGCTTCCTATGAATGTGTTGATCGTAGAATGCCTTCATTTTGGCTTTGTAGATACAAGAGTTCTCATATGCTTCATTTCGCAACTCCTCCAACTCATGTAGCAGCAATAAACGGTGTTCACCTGCATCATCTAGAGAGATATTAAGTTTTTTAATAGCCCATAAAGCTCGATGTTCGATTTCTAAAGGAAGATGACAAGCTTTTCCAAAAACTAACCTGTAAGGCGACATTCCTAATGGGTTTTATATGCAGTCCGATATGCCCATAACGCATCCGACAACTTGTTCGACCAGTCCTTCCCAGTAGGGTTGATAACTATTTTCAATGTTTTTTTAATCTCTCTATTTGAGACTTCCACTTGGCCATTGGCTTGAGGATGATAGGGAGTGGTAAGCCGAGGGTCGACTCCATATCATTTTAACAAATCTTTGAAGAATTTGTTGTTGAAATGAGTTCCACCATCACTAATAATTGCTCGCGGGCACCCAAACCTGGAAAATATATGATCTTTGACAAATTTTACAACTACATTGTGATCACTGGTTTGTGTTGGTGTTGCTTCTATCCACTTAGAGACATAATCCACACCTACCAAAATATATTAATATCCAAAAGATGGGGGAAAAGGTCTCATAAAATCAATCCCCCAAAGATCAAAGAATTCAACTTCGAGAATAGGTTGGAGAGGCATTTTATCGTTACGACCCATATTCACTACAGCTTGGCAATGAATGCATGTCTTACAAAATTCATATGCATCCCAATGAAGATTCGGTCAATAAAATCCACATTGTAACACCTTATGCGCTGTGATCTTGGAGGAGTAATGTCCCCCACACAAAGATGAGTGACAAGACTCCAAAACTCTCCATTGTTTCTCTTCCGGTATACACCGTCTAAAAAATTAATCAACTCCCAATCTGAATAATTCAGGCTCATCCTAGTAATAATATTGATGTCTTTTAATTTTTTTTTTCGATCATCATAATCCCAACCATTTGGTAATTGACTAGTAACTAAATAATTTACTATGTGGGCATACCAACGTAATTTCTTAGTGGAAATTCCTAGACTTTGCTCATTGGGAAAGGAATCTACCATGGGAATTGGAGAAGGCATTGATAAGTGGGAGAGACGATTTGCTGCCCTGTTATCCACTCCTTGCCTATCTCGAATTTCAATGTCAAATTCTTACATCGGGATCTTTCTTGCTTAGCAAATGTTGAAGAACAACATGATCCAAAAAAATTATAATCTTACTTCCTATGAGGTAGAATTTAAATTTATCTAAAGCAAAAACAATTGCAAGTAACTCCTTTTCTGTGGTAGAATAATTTACGTGAGCAGCGTCTAAAGTCTTGCGTAGTAGAGAGCCGTAGGTTTCTTGTCTTTGCGTTGTCCCAAAACTGCTCCCATTGTATAATCTGAAGCATCACAAAAAATTTCAAAGGGAATACTCCAATTTGGAGCTTGTAAGATAGGAGGCGTCACTAATGCCTCTTTAATCAAATTAAAAGCCAACTTGCATTCGTCATTCAAAATGAGTTCTTTGTTTTTAGAAAGAAGTAAATTTAGGGGTTTAGTCACTTTGACAAAATCTTTGATAAAACGACGATAAAATCCAGCATGGCCCAAAAAGCCTCTAAGCTGCTTTAGGGTCGTTGGTAGTGGAGGCTCCTTGATGATCTCGATCTTGGCCTTGTCCACCGCCAGCCCCTTTTTGCTAATATGATGGCCTAGCACAATCCCCCTGTCCACCATAAAATGGGATTTCTCCCAACTGAGCACTAACTTGTTTTCCTCGCAAATCTGTAATACCTTATCCAAGTTAGGCAAGCAACAGCCGAAAGATTCTCCAAACACAGAAAAGTCATCCATAAAAACCTCTAGGCATGTACCAATAAGATCAAAGAACATAGCACTCATGCACCTTTGAAAAGTGGCTGGTGCATTACAAAGTCCAAATGGCATTTTCCTAAAAGCAAATGTTCCTAGAGGATATGTGAATGTAGTCTTATCTTGATCACTTTCATGAATTCCAATTTGATTGTACCCTGAGTAACTATCTAAGAAACAATAAAAACTTTGGCCTGCGAACTTTTGAAGGATTTGATCAATAAAAGGCAAGGGATAGTCGTCTTTTTTGGTTGCTAAATTTAGCTTCTTATAATATATGCACACCGTCCAACTTGAAGCTACCCTAGTTTGGATATCTTCTCCGTCTTGGTTTTTTTGGGCAGTAATTCTCGTCTTTTTGGGTACTAAACGAATCGGACTCACCAACTTACTATTTGAAATAGGGTAAATAAACCCAGCTTTGAGCCACTTGGTAATTTCTTTGGAAACAACATCATACAAATAAGGGTTTAGTCATCGTTGATGTTGTATCGATGGCTTTGAACCCTCTTCGATAAAAATTCTATGCTGGAAAATATCAGGGCTAATTCCCTTGGTGTCTTCTATGGTCCATCCAATGGAACTTTTATGTTTTAATAATACATCTAAGAGATTATCTTCTTGATCCATGGTAAGCGTAGATGAGATAATGACTGGATACATTTTTCCTGGACCTAAGAAGGCATATTTAAGATTAGAAGGAAGGGGTTTCAACTCTAATTCCTCGGTAGGCATAGATATGTGATTATGCATGCTATCACACTTCATTTATTTTTCATCATCCTCCTCCTCTTCATAATCACTCCCATTCAGTACCACCACATTGTAAGTAATGTTCTCCATAGAATTGACTTCATCCTCTTCATCATCTAAGGAGCAAGTATAAATATCTTCTTGACTACTATCAGGACATTTCATCAATTGAGAAATTGGTAGATCAAACTCCTCTTTTCCCATTCTCAATTTAATCTTCCCTTCATTCCAATCGGTGTTTACTCTTGTGATAGCTAAAAATGGGCGTCCCAAAATAATGGGTGCATGACTAATTTTCCCTAAAATTTTCACATCCACTACTATAAAGTCCACAGGAAATGAGCATTTTTCAGCTTTCATAACTACATCCACTAGCTGACCACATGGTCTTCTAATTGATCTGTCGGCTAACTGCAATTCTAAATTCACTGGTTGTAATTCTCCAAATTTAAAAGTTTCAAATAAAGCCTTAGGCATAATATTCATGCTTGCTCCCGAATTAAGTAAGGCTTTGCTAAATATTTCACCCCTAATTTCACATTTGATTACTGGTGCTCCTGGATCTTTGAGCTTTTGAGGGAATTCATTCTAAAAGATTGAGCTAATATTTTCTTAAAGTTGAATCCTCTTTTGCTTCCTAGAAGGTGTGCAGAGATTTTTTACAAATTTGGAGTAATCAGGGATGTATTGTATTGCATCTAAAGCAGGAATTTCAACGGTGGCATCTTTTAAATACTCAAGAAGTGGGATCTCCTTTGATTTTTCTTTCTTGGAGTGTAGAGCACTACGGAAAGGAATAGGTGGACAATAGGCTTTGGGATTGGGTTCCTTTTCATTATTTGCATCTCCTACAATGTCCTCGTCGTTCCTTGTTCATCTAGATTTTCCTCAGCCACCTTTTGTTTTTCTACAGCTCCAAATGGATTGGGTAGTTCTCTCCCACTTCTAAGTTTAGACACGGCATTTAACTCTCTTTCTTCCTTGTTCTCTAACATGGCATGCACATCATGGGTACGCTCACTAGCTATGCTACACATATTATCAACATAAAGCAAATTACTAGGATTAATGCAAGCTTGGGTAGGGATCTTACCTGGTTTTGGGCCCATCGTTGTGGAGTCTTCACAAGTATCTTATGGTGCTCCACCGTGCATGAATTGTTAGCCAATGTGAAGTCTCACCTCTGCCTTGAGCTTATCCATCTCTCTCCGATGCCTCTCCTCCATTTCTTCAATAAGCTTGAGCATCCTCTTCTTGTCCTCTTGAAGCTCTTCAATTACCTTGGTGAGAGTTGCATTAGTGGGATCTAAAAAATTCCGGTAAGGTTGATAATGTTGTTGTTGATGTGGATGGTTCGCCTTCGGTTGGAATTGTCGTTGAGGTGGGCGATTGTTAGTGTTCCATCCCTGCCCTCCTAAGTTTCCTCTAGGGACCCAATGAGCATTGTTCATCTCCTGCCTGCCTATAGCATTCACCTCTGAAATCATTGGGCAAACTTCTCCAGCATGGCTATCGCTTGAGCATATCTCACATCGAGTTATTGGGTTACCCAAAGAATGGTCATGTGATCCTCCACTACTCTGCCTTTGCCACAAGGACATCATTTTTTCATTCATCTTCTCCATGGATTTTCCCCCCGATGTGTAGTTCTCGATGTTAAGCTCTCACCTAATCTAACCTGAGCATGGTGGAGTGCAGTCGAAAATATACTAAAGAAGATAAACGTACCTCATCGGTGATGTCGTCCGTCGTCAGTGTATACGTCGGTGCAATAGCCAGTGCGGGTAGGAGCGGTGAAGGCAGGCCAATGGCAGCACGACGTCGCTTGGCAGGCGGTGAAGATGCGGCTCTAGAGGTGTGACGCTCGGGGGCGAGGACGAGAGGAAGGTGGAGGTGCGACGACTAGGTGGCACTAACAAAGGCCGTAGCTCGACAGTGCAATCTCAGCATGGATCGATGTGGCAGAACACTAGAACAGGGCTTGTCGACGTGGGACGCGATCCGCGCGGGTGACGACGTGGCAACATAGGGCGTGGACGGCATGGGTCACATAATGGCCACACCACAAGCTGGAGCAAACGTGTGCAGTTTGAGGGGCACGCGGTAGCTTGGGCATGCGCATGGCGCGAGTGGCTCTGGCATGATGGCTGCGGATTGTGGCAGCGGTACATTGACTACGGGCAGCATGCGGCATGGAACTTTTGCAAGTACGACTGGAATCAGCTACGGAGGCGGGCAGTGTTGCATGGAACCACAATCGAGCAAGGGCTGCCCGCGTCAAGCATGGTTCACATTTGCCATGATGCACAATCACGGCTGACTCAGCGGCTCGGGTGGTTGCCAGCCACGGGCTCGACGAACTATGACGCAACTGATAAGCCGAAAAATCACGTAAAATTACGTGGTCGTTGCGCTTTTTAGACTTATGCAATAAATTTATAATTCCCTTAATTACTAAATAAGAATATAGAGCAAGCAAGGGGTCGATCCGCAAGGAGGCAACAATTCAAAATTTTCAAACAATTTTTATGAATCAAGTCAAGTAATTTTGAAATTTGCAATATTTAATTCAATTAATATTAAATAATATTCTTAAAATAATCAAAATTAAGTAAAACTTAATTTTGATTTCGGTCAGATAATTCCAGATAAGAATATTATTATTATTTTAAGCTCATAAAAATATAAATTATTAATTTCCCAATTTAATAAAATTTATAATAATTTTCAGAATTAAAATTGGGAAATTAATAATCAAGAAAGTGATTTTTGAATTGGAGTTCAAAATGGATGAATTTTCGGTTCAAATTTTATTTTTGGTTTTTTTATATATTAAATTAAATTCCTAAACAATAAAAACCGAAATCTAGAGAGAGAAACAAATCAAATTAACCTAGAGAGAGAAAGTGAAGAAATTGTGGAAAGCCCCAATTTCGACCCTAAATTAAAAATGTAATGAAGCAGAAATGTCCTAAAATGATTAAGAATTAATTATCAAAAGTCAGATCTCGAATCCAAATTAAAAAGAAGTGCTGATGCATTCAAAACATGAATCTAGGGCATGTACATTTCGCCCATGCCAAGGCGTTTTCGAATCGTTCTAGAAGATGATCAAATACAATTCAGAAACTTACAAATTTGATAAAGAGATCCAGATCTGACGACTTCCAGAATGCCTCATGTGTCCTTCCTGGCCAATTGCTTGGGGAGAGCCTCCAAAAGTGAATTTTTCCTTTTTTTCTGACCTCTATTTAAAGATCCAACCGTCCAGATTGTAGAGGAGGAAAAGACAAACCTGCCCTCAAAATTTCAGCCCAATCGGAGTTGTAGATCTCAAGATATCGCAGTTTTAGTGAGATCAAATGTGGGACGTTGGATCTCTTTTATTTTCTCTAAAAAATCAGAATTTCCTATTGGCTGGGCTTGATTTTCTCGCTTTCCGTGTTTCGGGACACGTGCACCCTCGTTGTCCGCGTCGGCCGCACTTTTTCGCTGCTTTTTAAGAAAACAGAAAATGACAAAATAGTGCTTTTTTCGCTTGGTTAGAAGAGAGAGAGAGAAAAAGAAAAAAAATCATTGTTTTAAATAAACGCCAATGATCGTTGTCGATTTCCGCGTACGCGGAAAATCGATGCCGTTTGATTGCTTTTAAAAGCAATCATTGGGCGTCGATTTCCGCGTATGCGGAAATCGACGCCATTTGGCATCTTTTAATTTAACAAAATACGTCGGTGGCCGCGTGCAATTATTGCACGCGGCCCACCGACCAAATATGCATCTCTCTTTGTTTTATTTTATCCTCTCTCTCTTCCGTTTTTTTTTTTTTAATCTCTCTCCTCCTAGCCACTTTTCCTGACTTTTTCTGACCAAATTTGTTTTCTCTCTCCTCTCTAGCCGCTCTTTCTGACTTTTCAAATCTCTCTCCTCCTATTAAATATCTTTTCTTCTCTCTCCTCTCTAGCCGCTCTACTCTCTCTCCTCTCTCTTCCGCTTTTCTCTCTCTCTCTCTCTCTCTTTTAATCACTCTATTTGACTTTTCCTATCTCTCTCCTCTCTTCTCTCCTTTCTTATTTAATTAATATATCCCTTCATTCGCCCGAATTTTGGGCGAATGACGTGGATATTCATTTTAAATGCATTTAAAATGCAAAATAAATAATCAATATATTATTTAATTAAATAAAAATCATTTCTTGCCTAAATAATGGTCAGAAAAATTCAGAAAAATTCATAAAAATATGGGAAAAATTCAGAAAAATCAGGAGATGATTTACTGACCTTAAACCAAGCAAATAAAATCATGTAAAAATATTTCTTCACTGAAACAATGTCAAATTCCATGTAAAAAATGATAAAAATATGAAATAATAGAAAAACGACATGTTAACTGATTTCAATGTATTTTATCATGATAACATGCAAATATGACCATTAAAACACATAAATAGAATGTATAATTCAGTAATTAAGTATATTAATTTGCATGTTATCAGCAACAATCACCGGTCGTAGGTCACAGTTGAAGGACACCCTAACTCACAGTACACGAGTGAATGATCACAAGACGCAACAAATAGTGATACTCGGATGGGTCACGGTCAAGGATTCACCATCCACCGACGGTTGCAGTCGATCGCGGATACTGTAGTCCATCGCAGTCGGGCTCACAAGTAGTAGCGATTAGCATGTTGACTCATAACTACATCGTGGCGAGGCTGCGAGTTATGACTTAGCAGCCGCGCGGATCAAGCGCGAGGCACACATTGTGGGGAGGGTTTCAGGATCAGTGACTGGTCATCGCAGCTCCGTCAGCAGCGACTCGACCCCCCGAGTTGCACGACAATGTAAACTTTTGGCAGTGGATATGCGTGGCCTCAACGTTGATCGGCAGTGCAGCGCAAGGCAATCCCCTTTCTCCTTCTTCCCTATTTCCCCTTATTCCTCTTCCCCCTCTCCCTCTCTTTTCCTTCTACTTTTTTACTTTGTGAGACCATTGTTTGAACAATACTTTCCAATGAGAATATGGTCTAACTGACCTAGGGCGCCCATCTCTCCCTTATATAGGGGGTCAAGATGGGCCCCTTATGGGGGGGGTCCAATAAGAGGGGTCCATATACCTAAGGACCCCCTTCAAACCAAAATAAATCACTAAAAATTAAACGACACGATGCGACACGACAAGGCGACACAAAATGAGACGACGCATGATGATATGAACATGACACGATGAATACAGACTCGACAAAAATGGACACACTAACACGGAAAAATGGCAAATAAAAAAAGCACATGTCAAAGAAAATCAAATGTTCGAGTGCACGGACATGCTTTCACCCAGGGTATTTGAACCAGGTGTTTTCACCTTCGCCTTGGTGCGCCGGTTGGGAGGGACGCAAACCGGTGGGGCCGTCGATGATGATGATGGTGACTCTGAAGATGTCTCCGATGGAGTGAGCTGGCACGCTCCATCACATTGTCGCTACCATCACATCTTGTGCTCTTGAATCTACTTCTTTGATGGTGGGAGTACCTAGCATCTCTACTTTTCCATTGCTATTAATCATCCATGTGCGGATGGCCATGTCCCCAAGCTTGGTTGTGATAGGAGCTCTCAAGGGAAAGGCCATAACTCCTTCCGCCAAAATCCCTAATTTTGGCAAATCTAGCTACCCATCTTCTAAGTTTAAGTAGGAGTTTGGGAAGCTCAGGTTGGCTTAAGTGTTATTAGGTGCCCTTATGATGACACCTTTGGTCCCCTCTCTATTCCCTTCATCCCCTCTCTAATAATTGTGGGCATCTTAAGCCTATAGAGTACGAAGCTTGGAAGCAGTCTATTGTGGCTCCATCCAATACATCCTCGTTTGCAAACTTGCTTCTCACTAAGGTACAAAAACCTTTCATGCATTTTCATTTTCTTAGGTAATTGACTCAGGGGTCTCCATTAATATATTTTGTACTCCCTCCATATTTTGTTCTCTTAATGACAGCACCACCAATTACTGGTCACTATTGTTAATGGTTGAACTTATCAAGGAAAATAGCAAATGCATGGGCATAGTGTGGAGACGATGGATGAGGGTGATGACATTATGAGGTTGAGAAAAAATAAGAACCTGACTATGATCTGAATGAAAAATAGTTGATTCTTACAATCGAAGACTTTGAAGGGCATCAAAATGACATCTCCTGGCCATGGATCACACCCGTGTTTTCTTGGATCCTCGAGTGAGATGTGTCGAGATGCTCAAGTGTGCAAGTTCTAGACATATCGATGCAGCATCTGACATGTGAAATATTTTCCTTCCCCTTGACGATCTCCGTTCACACTCCATCATTATTGTTACACCATCTAGATTGCATCAAGAATGGAATGGAGCAATGGGGATAAGGGAGAAGAAAAAGGAGAGCCCCGAATAGTTCTGGCATGAGTGGATTTTCTTTAGGGCCTTTCCCTATTTATTCTCAGTTATAGTTCTTTATAAAACCCCTAAACTTCAACTATATCTTTTGATGTCCAAAATACTATTTGCGTGTGACCATTTAGGCCAAGGTAATAGTCTATTTAGCAACTCGAGGTGGCCCAATAACCTTTATAAGCTTTCAAAATAAATCAACTATATCCTCATGCTCTGAAAGATACAAAGGAGTGTGTATCAAGTCACTCATGGAGCTTGTATATCATTTACTAGTATATCATCTACTTGATGCTTTGAGGATGACTTAAGGCACGGGCAACTGTCAAACTGTAATTGGTGATCCAAGTTAATACTAATGGATTTAGCAATTATCTAAAAAGTCTTCCCCAATATTTCCCTATTTTGGCTAAGGATTTTATCGCATTGACTTCCTTGAGATGTGTCCTCTCCAGCCCAGGGCAAATGATCCCATATTGACTACTCAATCATCTTTGAGAAATTCTTGATGCACTTGATCTACGATAGTTTACAATTCCACAATGAGGAACTTGTAAGTGATAGATAAAGTAAAAAATTTTATCCATGAGAGGTTTTTGGTGTCTCAGGTCTAAGGACCAGTTACACAACCATGACATGAATCAACCTGATTGACAATTTAGTATCATACCATATTTTGGGATTCATACGGAACTATTTATTGAACTCTTTATGCAAAGAGCACCCACTACTTATTTATAGTGTTTCCATCGTAATGGCTATGAAACCAACCACACTCATCATATGCGAAAGACTAGGTAGTGCTATTCTATCTAGATAGTTTGCTGTCATTCTCTAGTATTCTTCCAATAGGAATACTTAAAACATATGCTTAACGAATAGTGATCACCATGTCATGGCCTCATCATAATTCACCAGGTCCAACCATGTATCCATGCAGTTCATTATAAGCATCACACATGCACTATAATGTATACAATTGTATTAGTGAAAAATGAATGAGATGTGGAATGTGTGATTGGCTTACTGACCCCATATTTAAATCATAAACATTGATTATAGGCTGAAAATTGGAAACATCCCATTGGAAGCTTCCCCAATATTCTAGAAAGACCACTCAGGACTTCAAGAAAATATTAATAACTACCAAGGGTTATTGGAAAAACTCATATGACATTATGCACAGTATTAGCCTCCTCAGCTAGTCAATAGATGTACCTTGTTAGTGTCATTCTTAGGGGGCACTATGAGTTATGACCTATATCAAATGAGTTATAGGCAAGTGAATTCTCTACCAATACCTCAATCATATACGTGTGGAAGCATATTTTGATGCAATATATGCTGGACTTATGTTAGGGGGAATCTTGTTACTTTTCGATCTCAAAAGAAAAAGGTAGTCATTTGCTCTAGTGATGAAGACAAAGATTGTGCTATGACTGAGACTACTCTTGAATGGTATTTTTTCACACTCTTTTAGCAAACTTTGGTATCATTCCACCCACACCGATGCCCGTGTACTGGGATAAGTTAGCTGCCAGTTTCATCTTTGGAAATCAAACAATTCATGAGCAGCCATTCAGATTGAGGTTCATTGTCAGTACATCTGGGACTGTGTACTTTATGGGGACATCTCCACACTGCAAGTTGCTTCATTGAACCAACTTGCAGACATCTTCACCTCAAGAGTCTTGCTAGAGTTTTGGTTGAGAAATGTAGTCTGTACACAATGACCTATATCTCAGGGGTCAAAATGTGTGAGTAATGCCCATTATACATTGAATGGGTATTTTTCTGAAAGTTTGAAAAAATTCTATGAATGATCTGTGTCTTGTTGTCAAGAACAAATCCTTTTGTAACAAACAAAAGCTTATATCTTTCAATATTAATATTTCAATCCCTTGTGGTTTTATACATCTATGTACAACCAATTAGCTTTGGACCTTCAAGTAGTGATACAAGATTCTATATGTGATTGTTGATCATAGATTTGATTTTTTTATTTTTGCCATCTATCCAGTTTTCATAATTCAAACTCTGAATGGCTTATTTTATGTTTACAGGGACATTTTTGTTTATCTCAAACTGAATATCATGTTCCTATAGAAATACAATATAATCATCCAGACCTACATTTCTATTACCTCTAGTGAATCTTTTGAGTGGCACTTGTATTTGAGTTTGTTCATCTACAATACGTGTCCATGATCCTTCTCTTGAATTAGAGTTTTTTTTTTACCAATTATTCTTCAAGGAAAGTATACTTAAGCTTATATCCGACCTAAGCTTATTCACCATCATATTGAGAGTACCTATCATGATTTAGAAGGAGATGGTGCCCCACTCTAAGAATTTAGCACAAACGCATAAACATCCTCTCTTGATTCATAGTGTCTCCTTATTATTCATCTGATTTGAAATAGTTAATCTTGTAGTTGAGCTGGTCCTCGAATTCAGTTCTATATTTTAAATGTATAATTATTCTGATTTCTCATAAATGCGATTAAATTTACTGTATTTCGTATCATCATATATGTGGTAAAATATTATTTCCCATCCAATGGACGATGTGATCTGCTAGGTCAAAATCTTGGGTTTTATGTCATTGTTCTAATTTAGACAAGCAGAAATATTTAAAACTATATAAATTATTTTCCACTTAATACTATACAAATGAGAAGAGTAAGTAAGGGGTCAATTCAGAGGGAAGAAGTAATTAAACTTAAATTTTTGTTAGGCTTTTAAATGAAAGAAAAAGGTCACAACTCGGATATTTTTATATTTTGATTTGGATTGTATCGAATCAATTTGGAAGTACAAAGGTAAGAAAATGATTAAAAGTACTTAAATGTGAGACATTACAAATTTATTTAATTTTAGAAAATAAAAACATCATTTTTTCGAATTTATAATTTATATTGAATTAAATTTTAAAGAAACATAACTAAATATGATAATTACTAATTAATTTTTTTTTATATAATTTATTTTAATGATAAAGACCTAAAAATTAAAATATGATTTTAATATTTATTTATTTAATTGATTTCAGGCCGACCCACAGAGGTGGGATCTGGGTCAAAGGGACCTCGTGGAGAGATGCTGGCATAGCCAAATTTTGGCTAAGTCCAGATTACGGAACATGATGGTAAAAGCCTAAAATAGAATACAAATAGAATATGATTTGAATGAGATTGGAATATGAAGAAATAAAATCCAATTTTGGAAAGCTAAGTAGAAAAATTCTTAATGAATGTTGAGTGAAGAAACTAGAGATATGGTGTAAGGTTTAGAGGAGAAACGTTTGGGTTCAGAGGGAGCAATTTATAGAAAATGGGTATCTAGAGAGAGAAAGTGGTGCCAATGAAGGAAATATAGGGGAAATGTATGAGAATGAGATGAGATGTTTGTGTAGGGGAAATGTAGGGAAAATGAGATTTTAGATCTAGGTTCCTTACGTGTTGATGCTTGTGTCTTGATATGCACTGCCTATAGCCAAACTGGATAAGTATGTTTCACCAGGATGATAAAATTTTCTATGCAAGAAAAGGATGAGAAAAGGAAGAACAATTCAAAACATTTACTTCGACCAGGTTGACGATCCAGGATTGTGGAGAGCATTGCCCTACAGGCTAGCCACTGCTAGAGAACATGTAGAATAAGGCAGAGATAGAGAGAGGAAGTTAATATTTTGACATTAGGAATGATGTAAAATGCCCTTCTATGTTTTCCTATTTTCTGTCCTTTCCATTCTGTCGTCTTTTACAATTGGCTGAATTTGAATGATGGAACTCCATTTGAAATTTGTGATCCTCATTAAAAAGGAAGTTAGAGAGGATTGATGAAGGGTCTAGGATGTGGCCCTCACCTCTCTAACTGCTCCTTTTATGTCAAATATCAAAGTGCTCCAATTTGGTCCAAATAGCCCAAATAAATAGCTCTAAAACTCACATGGAATGCTCAAGCCCATTGGTCCTTACCCAATTTAATTTCTATAAATTTATGCACACATAGAACTTCAAAATGTATATAACTAATAAAAATATCTATGACATAAAATTCAAGCAAGATTAGTTAAATGCCCAAAATGTGTATAAAGTGGTATTTATAATGAAATTTCAAAATTTTAAGATAATCTAGTCAATAAAATTATAAATTTAATATTCAAAAGATGAAATTAGTATAAAATATATGTAATTATAAACAAAATTTTGATGTTATCATGATTGATTACAAATTGATCTCTAAAACATCATACATCATATGTACCTTGTGGGGAACTTATTTCCATCCTTGACTTGCTCCCATGGAGATTAATCTGAAGCCATTCATGTGTTCGACTACTAGAAGTATCCACGAAGACTCTCCAACTCTGGTAGGATCTCCACTTCTTCTCCAACTCTTACTGTTCTTAAAGATCTTCTCACCATGAAGACTCTCTTTTAGGATGAGTGGGAAAAGTCAAAAGGAAGAAGGGGGAGGGCACCCAGGTCTGGCTGTCCTAGGTGCCTAAATTTGGTGCCCCTCCACTATGTATATTTTTCTTGAGAATTTTCTACAAACCTAGTAAGTAAAATATATCCACCAATTCCCATATGATCTTATGCATGTGACATTCTAGGCCCACGTGTCGTTCTAGTGAATAACTTAGTGACCCAATAACAATTATTAGCAAACCTTATTAATTAAATATATCAGCATATAGATAAATTAACTAAGGATTGATTTAACAAATTGATAGGTTGAGTTTCCGGTATGTGGCATACCAAGCTACACCTCGTACTTTAGAAGATACCAAGTCTTGTTTGAACTCTTTCATGGAACCTTTACTATCATCGGTTAATGTATATGTATAATCCTTCATCTGTGTGAGACTTCCAAATGACTTAGGGTATGGTTAATTATTAAACTCTTAACTCATCATTTGATTAGTACTAATGCGTAATGGGGATCATTGGAGAAGGTCTTCTCCAATATCCTCACAACCTTACCCAAGGATTTAGCTACTTCCTCTTCCTTGAGTCAATGTCCTCTTAAATCAAGGACAAATGCTCTCGCTTTGACCACTCAATCGTCTCCGTATGCTTCTTAACATAAATGAGCAAAGACTTCTTTGAATCCCAAGGTTTGAGACTTGTAAGCCGTAGCCACAACATAGTTGTCCAACCATTAGATCTTCTTCATGTCTCAAGTCAATGTGTAACTTATAGAATGGTGATATGAATCAACCTGATTGACATTTAGGTACTATACTATTCAGGGATTAATAAGGATCCATTTAGTGAACTCTTTCTCCAAAGAGCACCCACCGTATTTCCTTAGTGTCCCAAACTAACGACCACAATAGAAACCATACTTATTAAATAAGTATGATCAAATAGTGCTATTCTATCCAGATAATTTGATGTCCATCTCGAGTATCCAACGAATACTAGTATTTAGAATACAAGTTTAAAGACTAGAAATCATTATATTATGATCTCACCATAATTCTCTAGGTCATTGCACGTATTCATGAACTTCATTATAAACATCACACAGGAATAATAATGAAGAAATGCTTCATTCAAAAAACTCAAATAAAACTACGACTGTGTGGTTGGCTTGGCATTCATATAATACCCATAAATTCATTCCATAGTTAATTATCCTTTTTAATTCAAGTGATAGTCCAAATATGAGAAGAAAAATTATTGATCATTAAAAAAACACATTGAGATATTTGAAGTAAAGCACAACGAGTGAGAAACATTCATATAACACCGATATTTATATTCATGTGAAATATAAGAACATTGATGAAATTCTATTAATAACATGATAAGTTCATTATTTTTATGAATAAAATCATATGTAATATATTTAGGTATTGGCTCATTTCACATATTATCAATAGCTCCTATGTTTTGATGAATCCGGACTTAATTTAGTATGTAAGCCTATTAGCATTTTTAATATGTTATCAAATCCTCAAGTTGATTATTATCCCTTACATCTTGAGGTATGAAGATGATAGATGAAAGTCTAAGTCTCAAACCTCATATTAGATTACGCACAGGAGTATCTTCATACATCATAAACACAATCCAATTTCTCATTAAGGAATGCACACAATCAACCATTTCATGAATTTAAAGCCTCTTTGTGCTTAATTGAAACTTGGAAAAAGTTTCAGAGTCTCTGAATATGCATTTTTATGAACAAGTATAGCTTAAAAACAAGATAATAGAGGAAGTACATACATGGAAAAGGCTCAAGAAGAAATGGGTGATTAAATGAATGAAAGCATGCCAACTGAGCCATTCGCACTGTTTTTCAATTTTTTATCCTCATATTTTTTTAAAATGCTGATGTTTTCCCTTAATATATTATGGGTATTTGAATTATGTTAATTAATATTTTACATTATGTTAATCATTATAGTTTGGGGATCTTAACTATGAAAAAAACATAGACGAGTCTTTTTGAATTTTGAAGTAGCGTGAGTAAGAAGATAGAGATGTATACAAGGTAAGAATGTAAATCCATAGTCATGTTCCTTCTTAAATAATTCTACTTTTGTCCAGTTGAGGGTACTTCATGGGAGAAGTCCATATATGTCTTGAGTATTCTTGATTTTGATGGATGGAATGGCGTAGATAGGATCATGAATACCCAGTTGCATTTAGAAGCACACACTTTTTGGCCTCCCATTCAGCAAATAAACTAGGCTTCCTAAATATCATGGTCTACCCCTCGCTTATGTCCATTTGGTGTGAGAACAAATATTATTTCTGTCATCAAAGGGCATGTGATATTCCTAAAATCAAGAAATAAAATTTACTCCAGCTTTTGACGGAGGTAAACTCAAGATAAGGCTTTAATGAATGACATGTATAAATATTTAAAATATGTAATACATAAAACCATCATTTAATTGAAGATGTGTCTTATATGTGCCCATTATAGGATGCTATAATAGGGTTTTTACGCACCCTAAACCTAAACCAACATGGCCATACATATAAAAATTTTTGACCTTTGTGAATTTACTCCAGTTCAGGGCCTTTTATGAAAAGTTCAAGGGGAGTATAAATAGGAAAGGGCACCCATTTTTAGAATCCAATGAATGCCAAACCTTGGTGCTCTCCCTCTCTTCAGCTTATTTCAGCACCATGCTTTCTATTGAGATCCCCGAGGATATAAAGAAATGCTTCTTGACAGAGTAGTGCAGATATCTAATTTCTAGAGATTGCATGGAAACATATAAAGACCAGTAATTTGATGTCTATAAAATACTTGTAAAAGGAACCCAGTAATATCAGAATATATCACGCACAAGTGATAGAATTATATCATAATTTAGTTTTAAATCTTTTGATTTGTTTCATGACTCTCTTTAAACTAATTCGACTCCAGTGTTAAGATAAGATACATTAGTATGCCCTAGATTCAATCTTACGTTTTGTTTCCCAGGCTAAATGATTTTTAAAATTTTAGCAAAAAGGGATAGGTGTCTCAAACTATATATGATGTCAATTAATCATCAAGTAGCTTTGCATCATATCTTTTATATTTTATTCCCAATACATATCTCAATAGAGAGATACTAGTATGCTCGTACGGTCCATTATTATACAACCTAATCAACTCCTCATAGATAGCTTACTTATTATATACATCATTACCGGTCAATATAAATATAAATATATTAAGAGGAGAACGGAAAAAATAAGACTTTTCTTCAGATTTAAGTTCTGTAAATTCAGTTTTTTATTTGTTCCCAATGATTAAACGCTATGTTAATTTACCAATTGGAATGAGTTATTGTTTTGAATATAAAGTATTGGGAATAAAACAGATCATTATAATGGATATGTATAAGGATCTATTATGAGGGTGCCACTGATTTCTGTCAAATATTCTACTGATATTTTTATCAACTCATTAAAAAATGTCCTAATAAAGAAGTAAAGGCATAAATACTAATTAAATATAACTAAAAAGATAAATATAGTTTTTTGGATTATGTGCGTTTGAGATTTTCCTAATCTTATAGCTTTTTATCTTTAAGGTCAATGAGGCTGATGTATGACAAATGGGATAGACATGGGATGGACAACTAAAGGCACCCAAGGATTGGAGAAAACAAGAACAAACACACACGATTGTTAGTCCAAACTTTTATTTATGGACAAATAATGATGGCGTGGCAGACTAACTTGGTCAAGGGTGAGCGTATTACCTTACAACTACCGTAGCAAAATACTGTTCAAGATTCAAAGTCCCCCAAATGATTATGTCAAGATGCAAACTTATTCCTTAAACATAAGTTATCTTGACGATAACTCACTACAAGATTTATATTAAGCATCAAATCTCAAAACACATAGTGGAATTATAGGGTACCAGCTAATGTGTTATCCTTACTGTATTGGTCGTGGATTTCATACGTTAAATGGATTAACCCAGTGGTCATATCTCACCAATTATCTAACTTCTCAATCCAACAAGTATCACCTTTGAGCATCCACACTATGCTGTATCAGTCCATTTCAATAATCAGGTGTGTGTATGTGTCCTAAACAGTGGTATATACTATTATATCACCAATTGAGGCATGGGGTTGCAATTTACTATTTTTTGAAATTTCATGACATTTTAATCAGCATGATATTTTCTTCATTGTTTGTTTTTTGGCTAGGGAATGACATAAGACGTGCATGAGAGTTAGGTGCTTAAACTCATTTACGTTTTATTTACTTTAATTTAGTTTTATATTTTATTTTAATATTCTACTTTACCCTTTATTTTTCTTTTGATTATTACTTGGTTTATTGAAAAACATTTTCTGATCCAATGCTTAAAAAGTACGGTTAAGTATATGTAAAATTAATAAAAGTTCTATCAAGCTGTTGTTGACTTTCTATATCTTATATCTATATAAGAGTATTCCTCTCCTTTCTTGTTTTTTAATATGGTGAAATCTTCAACAGTTTTTCCTACTAACCCATATCCTTCATGGAACATCAATGGTCACCGTCGATTTCCTTAAGCCCAAAACCCATATCAGTGAGAAAATCATGAACGCTAACAAGAAAATTGCCAGCCGTCGTAATTTTTAGAAGACGAGGTAATGGAATTTATGATATCTCTCTCATCTCAGCGTGGTCCTCCACAATCCAGCACTTTATTTGATGGCTGATTGACAGAGAAATCTCGAGGCTTGCCGTGCGATTCAAAGCTGGAGCGCAAAATTGGTTAAAATGGAGTATTGACGGCGAAAAATATTTTTGTGAGCAGAGGAAAAAGATTGGAAAAATAACAACCATACTACTCTCTTTTGTATGTCACCAATACATTTACAATGTGCCATACAGGTCGTGACTGGCGGGCGCTCCCGATGCGTACCCGCGTTCAAAACCCATACTATCATCCAACTGTTAATTGTATGTAACCTTCGTACCTGTTGGTCTACCCATAACGTTAAAAGTGTCTTCCACGTGAGTGTGGGTCTCCACAAAGACCTGCGTCTAATTCTCTTACTGCTGGGTAATAATGGGACTATATACTTCGTTGCTAGATAAAATCCCTGACGTTTTTTCGAAGATCTTAGCCCTATGCATGATACAAAGTAGGCCGACGGGAGTTTTGGCGAGATTGGGATTTTCTTCCTACCCTTTTCAGACCCTCCGTCGGATGACGGCAACCATTATGTTCTTCGTAGTTTAGGCTCTAATATCCGTTGCGTAGGTCTGAAAAATTGCTTTGATATTGTTCAAGAAGCTAGTTCATCCGCCATTTATTATGACTACTATCTAAAGAAGTTGAAAACAATGAGAAAGATAACCCATTTGCCATTTGGCAAGTGGCAATTATAGCCGTAGTATCTTTCATAACATGGTGATAGGTGCTCCTGCGTACGAACGCATCGTGCCCTAGAGTAATATCTGATAAGATATTTTTAAAATAACCTCTGAACATTTGATTCCTTATACAAGCATTACTGCGAAGCTGATGCTTGATGATTTATATACTTTTGGGATACTTAGACTAAGATGAATAAAGCCCACAAGATGGGCTTTAGCCAAAAAATTCGCAGGCCGTATCCGCGGTAAA